>NC_044976.1:78074974-78674974 GCF_008728515.1 Papio anubis | reverse complement strand
GTCTCTGGTTGGCTGACACAATATTTGCTGCAAGTTCAACCAAACCATGGCTTTCATATGGGGTGACTTGCCAAAGTTGGCAGTCTGATTTCATATCTTAATGTGGTCCTTCAATTTCACCTATGGAGCAGGCCAAATTGATGGTATTTTAGAAAAAATGTGTTTATTCTACCTTTCTAAACCCTTGGGAAATTCATTGTGCCATGTATTTTTTAAACATTTTATTGTTTAAACTATTTCCCTTCACGATTCTGTAGGTAAGAATTTTAAACGTTATCATGCATGGCATTTTTGTTGAAACTTTGCTAACCTCATTATTCTTTTTATTTGTATGTCTTGAGTGCTTTTGTTCCTGTCTTTTAATAAGAAAGTTTAAAAGAGGAAGTAAGATTCTTAGGAAACCTGAGGAAATTGATATGAAAGGTCATACTAGTTTTACCAAATAGATATATTAAAGTTTTATTTCGAGCATAGGCCAACTGCTATTCTGACACTTTAAGGCAAAAAGCAAAGAGTTACTGTGACGTGGTTTTTCTTTTGTTTTTGCTTTTAACTTAAAAAGTTGTATTTACTGAGAAAGACTCAGAATGTCAACAAAATAACTGCAACTTTTTTCCTGCAATTATGGAGTGATATTTGGTTAACAGAACAGTTATTTCATGTAAGAAGCATCAGAAACAACTGAAGATGAAAAACTACAATCCCCATACCAATATATAACTAATTTGTGTTGTGTGCCAACAAGAACCTACTTTAAATTTCCATGCCAATGTACTAGGCAAGGCCAGTGGCTATTGAAAACACCATCAGAATGAGGCTATCTAAAAACACATTTGGTAGTGTGTTAACTATACAAAAAAAAAAAAAAAAACATTGTATAGTTAAAAACAAATCTTATACAGCCTTACATTTCAATGTTTTCCTTTAAAATGAGTTCTGTACAGGGGGTTTAAATGCTTTATAGACCAGAAAAAATGACTTTAGAACCAACTTATTCATCATCATGATCATCTTCTTCTTCATCTTGTTCCTCCTTCGGCTACTCATCTTCTTCATCTTCCTTCTTTTTCTTGCTTTTTCAGCCTTAACAATTCCCTTTTTTTGCTACAGCAGGCTTTCCTTTAGTTCTATATGCAACAATTTCTTTTTTTGTATTTTTCCTTCAGATTTGCAGCCTCTTTTTTCAAAAGGCTACTTGTCATCTGCAGCAATTATTCCACATGTTCCCCAGTTTCTTTGAAACATCATCAATGGATAGGCCAGAATGTTTTCCTTTGATTTTTGAAAACTACTCAGCATAGAACCAAAAAAGTCAGAAGAAGGCCTCTGGGGTAGATTGGGATCCTTGAACTTCATTTTGTTTCTCCTTTAGGAGGGATACAGGTTTTCATGTCTCTATCATAAGAAGCCTTGTCTGCTTTTGCTGTGTCTTTAAATTTCCCCTTCACTTCAACACACATGATCTTCCACCTCTCTGAGCACTTCTTAGAAAACTGTGAGAAGGTGACAGAAGTATCTGGATACCATTTATTGTGCTCCCCCTGACAAGTTTGCACAAAAAATACATATGATGATATTTTGCCTCTCAGCTTCACAGGATCTCCATGGCCCATGTTTAGTTATTTTTCCTCAGTGAGGCAGAGCATTGCCCAGTGCCCCTGCTGCTCTCACTTGCCCTGGCACTATCTCTATGGAGCTCAATGTACTTCAATCTGTGATGGTGTTTTGATGGGTAAATGTGGCAAGGCTAAACTACAGTAAATGTGGCAAGGCTAAACTACAGTCCCCTTTGTAGGATGTTTCTGGGATGACTGATTCTAGGATGTTATATGCTACTAGAGATCATCTATTGTGAGAGTTGGAGAATGGAAGGGTGGCCATTTTGAAGCATGTGCACACCTTCTCATGGCTATTCAAACACTAAACTAGATGCTACAGTGAAGAGATTTTGCAGAAGTAATTAAAGTCTTTAATCAGCTAACTTTAAGTTAATCAAAAGGGAGATTATCCTAGGTGATTCTGATTTAGTTAGAAAAATTTTAAAAGAGAGCTCAGGCCTTCCCTGACATCAGTGTTTCCAATGAGAAGTTGAGTCAGCAGCTCCTCTCCCTTTCATTCTGTATTCTTCTTTCCTGACTGCCTGTAGACTACAATGTTCACATCATGCCCATGGGATTTCAGCCTAATTTCCCTTCCTGACTGACTGCCCTACAGATGTTGGATCTCCTTAGCCAGCCCCTACAACTGCATAAGCCAATTTCTCGAAACACATTTTTTCATATTTTTCTACTTACTTTGTTTCTATGGTTGAATGCCAACTAAAACATGACCTAAAAACCGTATCCTTAAACTGGAGATTCTTTCAGAGATGGCTATTAAAATAATTGCATTTTATCCATCATCTATTTGTGAATTGTTATTTTAAAGTTTAAATAATAAAAAATTAATGTATGGAATAAATATGAATTGTTTATTTTGTACAAAATATTATGTCAGAATGCAGGTAAAGCATGATCAATTTTAACACGTTTTCAGGTGAGATTATACTTAGTTCAGAAGAAGTAAAATGAAACTGGAAAATTATATTTTTATATTAAAAATTTAGTAAATGTGTTGAGTAAACAGTATAGTCAGAGAAAAATTCCCATAACATTAATGCTTTGAAGTTCTTTGGATCAGAATTGTTGAAAGATCTAATATATAACACAGTAAGTGTAATGTAATACTTTCTCATCATTTTTGCTATACGTAATCACTTGCTACTCAGCTAAGGTATGTTTTTCATAAAAAGAGAATTTAGGCTAATGACATAGTTATCCTGATTATCCCCTAAAGAATTCACAAGATATAATAAAAAGATAGGTCTGAATTAGAAAATTGGAGGAAAAATTTGTTTCTGGCTTTATACAGAGAGGACCCATTGTTCAAGGAGTAAGGAACAGATATATGAGATCAAATCACTATTTTTAAAATAATACCTTGTCTCTATATTAGGAAATGAGCTAAGTTCAACTGAATAGTACAATCTATTTGATATTTTTACAATCCTCATGTAAGATCTGTGTGTACAAATGCCCATTGATAGACCAGGAACTCCTGGGGTTTCTAATAACCAGCATTGAAGTCAAGTATACAATCTAGATTCTATTGTTGCTAGCAGAGAACAATTGTTGTTGTTAGCAGAGAACAATTTTTTAAATATTAACTGAGCACCTACTATGACCAGACATTATTTTAAGTACTGTGGGGTTACAAGTACTTAAATAATAAACATTAAAAACATTGTTTCTCAGTTTAAGCAAAGTAAAATCTAAAAGTCTTTAGTTCTCATTACAAGTCCGGAAAATTTTAATTTCTATATAATTATTTAATTGCTTCTTTTATTTCTATGCAATCTATAAAGTAATAAAGTGATGCAAATAGCACAAATAAACTTATATTTTAGCAAATAAATAAAATAAACATTAATTTAGATAATAGAAGAGATGATTACAAATTGTGTAAGTAGATATACAATTCTCATTACTATATGGCATAACATGATAATAGCAATGTCTCTAGTGCTTGCTAGTATCCTAATGTTAGTTAACATTTGGCTATAGAGATGTAATTTTTTTTTTTTTTTTTTTTTTTGTAGAAATTCTGTCACTTAGGCTGAAGTGCAGTGATACCATCATAGTTCACTGCAGCCTTGAGCTCCTGGGACCAGGCAATCTTCCTGCCACAGCCTCCCAAGTAGTATGGCTAGCTAACTTTATTTTTTATTTTTATTTTTTTTGTAGAGACAAGGTCTGACTATGTTGCGCACGTTGGTCCTGGCCTCAAGGGATCCTGCTGCCTAATGTCCCAAAATGCTGAGATTACAGGTATAAGCTACAACGCCCAGCCTAGAAATGTAATTCTTGATCTATCAGGAAACTTAATTTATTATTTGTACTTTATTTTTTCATTTTATAATTGCTTAACTAAATTGTAGCTTCTCACATTACTTTATGGAATCGCTAGTTTCAAAGACTCCTGACCCATAGTTGCCTAAAACTTGAGGCTAGCACTTATAATGTCCTCTGGTTGTCACCTTTTATAGAAGCTCTCTAGTAAGAGCAGGCACTTATTATGGAACTCAAAATTTCACCTTTGAAGGCATTTTGCTGGATTCAGAAGTCTCATTTTCTAGCATTTTCTCTCAAGTGAATAATTTGTGATATTGCAGATACTTGACATAATGGTTCTTATGCCCAGAATTCTCTTGCCTGGGGTTTGTTCAGCTGGCTCTCATTCAGTATGCATTTAATGTGAATCTATTTCTAACGATTCTGCTTTTACTGTTTAACTAGACCAGGGGTTGGCACTATGGCCCATGGGTAATATCCAGCTCACCTCCTGGTTTTATAAATAAAGTTTTATTGGAAAACAGCCATTCTCATTCATTTATATATTTTCTCTGGCTGCTTTTGCACCACAGCTTGCAAAGTTGAGTAGTTGTGACAGAAACCATATGGCTTGTGAGGGAGGCAGAGTCTGAAAACGGTCTCCCATGATTTCCTGCCCTAATTCCCAGGACTGTGAATATTGAGGCTGTCTGGCCTGCATTGCAGCCCAACTTCTCCCTCTGCCCAATCTTGATTCTTTCTCTCTGGTCCATAGGCTTTGATTCAAAGCACACTCCCTTAGTCTGCTTCCTGTAAGACACAACCTGCATCACAGAGGCTGATCATCAAAGTCACTTATTTTCAAGGGTCTAGGCTGGACTCCCCTCCAAACTCTGTTATCCTTGCCACTTGTTAGAAATTGATCCTTAACCATTCATGGCAATATGGTAATTTTCCTCTGGATTTTTTTTCTATCAGTGACCTTCTTCCTTGGGTTGATTTTTTTTTTTTTTTAACTTATGAGGGATTCAGTCTGAAAATTAAGACTTAAAATGCCTAAATCTTGTACAATTGAGATGAGAGTCAGGAGTTCCTTAAGAAAATGTCCCTGCAGGGAAGAAGCCCTGAAGCTTGAACTCCATCTTAAATCTTTCTTTGCTTATCAGTGCTAGAAACTAGGGTTTAAAAGGAACCAAATTAGCTCTTGCCTGTTTCACCTTTTAATACTTTGTCTAGAGTAGTATTCTTGAAAAAGTTCTGATTTGGAGTCAGAAAGCATTGGTTTGGGTCTACAATCAGATAGGTCTTGTTTGAACTCAGATCCTACCATACTAGCTGCATGGTTTTGAATAGGTTACATAACTTCATTGAATCTGAAACTTTCAGCTGTGAAGTAGAGATATGAACATCTACCTCCATTATCTTCCTCTGTGTATTATATGGAGAAAAATAATGTACAAAAGCACATAGATACTGCCTAGCACACTATAAGTCCTCAATAAAAATACAGTAATTTGGTACATAGTGACATGTTGGTCAACCACGCACCATATATATGAAGTGTTCCCATAAGATTACGATGGAGCTGAAAAATTCCTATCACCTAGTGATGTTGTCATTTCCAACAGAAATGGTAGTTTGAATCAATTCTACTTTATTATTCTCACGCAAAATTTGAACTATGTTTGCACAAACTCTTTCTTTACCTGGCATTTAATTGATTTCAACTAAAAATTGATATGATGATTTTAGACATGGCTATTAATTCCACCATACTGAAAATAATTTGGTAAATTTACTCTCTGGTGAACACAAATCAAAATAGTTACTATATTACAATTAATTCCAAAATGAAGTTGCTATGAAATTTATTTTATTATGATGATTGCATGGCATAAGTTGACATAACAATTACATACAGTTATAGAGACAACAAAACTCCTTAGCATAGCTATAGGTCTGCTCCTTGCAGCTGTTCTTAAATGAACAGGGAGGGACAAAGAGCAGCAGGAATGACTTTTAATGATTTGTTTTCAATTCACATCTATTTATACTGAAATTTTATACTAGAGTCTCACTATAGTTGATAAAAATTTACCCACTTCGATGAACACAGCATTTATTTCATCAAAGATTTAAAAAATAATATTGTTTGAGTGATCAACTCTCCAATGACATTTTGAACCTACAGAATTTTTCTTTATTTTTCTTGCGCACAATCATATCAACTGCCTTCACTAAACTAATCCAGCATATACGTATTATCACACAACATTGTTAATGCCCTCACTTTTTAGGTACCTCAAAGTGTGAGAGTTTATACAGATACTTACAAGATTTCCATGAAATGTTTAAAGGTTAAATTTAGGAATTACGTAAGTAGCCTAAATCATACTTGTATGAATTTTACATATTGAATTTGGAACAAACATTTTATTATGATGTAGAAGAAATGTGTACAATAAATATTTTATGGCAAGTCATAAAGTCTGTTATTTGTACTTCTGTAATACAATAGACTTGTTTCACAAGAATTTTTATGAAGATATATCTCTCTTTTTGTTTAAAATGCAGAGGTTCTTTTTAATGCATCAATTTTACACAACAATCATGCATATCTGATATGTATTCATAATGGCCCTTTATAAAATCAGCATTTAAACTCTTACCTAATGCAGAGATATTTGATTTACTGGAATATCTACCTTGATTGCAGCAGGAAAATGTTTACAGAGGTTTTGCAGCATTAAAATTGTATTAAATTTTTTTGTATTTAACTGTGGGGAGAATACAGAAAATAAAGATAAACGATTGACTAACATCTGAAGGCTCTATATTTATAAACATATAACATCCTGAAAAAATGGGGATGTCATTAATCTACTCTATTCATATATAAGTATTAACATTCTGTGTTTCTTATGATACATAAAATAAATTATTATAATAATAGAGAAGGTGTGTTGCATCAATACTAACTCTAAACAAATAGTGAGCTCTGTGGACCAGAGAAGTTTGTCATTGGCACACCATAGATCAATATTAAGTATGGAAACAATAAACTGCAATGCTCTTTCTTTGTAATCATTTTCCATTTTGTCTTTCGTGCTTTATTGAATTAAACTGGACTAAAAGCTCCAAATGAATTGAAAAGAATTGTTTGAAATGAATGATTGATAAATTAGCCCAGAATATTTGCATAGATAAGCAGTTTAATATTAAGGTGACATTTTTAATTTTTTTGGACACTGTTGACTATGTTCCTTCTTACAATTTTGTATTTTGTTTTTGTGTGTGTTTGTTTCTTTCATTGGTTTCTGCCACATTATCCTTTTCTAGTTCTTCTGTCAAGTTTTAAACCACAAACCACTCCTTATTTTTATTTCTCACAAAAACCTCTTGATCCACTCATTCTTTATAGTGTTCCTTGTTCGATTGTCTTTTCACTCTTCTACTTTTGCATACTTACCTTGGGGAATTTTATCCATTTGCATGGTTTCAACTATCAACTCTTGGCAGGTGAATCTGAAGTCTATAATTCCAGACAACATTTGTTTCAAAATCCACACTAATGATACACAGTGCTTCTAAAAATTTCTGTTTTGACTTGCCAAAATAATCTGAAAATCCGTTCTGATCTTTTGCTGTTTCCTTAAACAATATCTCTTTAAGAGGAGAAAAGGCTAAATCATCAATTGTAGCCCTATAGTTCTTCAGCTAGATGCAAAGAGAGGTGGAAGAAGAAAAAAAGATGCAAAGAATTTTGGGGATATGAGAAGCAACCACACATCCAGCAAGAAGAGTGTCTAGATGTGTTCCAGGCAAAGTAGTGAAGCTTACCCGGTTCCTGCAAGAATTTTCCCAAAACAATCCTAGGTAAAGCTAATTCACTGGGCTCGGCATTCCCTTGTTGGACTGGCAGAAACAAATAAACAATGCCCAAAACACGAGATAGTAAAGCATCATGTAGATTACAAATGCCCATTATAAGGCCTTGGAAGATTTTCCCATTTTATTTTTCTTTGTGCTACCATAACGCTATATTGGTAGAAGCTGAGAAAAAGAAATACCCTTAGGTTGGTAGCAACAAGTGAGGCAACAGAAACCAATAGGTAGAATTGAAACAGGAGAGTTCCCTGATCCCCCTCACAGGATATGCAACAGGTGTGTGGCTCATCTGCTAGGTAGGGGGAGCCCACAGATGGGCAGGTGCAGGAGCTGGGGAGAGTGCTTTTGGGCTCAGGTACCATGGTAGTTCTTAGGGGTGGGTACTTGTGACTTCCGAAGCCCCATTGGGCATCTTACAGTGCTCTTTTAACTCTACCTTCCATAGACGGCTTAAGTGTTGGACAGCTTAGTGCCCTCTTGGTACCCAGGTTCTTGTCTGGTGTCCAGGTAGAATCAGGTCACATATAGACCTGAAGGATGGTGAATGTGGGGGTTTTATTGAGTGTTGGAGGTGGCTCTCAGTGAGATGGATGTGGAGGTGGAAAGGAGATGGAGTGGGAAGATGATGTTCCCCTGGGTTTGACACTCCTGCAGCCAATCTCCTCCCTGACTGTCCCCAGCCAAACTCCTCTTGAAGTTCAGATGCTCCTTCTTTTCTCTCTTTCTCTGCTGCTCTGCCACTCTGCTGCTCTTCCTTTCGTCTCATCTGCTCACCTGCTTGTGGTGCCTGGAGTTTGGGGTCTATATTGATACAGGATAAGAGGGTGTGACAGGCCAAAAGCCAACATTTGGGTGCAGAAACGGGTATTCCTGTTCCCATTTAGGGCTGCGGGTTTCCAGGCTTGAGGGTGGGGCCTTTGCTGGGGAACTGCCCCTTTTTACCCCAGTATATCCTTGCCTCCTGTCTGTATCCAAATGCTTTCGATACATGGCAAAGAATTTCTTAAGTTCAGCACTAACAGTGATATCAAAAATACACACTTATCTCACACTGAAAACTTCACTATTATGTTGAAACCAGAACAGATTGGGGAAAGTAAAGAACTATGGCAACCCAAATTATACTGTTGAAGACCTAAGTCAAAATAGCTTGTTTTTATAAATTACCTATACCACCTCCGTAGTTTTTCTGAAGACTATTAGAGAGTGGCAATACTATGTACCTATTCAGGTGAGAAAAACTGAAATCATCCTAGGTTCCTTTTAAACTCTCTTTCTCCATGTTCTTTTCATTACCAACACCTATTTATCTTACCTCTAATATATCTGTGGATCTACTCTTACTCTAATTCCCTCTACTACTGTAGTGGCTCAGAGACTCAACACTACTACCCTGGATTTTTACAACAGCTTGAGTTTCTGGACTTTGAGGTTATCCACTTCCACTTCATCCATCCACATTTCTGTCAGTAATCTTTCTAAAATATAAATTGGATTATTTCAATACTGTCTAATGGTTTCTAATGTTTTAGCATAAACTTCAATCGTTTAGTATAAGACTCTTTATGCCATACCCTGTGACTAGTCTTCCAATTCAATTTCTATTAATTGATGCCCTTTCAAAACATAATATGATATAGGTCTCTTTTCTGGACTAACTACCCTTGTCTACACCGTGCATATTATTATATTTGTATTTCAATAATTTGCTCACCTACCATCTCCAGAAAGAGGTCTTTATTTAACTTTTCTGTCTTTCCTTGTCCTTTGAGGCAGAACTAAAGATTTTCCTTTCTGTGCTTTACGTGTTCCAAAATAATTAACAAGAAAAACCTCAAAAAGTAAGGACAGAAAACACTGTAACAAAATGTAAAAACCAGACTACAAACTGGGGAAAAAATAATTGCAGCATAAACGACACCCAGTAATAACCTTGATATATAAAGATCAATTTAAAAAGTGGACTAAAAAATGAGAAGACAGTTTATAAAACAAGAAATATAAACAGCCATGCATATAAGAAAACATGTAAGCATATTAATAATATAAAATACTGCATGTTGAAATATCCGAATATGACTTTTTAGCCAATTAAAATGTTCATCTAAAAAGGTTTTATAAATAAATATTGGGAACAGGGATACACTTACATGCTGTTTTTTCATAGGTAGATTTGTACATTATTACCAAAGGAGGTGTGGCAGTATGTAACAAAATATTAAAATGCGTTCAGATCCTGAAATCTGGTATTTGCATTCCCAGAAATTTGTTCTACTAAAATAGTAAGAATGAATATTTTTATTCTGCAATTTCTTGTACAAATAAAATTGAGAACACTTTAATAGTCATAGGCTAAGAAAATTATTAAAAATTAAAAAAACATTATATGCTATTATGTGTCACTAAAATCACTTCTATGAGTTTTGACACAAAGACATTGCAAATACTTGTTAGATAATGATGGTTACTTAAAACAAGACTCTATTTGAGGTATCACGTCAATTTTATCAATGCATATATGAAGGCTTACTTCATTAACATCTGGATACACATTTAACTTTGTTCATATTAATATTTCCAAATGTTGGATTTCAGGAATCTTGAGTTATTAGATTCTTTTCCACAAAATAATTCAGAAAATTATGAAGAGCAATTATGTGTCCAATTATTGGCCCCAGACTTTCTATAGAAAAACCCAGGCTGGCACAGTGGCTCACGCCTGTAATCCCTGCACTTTGGGAGGCTGATGTGGGCGGATGACCTAAAGTCAGGAGTTCGAGAGCAGTCTGGCCAACATGGTGAAACCCCGTCTCTACTAAAAATACAAACATTAGCCTGGCATGGTGGTGGACACCTATAATTCCAGCTACTCGGGAGGCTGTGGCAGGAGAATCGCTTGAAGCTGGGGGGCCAAGACTGCAGTGAGCTGAGATCACGCCACTGCACTCCAACCTGGGCAACAGAGCGAGACTCCGTCAAAAAAGAAAGAAGGAAAGAAAGAAAGAGAGAGAGAGAGAGAGAGAGAGAAAGAGAGAGAGAGAGTCCCTGATCTTTGACACTTTATTCAAGTTTCAAACAATGTCTTCCTCAGTATGACCACTTACATCACTAGTGTACTCAAATATCTGATGTTCCAGTGTTAGTCAAAGAGTCAGTCACATTATAGCTGCATTGAGCCTGATTATTTAAGCCCCCAAAAAGTGTTTACACATATAGCTGTTTCAATTCATACACAGCTCCATTTTTCTAGGGCACACATATACCTATGACCAGGTTGCCTAAAATAGCATGAATTCTAATATTGTTGTGCTGTACTTGGAGCTATTTTTCTTTTCCAAATTTATTGTCTTATTTTGCTCTGTCTGCCATAATAAAATACCACAGACTAGGTGGCTTAAACAACAGAAATGCATTTCTCACAGTTCTAGAGGTGGGGAAGTCCAAGATCAAGGGTACATCTTCTATGATTCCTGGTAAGACAACTCCCTTTCACTGTGTCCTCACATGGCTAAGAGAACTCTGGTGTTTTGTTTTGTTTTCTTTTTTTTTTCTTTTCTTATAAAAGCACCAGCCTTATCAGATGAATGTCCCACTCTTATGGTCTTATTAATTGCTTAATTATTTTCTAAAGGTCCTGTTTCCAAATACAGTCACATGGGGTTTGGTTAAGACTTCAACATATGAATTTTAGGGTCATGCATTTTAGTTTGTAACACTCATCATCATTTATTCATGCATTTATAAAAATTAATTGAGTACATAGAATCAGAGGACACCAGAAACAGATCAAAACTGGAATCAGAAAAGCTTCCACCCTCAAAGGAATATACCCTTTTAAATGACAGAAAAGTCTATCAACCAATAATTGATAGAGCATAATAAAGGCTATAACAGAATTACACACAATGTGCTTTGAAAGGCAACAAGTAATTTTTTTTTTAACTGAAAAGTGATATTTCATGTAGAATTTGAGGATAGATAATAGAATAAGACATGAATATTGGGAAAATGGTCATGGGAAAGAAGAAAAACATAGATTGGCTTAGTGTAGTAAAACAATTGACATATTTAGAGAGTCCTGTGTAGTTTATTATGTTGAGAGCAAAACACTGTTCACAATGGAGAGTAGCATGACAGAAGCAAAAAGGATTTGTGATGCCTAATATTATGAAGTGCAGTGTATGGCTTGTTGAAATATTAGACATTTCCACATAGGCATAAAAATAATCACTAAAAGTTTCTTTTCTTCAATACAACTAGTCACATTTGTATTTTAGACAGATCGCTAAAGAATCAATGGGGACAATAACCTGGTCAGAAAGAACTGGAGAATGGGAGCTCCATTAGCAATTTATTGTAATCCTTTGGTTAGGAAACTAAGAGATCTTAAATGAAGGCCACGGCAGTAATCAGGGAGAGAAGGTGCTAGCTTTGGTACCTGTATCTAATAATAGATTTGACACAGTTACTAACTGGCTACTAGATCCTAGATTGGGCAAATGACCTACTGGTGATGTCATCTTTTTATGAGAAAGAAAAGGAACCACAGGCATGTGTGAGAAAGAAAAAAAGAAGAGTTTGATATATTTCATTGTTGGGGGGAGTCATCAAAGTAATTATTTTTACTAAAGAGTTGGTGATGCTGGTCTGTAGTGCTTGAGAAGTTGAAGCTGGAGATTTAGAAACGGGAGTCTTTAAGTGTAAGTCATAGTTTAAGTGCTATGTTTTTAACCGTAAGTTAATTAAGCCAACAATATTAATATCCATGGGAAAAGATTATTGTAGGACATGAGCTTAGAAAACTGTGGATTGGATAAAGGTATATAGTGTGTGAGAGAATGAAGAATTCTGAGCTCCAACAAAAAATGAAATTGTTAATGCTGTATACTTTCTAGTACTTAGCCTGCTATCTTTAAAGCTAAATAAAGGCATTATCTTCCAGATCTCCAACAATCATGACTTTCAAAATCCTTGTTAGAAAGGTTGTTGTTCTAGCAACTTTTACTTTTGAGAAAATCTTCCAAAATTTTGTGCATATTTTTTTATTTTGTCCTTAAATTTTTGCAATCTATTTTTCCTATGCTCCTTCTTTTATTTACTCAGTAAATATCTAATGAATATCTATGCAAATGCTTTTCTTGGGTCTGGATATATAAAATTTAAATATATAGCCTCCAAACTTTTGCATTCTAGCTGGAAGGAAGCAGTCAAATGCATGAGCAAAATGTAAAGAATTAGGAAATTCTTCCTCAGCCTTTATTCCAAAATAATAATAGTCACTGTGACTTCATCTTCTTCTGGCCCAGGCCAGATGACAAAGGACAGCCATGAAGAGTCAAAAAACCTCTCAATCTAAAAAGAAAATGATTTCTCTACTTATCACATAAGAAGTTCTGTTCTAATGACTGAGGCTAAGCACACACTTTTTCAAATGGCTGATTTCTTCATAGAACACAAATTGAGTTTCATTTCCTTATATGACAGAAGTGATAGTTTCAGTGAAAAAAATACATATTGTTTTTTTTTAAATAATTTAGTCAGTGCCATATTGCCCTGCATATATTTCACTTGTTAATTTTGAATGCAGATTAAAATGCCTTCTTTTTAACCTTAAAGAGAATCTTTTACTGATGATTTCCAACTGAAAATCAATTCCAAACTAATAATCTAAATATATCCACTAGAAAGTTCAATTGCATTCATGATTAAATCAATTTATGTTTTTCTCCACAAGATTTTTATTATTTTTTAACATAGAGTCTTTTGTCTTAAGCTTGTCAAGTTCTTAGCATACGGATTTTGTTTTTTTGAAATGTTTGATTTTTCAAAGCAACAGATATTAATTCCCAGATTTTCAGGTCAAGCAAAGTATGCATTATGTTTAATGCCTTTGGGTGAAGTTAGATACACTCTCTTCAAGTGATCATCTTGGTAAAAAGTTTCAATAATGCTTTCATTCAATTTTCGTAGCAACAATTTATGGGTTGTTGAGTGATCCATACCTTAAATTAATTTAGTAATATAGCCAGGTTAAATAATATAACAGACAAGACTACTGAAGTACCAAAATTACCACAAAGCAATCTTACTAACAGATTTCATGAGAAAGTTTGCAAAGTATATTATTTCACAAACTTATATTTGTTAACTCACCACATCACTGAAGATTAGCATTATTAAGAATTCATAGCTTCCTACCACACCTGGTGTCTGGCCTCATCTCTGGTAGTTACACCAAACTGCATGCCTTCAATACTCATCTTCCTTTCCTCTACCTGGAGAAGACAAAAATCATATCAATGATCTTAATGAAAACTCACTTCCTTACATACATATATCCTGTCATTTGGGCAGAGATTTTCTTCTCTGGTACTTGTTGCACCACAGAAAAATAAAAAGTTCAGCGAACCCACAGAGACAACTCGAGGTGTAGTGCAGGCATCAAGGATTTCCAGAATGCACCTCTCATTTGGCAAGAAGCAAAATGCCTCCTTCTCCTGGTCAGAAGAAAGAGGGTGTAGAAGAGTGAGGAAGAAAGCACTTTCACTGTGAAGTTGGCTATGGTGGGGATCGAAATTCAAATTTTGTGTGTCCTTATAAACACATTAATGTTTTCTGCTTAAAGTATGTTTATTTGTAAATTCTCAAGGATGGCATCTGCCTTCAGGGGATTCAGGGAAAGGAGATTCAATCTCATTCCAGTGAGAGCCTCAGGAGCACTACACTCCCTGCCTATAAGGGTAATGGGAAAGGAGGCAAGAGGACAAAAAGAAGGTGCACTTGGGATTAGGGATGTTGAGGAATCTGAACTGGAAATGACCCTTCTTAGTGTTTTCACACATGCAGAAGTTGACATTTACTTTTTTTCAAATTTAATGTTGCTATATTTGTCAACATTTTCATGCATATCAAAATCTTTCAAAATTATGACTCTGTCATTCAGCTTATTCGGTTATTTATTCTAGCCTTTGCACCGAGTTGGTGGTCAGTGCATAGAGTGTCTTCATTTAAATGTTAATTGTGTTAATTGAATATAGCCCAGTTGTATGACTCTAGAAATCTTCACTTCAATTGGTATACATTTTATTATCTGGCACGATCTTCGTGTGTGGTCCATCAATAACAAATGACAGAATGTAAAGTTGTGTCACAAATCCACACAACTGTATTATTGTTTATTCCATACTGTTCCATCTGACCCACATGAATATCATTCATTAATTCATTAATTGAACATGTAACACAAGTTGTCACTGTCTAGGTAAAATCCAGGTGTCAAAGCTACAAATCTGTTCAGAAACCCAGAAGAAAATGTTTATATGGGATCATTTCATGAGCAGTTTTAAAAAATAAATTTATGTTGTTTGTACCTTGTCTTTAGTATGTCACTTATTAACATATGAAATTCTAATAATATCCAGTGAAAAACATTGGACACATTATATTTTAAACTTAAGATATATTATACTTTGATATTCTAAGATTCTGATGTGTGTGATTTTTTAATCTCGTTTTCATTCTTGGTATATTTCCTTCTTATAAGCTATTATTCATTAAACATAATATGCCATTAGATATAAAATAAATGAGGTTGAAATCAATTTACATATATCTTTTTGGGGGGTAGTTCTTTTATTTCAGTTGCTTGGGAATTTTATAGAACAATTTTTCCTAAGGCCACCCTGTGATGTTATTCGTCATATTGCTATAAAAAGGCTAACAATGTCATATCAATTTATGGTTACCAAAATAAGTACCATTCATAACAAATGCACTTTCTCTTTATTCTTTATGAGGTTGGAAGGAAAAAGACTGTGTAAAAGTCAACACTGCACAGTATATACCTATTTCATGGAAAGATCTATGCTAATATACATATGGATGTATTTAGTGCCAAATTTACCAGTGAAAAATATAATTAGTTAATACAGTAATTAGCTATCAATGGAAACAAACAATGGAAACAATGGCTCCCAGAAACAAATTCTAAGGTTGTCACTTACATCTGGACATGCACTTTTTAAATATTTTTTTCGTAGAGAGAGGTTCGCACTATGTTGCCAGGCTGGTCTCAAACTCCGAGGCCAATCCTCCCACCTCTGCCCCATAAAGTGTGAGGTTACAGGTGTAAGCCACTGTGCCTGGCCTGGAAATGCACTTTTAATTCTTTGGACATGCAGTAAGAAAAATAACAATTTTTTAAAAAGAGAAAAATAATCAAGGAGGTAAAGAATAAGATATGTGTAAGAAGAAAGGGCAAGAGAAATTAAGACTAGCATTTAGACTTAAAATCTAGTAGAAACAATGAAAATGTAACCATATAACCCTGTCATCAGCTGTAATAGAGGATGTTTATCACTGACTTTTGGGATTCCACAGGAGAGAATGATCAGTCATGTTTGAGTGGATCAGGAAAGCATTCACAGGTAAGAACATTTTTGCAATGGGCTTTGAACATGGTCAGAAGTTCAACAGGCAATTAAGAAGCAGTATGGGCTTTATAAATAGAAGAAAATATAGTCAACAATGTTAAGGCAGGCATGAGATAGAGCAGTAAGTTTTGGAAATTGTAAACATGTTATAAGACTGGACCACACCATCACCTTCAGAAAAGCAGTGACGCTAATGCAGTGAGTGATGCACGACCCACAGTGTGAAAGTCATGGAAACCATGTCAAGATCATACATTTCATTCTAGATTCAGAGAAAGGGACCTAAAGAATTTTAATATGGAGAAATCAACGTCATACAGCAGTCCCCATTGATCCTTGGTCTTGCTTTCCACAGTTTCGGTTGCTTTCAACCATGTTCCAAAAATATTAAATGGACAGTTCCAGAAATAAACAATTTCTAAGTTTTTAATTGGAGGCCATTCTGAATAGTGTTCTTAACTCTCACATTATCCCACTCTGTCGCTAGACTTGAATCATTCCTTTGTCCAGCATCTCCACACTGTCTATGTTCCCTCTCTTTAATCAATCTATAGCCTTTTTGGTTATCAATCCCATTGCTTCAGTATCACAGTGCTTGTGTTTACATCACTCTTACTTCACTTAATAATGGACCCCAAAGGGCAAGAGTAATGATGCTGGGAATAGAGAACCACCAAAGAGAAGCCATAATTTACTTCCTTTAAATGAAAAGGTGAACGTTCTTGACGTAACAAGAGAAAAAAAGAAACAAAAACAAAAACAAAACAAAACAAAACAAAAACAGACTGAATTTGCTAAGATTTCTAGTAAGAATCAGTAAGAATCAATCTTCTATCTATGAAATTGTGAACAATGTAAAATAAATTTGTGCTACTTTTGCTGTTGCACTTCATACTGCAAAAGTTGTGGCCAAATTTCATGAAAAGTGCTTAATTATTTTTTCCACTCCAACTTCCCCATATAATGGTCTAGAGGATGAAAAAAATAATAAAGATATTTAATACTTTCCAACACTACACCAAGACAACTTACTCTTACCCAATGTGACGATTCTTAATGCTGAAGAGATGTGTGGATTAAATTTGAGTTTAAGAAAATCTTGATTTAAAAAGTTCAATAAGGCTGGGTATGATGGCTCATGCCTGTAATCCCAGCACTTTGGGAGGCCAAGGCATGCAGGTCACTTGAGGTCAAGAGTTCGAGAACAGCCTGGCCAACATGGTGAAACCCCGTCTCTACTAAAAATACAAAAAGTTAGCCAGTTGTGGTGTCTCATACCTGTAATCGCTGCTACTTGGAAGGCTGAGGTAGGAGAATCGCTTGAACCCGGGAGGTGGAGAGTGCCATGAGCCAAGATGGCGCCATTACACTCCAGCCTGGACAATAGAGGCGACTCCGTTTCAAACAAAACAAAACAAAACAAAACAAAAAAACGTGATATAGGACTGCCATTAGTTACTTATGTTTCCCAGCTACGTTACAGAAGTTTTATAACCTAATGAATTACTAGGCTACTATGTTCTCATTCTGAGGATAGCTCCTTAACGCTAAAAGCTGAGTTGGTTTTTCTATTGCCAGGATCTTTAAAAAAAAAATTTAAAAAGATTTCCTATCGTTATATCCTAAGGCACCTTCCCACCAGTGCAGCTGCCACAGTGATTTTCCTTAGCATCTCGCCTTGTTTTGCTGCTCCCTGTCGCAGTGGTTTCATACCTGAGGCCAATTTGTACTTCTCTCCTGTAGTTTAACCAGCTGTTTTATAATAACATTGTTGGTTTCTCTGAATGAATAGTACAGAGACCAGTCTTTTACAATATCTTAACATTTGTAAGACATAAGCACTAAAGGATCTGAGAAAATCTGTAACATGAGAGAACATAAGAAGTTTCTCTATTTTTGAAATGTTTTGTTAACATGGAAATGCATTAATAGGAAATAATGGTAGTCACTCAACTATTACTGATTCTGAAGCGTTTTGGTATTTACAGTTAGGTTAAAACAGGAATGTTGATCCATCAAAGTCGTATATCTCTTTAAATCCCAGAAAATGTTGGCAGGCAAAGACAGAAAAGGAAGTGATAAAAGTCAAACTTTAGCTGCTTAAATAAAAAGGTTACTGTTTTTATAATCAGCATAATAGGAGTAAAGATACATTCAAATGGCATTTGTATTTTTAAACTATATTTCATTATATTTATATTGAATATAAGAAATATATTCATTTATATTGAATGTAAGAAATATATTCATTTATATTTCTTCATTAATAAAACCCATGTTTGTAAATTACACTTCCTAACTAGATATAAAATCCTTAACACTTCTACACTATCATGCTTTTTAGAAGGATTAACATCTTGGAAAAAAAATGACAAATATTACATTGGTTTTTCATGCGTCTCTCAAAAAACTAGGAATGATAATATTTTCATTCTAGATCTCAAAAATATTTTGTATCATATATTTTCTCCAATATAAAAGTTGATATGGTATTTTATTATAATATTTAATAAAGTTAGCATACTTAATTAGAAACCCTTTACAGATAAATCACTGGGGTTATTTTATCCCCATCTCTGCTGACTAAATATCAAAATAAAATATACTCCACTTGAATTCATGAAATGGTACAGTAAGCCCTTTGCTATTATGACTGATGAATTAATTTATTTTTAAGATTCTGCTCATCTACTAGCATGTGTTTCAGATGTTAAACATGATAAGCAGTCCCAAGTATTTACAACATTCATGTTTTAGAAAGACACCATTATTAAATTTTAGAGAGAAAATTCAAAACTGAGAATGATTTTAATGTTTATTTCATATTTATTATTTTTAGTTTTAGTTTTTTTTCTCAATTTTCATTTTAGATTCAGAGGGCACATGTACAGTTTGTTACTTGGATATATTGCATCATGCTGAAATTGAGATCGCATCAACCAGGTACTGAATGTAGTACCCAACAGATAGCTTTTCAGCCCTTCCAACCTCCATCCCTCTAGTCCACTCTAGTAGTTCCCAGTTACTACTGTTGCCATATTTATATTTATGAGTAGCTAATGTTTAGTACCCACTTATAAGTTATAACATGATATTTAGTATTTAGTCTTCGGTTCCTGTGTTAATTCACTTAGGATAATGGCCTCCAGCTGCATCCATGTTGCTGCAAAGAACATGATTTTATTCTTTGTTATGCCTTTGTAGTATCCCATGGTGTACATGTACCATATTTCCTTTATCCAGTCCACCAGTGATGGGCACCTAGGTTGACTCTATATCTTTACTATTGTGAACAGTGCTGCAATGAACATGAAAAGTGTATATGTGTTTTTGTTAGAACAATTCATTTTCTTTCAGTTATATACCCAGTAATGGGACTGCTGGGTTGAATAGTAGTTCTGTTTTAAGTTCTTTGAGAAATCTCCAAACTCTTTTCCACAGTGGTTGAACTAGTTTGCATTCCCACCAACAGTGTATGAGTGCTTCCTTTTCTTGGCAACCTTGCCAGCATCTGTTATTTTGTGACTTTTTAATAATAGCCATTCTGACTGGTATGAAATAGTATCTCATTGAAGTTTGGATTTGCATTTCTCTGACAATTAGTGATGTGGAACATTTTTTAAAATATATTTGTTGGCTGTTTGTATGTGTTACTTTGAGAAGCATATGTTCATGTCTTTTGCCCATTTTTTTAATGCTTGTTGGGTTAAGTTCCTTACAGATTCTGGATATAAGACCTTTGTCGATGTGTTGTTTGCAAATATTTTCTCCTATTCTGTAGGCTGTTTATTGTATTAATAGTTATTTTGCTGTGCAGAAACTCTTTAGTTTAATTAAGTCCCATTTGTCAATTTTTTTACTGTGGCAATTGCTTTTGAGAACTTAGTAATAAATTCTTTCCCAAGACTGATGTCCAGGATGGTGTTCCTTAGGTATTCTTCTAAAGTTTTTACCGTTAGAAGTCTTACATTTATATCTTTAATCTATCTTTAGTTAATTTTTGTATATGGTGACATGTAGGGGTCTATTTTCATTCTTCCACATATGGCTAGCCAACTATTCCAGCACCATTTATTGAACAGGGAGTCCTTTTCCCATTGCTTATTTTTGTCAACTTTGTCGAAGGTCAGATGACTGTAGGTATGTGGCTTTATTCCTAGGCTCTCCATTTTCTTCCATTGGTCTATGTGTCTGGTTTTTAATTTTTTTAATTTTTTACCAGTACCATGCTATTTTGGTTACTGTAGCTTTATAGTATAGTTTGAAGTCAGGTAATGTGACGCCTCTGGCTTTGTTCTTTTTTGCTCAGCATTTCCATGGCTCTTCAGGCTATTTTTGGTTCCATATAAATTTTAAAATAGCTTTATTCTAATTGTGAAAAATAACATTGGTAGTTTGATGGAAATAGCATTGAATCTATGGAATATTTTGGGTGGTATGGTCATTTTTTTCAACATTGATTCTTTCTATCCATGAACATAAAATATTTTTCTATTTACTTGTGTAACCACTTATTTATTTTAGTAGATTTTCTAGCTTGTGGGCATAGAGGTATTCATAATAGTCTCTCAGGATCTTTTCTATTTCTGTGGGATTGGTTGTATTGCCAACTTTGTTGTTTCTGATTTTGCTTGCTTGGATCTTCTCTCTCTCTCTCTCTCTCTTCCTTAATCTAGCTAGTGTTCTATGAATCTTGTTTATTTTTTCAGAGAACCATGTTTTGGTTTTGCTGATTCATTGCATGAATTTTTGTGTCTCAGTTTTATTCTGCTATGCTCTGATTTTAGTTATTTTTTCCTTCTGCTAGCTTTGATATTAGTTTTTTCTTGTTTCTGTAGTACTCTAGCTGTGATGTTAGATCATTAATTTGAGAACTTTCTAATTTTTTGAAGTATGTGTTTAGCACTATAAACTTTCCTCTTAACACAGCTTTTGTTGCATCCCATGAATTTTGATAAGTTGTGTTTCTGTTTCCATTATTTCAAAATATTTTTTTTAATTTCTTATTTAATTTTATTGTTTACCTAAAAGTCATTCTGGAACAAGTTGTTTAATTTGCATGTAATAGTGAGGTTTTGAGAGACCTTTTGGTGTTTATTTCTATTTTTATTCCACTGTGGTTTAAGAGTATGGTTGGTATAACTTTGATTTTTTAAAATTTATTGAGATTTGCTCTATGGCCAAGCATGTGGTTAATCTTGGGATATATTCTATGTGCAAATGAGAAGAATGTATATTCTGTGGTTTTTGAGTGAAGTATTCTGTGGATGTCTGTTAGATCCCATTGGTCAAGTGTCAAGTTTACACCCAGAATTTCTTTGTTAGTTTTCTACCTCAATAATCTGTCCTGAATGTTGTCACTGGGGAGTTGAAGTACCCCACTATTATTTTGTGGTTGTTTATATCTTTTTATAGGTCTAGAAGTGTAATTTTTTTATGAATCTGGGTGCTTCAATGATGGTGCATATATATTCAGGATAGTTAAATCTTCTTGTGCTGTATCTTGTATCATTAAGTCATACTTTTCTTTGTCCTTTTTTACTTTTGTTGGTTTAAGTTCTGTTTGATTTAAGAACCACCTCTGCCTTTGTGTTTGTTTGTTTTCCATTTGCATAGGAGATCTTTCCCCAACTTTACTTTGTTATTACATGTGACAAGGATCTCTTAAAGCAGATGGATAGATTGTTCTTTTAATCCAACTTGCCACTGTGTGCCCTTTAAGTGAGGCATTTAGACCATTTACATTCAAGGTTAATATTGAAATTGAGATTTTTATTTTATGAAATTGTTAGCTGGTTGCTTTGTAGTTTCTATTGTGTCATTGCTTTCTAAGGTCTGTGGGCTATGTACTTAAGTTTTTTTTTTTTTTTTTTTTTTTTTTTTTTTGTGGTAGCAGGTATTGTGATTCTGTTTCTATGTATAGAACTCTCTTGAGGATCTCTTATAAGACTGGTGCAGTGGTAACAGATTATCTTACTGCTTTGCTTGGCTGGAAAATATTTTATTTCTCCTTTGCTTATGAAGTTTAGCTTGGTGGGAGTGAAATTCTTGGTAAGAATTTATTTTTTTTAAGAATGTTGAAAATAGGCCTCCAGTCTCTCCTGGTTTCGAATGTTTCTGCTGAGAAGTCCGTGGTTAACCTGATGTGTCCTGACCTTTTCCTTTAGCTGCCTTTAAGATTTTTTTTCTCTTTAGCACTGACCTTGAACGGTCTTGTATCTATATACCTTGGTGATGTTGATGTTCAATTCGTATAGTTTCTCACAGGTATTCTTTGGATTTATTGTGTCTGGATGTCTACTTCTCTACCAAGATTAGAAATATTTTCTTGAATTTTCCCTCAAATATGTTTTTCAGGTTGTTTACTGTTTTCCTTCTCTCTTAGGAATGCCAATAATTCATGTTCGTTTGCTTTACATAATTCCATATTTCTTGAAGAATTTGTTTTTTAAAATCTTTTTTAAATTTTCATCTGACTGGGTTTGTTCAAAAGACTGGTTTTCACACTCTGAACTTTTTTCTGATTGGTTCAGTCTATTGATAAAGCTTTTAATTGTATTTTGAAATTCCTTAAGTGGGTTACTTAATTCTTTCTTTGTAAGATATTTATTTTCCTTCGTTTCCTGGATTGCTTTAGAAGTTTCTTTGTGTTAAATTTTAATCTTGTCTTGGATCTTGGAGCTTCTTTGCAATCCATGATTTGAATTCTTTACCTGTCATTTCTAAGCTTCTATTTTGGTTTGGAACCATTGCTGGAAAGTTAGTATAATCCTATGGTGGTGTTGCTACATTCAGATTTTTCACGGTTCCAATATTCTTGCACTGATTTCTTCTTATCTGTAGATGCTGGTACTCCTATTTTTTATTATTATTTGTGTGTGGGTAGAAGTTTTTCTTTTTCTTTCTTTTCCTGTATTTTTTCTTCTTTCTCTTTTCCCTATGCCTAGAGGGTGTGACTGTAGAAAATGCTGGGTAAGGTCTTCGGATCTTTTTGCTTCTTTTTGCCCTTCTCTTGGCAGATTTTATATTGAGCTGTGCAGTTCAGCCTACAAGACAGTAAATGATAAAATAGAGCTGAGATGACTGTGTTTGACGTGGCTTGATGCTTATTTACTGGAAAAAGCTTTATGTTGCCTCAGGCAATGGGCTGATTCATGAAATGCACAGTGGTCTGAGCTTCCTGCTCAGCCCTGGAGGAGGTGGGAGCAACCATGGGTAGAGCCAGACCAGGCAAGTCTGCCCTAAAATTCCCCAATGGTAGGCACAAGTACCAGCACAAAGGGAAAATCCAGTTTGTGGTCATGAAATACCCAGAAATATGCCTAGACATAGAGCTGGGGAGCCAGCTTGGCTGCATGTTTTCTTCATGGGGCGGCCTAACTTCTAATCCAGGAGAGTGAATGCTTTGGATGACTGTAGATTGGTCTGGGCATGGAAAAGAGAGGATCCCACCTCCACTAAGATCTCTGCACAGGAGGGGTAGGGCAATTTAAGCTGTTGAACCAGGCAGTCAGTACATTGAATGTCTAGAGATCTGCCTTGGCATGTAGCAGAGAAGGTTCTCCTGCACCAGAACATCTGACTCAGGTGAGTTGGTGCTCCAGATGCCTCGACATCTGCCTGGGCATGGAGCAGAGAGGATCTCACTGTACCAAAATCTATGTTTATAAATGGGTGACTTAGGCTGAACCAGATGAGCAGGTGCTCTGAATGACTGGGGATCTAGCTGGGTATGAAGTAGAGGGCCTCCCTGAACCTGAACCAGATTCTCTGCACAGGAAAGGTGGCTGTTGATCCAGGTTAGGGGGTGCTTTAGATGCCTGGAGATCTGCTTGGGCATGGAGCAGAGAGGGCCTCACTACACCATGTTGTATGCTCAAGAAGGGTTGGGCAGCTAAAGCTGCTGCTGATCCAAGCAAGTGTGTGCTCTCAATGCCTAGATTTCTGCCTGGGGGTAGAGTGGAGAAGCCCCTGATATACCATGATTTCAGGGGAGCAGGCTGTGACACCTAGCAATGGCACGTGCAGACTGGTTCTAATTCTAGTATAGCATACACCTGGCTCCAGCTGCTGAACCAGGAAAGTAGGTGCTCTGAATGCTTGGAGATCTGCCTGGGTGTGGAGTGGAGAGGGTCCCACTGTATCATGATCTATGTCCTTGAAGGGTGGGGCAGCTAAAGCTGCTGCTGATCCAAGAAAGTGCGTGCTCTCGATGCCTAGATTTCTGCCTGGGGGTAGAGTGGAGAGGCCCCGATATACCATGACTTTAGGGGAGCAGGCTGTGACACCCAGCAATGGCACGTGCAAACTGGTTCTAGTTCACCAAGCTGGCCCTGGCTGCAAGTCTTACTGCCCAGGAGAAATGCAGCTGTAGCAACTCTCCTCCAACCCTAGGCCTACAACAAGGGAGAGCACAATTCCAGTGCCTACAATTGAGATGCTTTCACAGTACTGGCTGTTGAGGCCCTTATAGTGCTTCAGCCTCTGACCCAATACTAAAATATCTGCATGGCACCATTAAAATGCCTACATGGCCAATTCAGTTGTTAAAGAATGACTGGCTGGCTTTGTATGAGTCTGGATTAAAAATGGTGTCCTGCAGTCAGTCCCAGTTTTGGGAAAATGTTGCAGCATTTCCCACTGTCTTTTCCTTACAGTGTCTCCAAGCCTCTCCCCAAATTAGCTCCCGTGCTTGACCTGGGTTGCTCAGATACCCAGTGGAAAGGTGAGCCTCAGAGGAATGCTCTCTACCTCTGTCACATACTGGGGTTTCACTCACTTTTATCAGCTGGACACCGTCACGGGGGCTGTTTGCAGGCATTCTCCTCACAATTCTGATGGATTTCCATTTTTATTCTTGAATTAAAGAGCACAAAGATTATCTTTATGCACAATATTCCAAGTGACTGAGGCACACTAAAAGCTTCTAATCCATCTTATTGGGGAAAAAATAATATTTAAAATGTACTGTCTTCTCTTGGTATATTGTGTCATGAAGAACTCATATAGCTGATATTTTCCTTATAGTAAGTTTCATGGAAAAACTGGATCAAATTTCTTCAAGTCATTTGTGAGACCAGTCAAATCTGTCACATGAGTAGGTAGGAGGGTCAGTAGGCACCATAAACTTCCTTTCTCTAGAGCTCATAGCATTTTCATCTGGAAGAAGAAACCCTCCCCACCCCACCCCACCCCGCAAACAAATTCTCATTTAGATTCTACAATAACTTGTGTAGATTTGCATATGCCCATATTAACACATCCCTTTCCATATCTTTTAAAAGTTTTACCTTTTTAAACAAATAAATGTACACTAGTTTAATGACTTCACCATTATAATGTTTCTTAAACTTCTGAATACTTGAGAATTATCTAAAAAGTTTGTTTAGAGATTATTGCACCCCAACCTTAGAGTTTCTGATTCACTAAACCTGGGATAAGGCCAGATAATTTGCATTTCAGACAAGTTCCAAGATAAAGTTCATGTTTCTGATACAAGGCCCATACTTTAAGAACAACTTTTTTAAATAGTAAAAAGAAAATTGTATTCATTTGACCACAAAATTATGGCTTTCTCTTTACACTGAAGGATATTGTCCCCATTGTTTCTCTCTCTCTCTCTCTCTCTCTCTCTGTGTGTGTGTGTGTGTGTGTATGTGTCTCATAATTTTTTTACTTAATGGCAGACATCATGATTATAGGCAAAAGAGACAGAGGCAAGTTTGACTAAGTCTAGAAATGGGCTTGTTTCTTCTGTCAAGCTGTCAACATTCAGGTTTGAGTTTATCTAGCGAGAGATAACGTCACGGCTCAAGCCCGTAATCCCAGCACTTTGAGCCGAGACGGCGGATCACGCAGGCCGAGATCGAGACCATCCTGGCTAAC
Organism: Papio anubis; assembly: GCF_008728515.1. Classification (NCBI taxonomy): domain Eukaryota; kingdom Metazoa; phylum Chordata; class Mammalia; order Primates; family Cercopithecidae; genus Papio; species Papio anubis. Next base: position 78,648,900 of record NC_044976.1, on the reverse strand, counting down.
ATGGTGAAACCCTCACTCTACTAAAAAATACACAAAAACTAGCCGGCTTAGGTGGCGGGTGCCTGTAGTCCCAGCTACTGGGAGGTTGAGCAGGAGAATGGCGTGGAACCCGGAGGCGGAGCTTTCAGAAACGAGCTGAGATCCGGCCATTGCACTCAGCCTGGGCTGCAGAGCGAGACACCGTTCAAAAAAAAAAAAAAAAAAGAGAGATAATCTAGTTTGGGCTTGTCGTTGCTATGGTTACCTTGAAAGCACCACAGCCTTCAGTCACACATCTGTAATAACTCCTTGTGCTGGGGCCTTCAGTCACACGTCTGTAATGATTCCTTGTGCTGGGGCCTGGAATTCCAGGGATGTTTTTCTCAATCTTCATGGTCCACTCTCAACTTTCAGCTCTTCTATATGCCCATGCCATCCACAGAGGCCATCTCTGTCCTTGATCTTTCAATTTTCCCGGCAGTAGACTGCTGTTGTTTATTATTGGGTGTTTGATAGATGAGTGATAGGGATTGAGAGGGTGGAGCTTTCTGTTTTCCTGGTCCAGGGACAAATTTAGTCAGAACTTGTGTGCCTGGGCCTGAAGGGTGGGACTTTCTCTGCATTCTCAAACCTCCTCCTCATGCCAGCCAACCTCTGTCTTGGCTTTGTAGCATATTTGTGCAGAGAGGGTTTGCTGCCACATCCCTCACCAGTGATACAATACTGCAACAGTGTCAGTATGAGATTTTCAGTCCAGGCTTGTCTTTTGCAAGTGTGTATGCTTATGTGTGTGAGAGAGAGATATATATATTTTTGTGTGTGTGTGTGTGTGTGTGTGTGTGTGTGTGTGTATATATATATATATATTTAGAGAGAGAGAGAGAGAGAGGGAGTTGGGCATAGTTACCTAACCTTCCATTCTTGGGAATGGCATTCCCTTCATTGCTAATCTTTTATTATAGGGCTTTTTTTTTTTTTTTTTTTTTTTTTTGAGTTCATTGGAGATATTGGCTTCTTTTTTATTGCATAGTACTTAATAAATACTGGATTGTATAGCATCACTGTGTTTATTTTCTATTCTCTGGAGCTTCTAGAACACCCCCACAAAACACCTGTGGCTGATTTTTAAAAATTATTTTAAATGACATGATAACGTAATGTAGGAAGTTTGCAATGTTAATTTTCTTAATGTTTATTGGTCTATTCCACTTTCCAATTTTTTTCTTTCTAATTTTGGCAATGTTGTACATCTTCCTAGAAAACTGTTTCTTTTAGTTCTTTATATTTCTTTTTGCTTTTTCATATTATTTTATGAATTTTGCATTTGTAATATGTGTACTGATTTACCCTATTTTTTCTTTGATTGTTTGAATCTTCTCCTATCTTTATCAGTTTGTGAGAGAATTGTTTGTCTTATTAGTCTGTTCAAGAAATCAACATTTGTTAGTCATCTCAATTTTTTATTTTTACCCCCCTTTCATTGATACCTGCTCTTATCTTTTCTATTTTTATCCACCTTGGTCTTGAGTAACCATCACCAAGTTTATTTTTTTCCTTTGACATCTATATTCTTGATGTAAGTGTTTCCTTCATGAATTTTAAGCTTTCTTGTTTTTTTACTAAATGCAAAAAATATTTTTAGCATGAGTTATATTATGTATTTCATACTTTTGAGCTATAAATACCCCCTTTGTTACAAACCTTCATGTATCATAATGTACTGCATATAATTCTTATTCTAAGTGTTATTAAAAATTATATTTAAAAATTTTTCCAGGTGTTGAGAAGTTATGAGTCATTCTTCATTATTGATTTCTAATTTTATTACATTCTGGTAAGAAAATATAGTGTTTTGTGCTATTGATTAGGAGAATATGTTAGCTTTTCTTGCTGACCTGGTACATATTTAATTTTTGTGATTTTTTGTTTGCTCAAGAACAAACTGTATTTTTGTTCAATTGTTTTATAATTTGTATTATCATTAGATCAAGCAAATTAATCACATTATTGAATTTTCTATATCTTTATTATTTTTCTCTTAATTGTACCAATTTTTGAAAATAATATTTTAAAATGAGTACTATTGGTTTTTTTTTTTTTTTTTTTTAGACAGGGTCTTGCTCTGTCAACCAGGCTAGAGTGCAGTGGCATGACTAGAGCTCACTGGAGCTTTGACATACCAGGCTCGAGAGATCCTCTTACCTCAGTCACCCGAGTATCTGGGACTACAGGTGCGTGCCACTACCCTGGCTAATTTTTGTATTTTTTAATAGAGAGAGGTTTTCACCATGCTGCCCAGGCTGGTCTCAAACCCCTAAGCTCAAGTAATCTGCCCACCTAGGCCTCCGCAATTTCTGGATTTACAGGCACCCAAACAAAATAAATATAATTTTTGATTTCTGAACTACTCTTTAGTTTCCTTAGTTGTTGTTTTATGTATTTTGAGCCCATACTATTGAGTTCATATATGTTTATGGTCACTATATTTTGTTTTTCATCAGTCCATTTTTCTAGTATATAACATCTAAATTTCCCTTATGATGGTTTATAACTTAAATTTTCATTTGATTGATAGACAGTTAGTGACCACTGCTATTTTTTAAATTTTATTGATAAAGTTGTTATCAATCTTTCATCTTAATATTTCTTCATTCTTTTTCTTTATATATGCCTACTAAAGATAATATATTGCTACTACTTCTTTATAATTCAATTTGGATGTTTTTCTTTTCTCTGACATGCTCAACATATTTACATTTATTATAATAGTTACATTGAGAATTATTTCAGCTCTCTCCTTTTATGATGTTTATTTACAATGCACTTTTTTTAATCCTTTATGTCTTTCATTCTGTGGACAGAATACTCTCCTGGATTTAAAGCCCAATATTCTATTTCTTCTCTGCTGTGGGTTATCATTACTTATTAAGAGCCATAAGCATGCTTTTCTTTTCTTACTGTGTGAAGTTTTTTCCTATGTATGTATTCCATCTGAACAAGAAAAGAATGTTGGCCTACCGTCATCTACCTCTGATCTCTTCTCCTCCCCCTGGCCACAGTGATATCATCTGGATTTCTAGGTTTGAATTGTTTGACTGCACTTCCTTGTTTGTTGCTTTTTTAAAGAAAATAGTAAACCTCATTATGCTCTTTCTTCACAGTTATTTCCCATATCAGTGCTTTTTATTTCTGACTGCTTTATTTATTGCTTTTTATTACTATAATGCAAATTTTCTCCATTTCTTCCTCCCGGCTTTTTTTTTTTTTTCAAAAACAGACCTGCCATGATATATTTTCTCAGTTGTTGCCTCTGATTTTTTATTTCTTTTAACTACATGATGATTTTCCTGGATGTAAAATTAAAGTTACGTACTGCTAATTCAGAAATTCAGAGCCTTGATAGAGGATAAAGATACTGCATAAATCTGCACTTTGTTAGGAAAATATAAGGGCCAGGAAAGAAACTAAAATTTAAGAGGAACTTTGTTATCCTATAAGATAGTGAGCTGCCATTGGTTGCTAATTTTTCCTCTCTAAAGAAATCCTGCGATGCCACAGAAGTTAAAATATTATGATTCTCCAAAATATGGCGAATAATTTATTAAAATTCTGAAGAGAACTTGAGAAGACAGCAGTCTTTGAGTTAATGGAAACAGCAGCAAGAGAAGCAGCCTAGAGCAGATGTTCAGGGGTAGGTTATAGGAGAGGCTCCTTTCAGTCCAGTCCACCCCTTCCCCACACACATCCTTCCACCCACCTTCGATGTGCTTGGCAGAGCATTACACAACCAGCTAGAAGGAAGTGAGTAACCCTGTCATGAATGCAGGTGGCTGACAGGTAGGGCTCTACTTGTTTTCTCCTCTCAGTTTTTTCAATCTAGGGCCAAGCAATTATTACAAGAATGTTTCCTGCACCTATTCTTCCTACCAGCTTAGTTTACATCTTTGTGCAAATACACTGTTTTGTTTTCTTTTGAAGATTTTTCTCCTTATCACTGAAGTTTGAAAGTTTTGTTATGACATGTCTAAGTATGTATTTTTTAATGCATTTTACCCAGAATTTGATGTTTGTTTTCTATATGAGGCTCATTGTTCTTTGGTCGAAGTAAATTCTTAACTATGACCATTTTTGTTTTTGTTTTTGTTTTTAAACCGCAGTAATAGCACTTAACATGCAATCTACCCTCTAATGAAATTTTAAGTGTACATTATTTTTTATTATAGACACAATCTTATACAGCTGATCGCTAGAGCTCATTCATCTTCCTTGACTGAAACTCATGCCTGTTTATTAGTAACTCCTCATCCTGTCCCCACCCCCAAGTCCTTAACACCTGCCATTTAACTCTGATTCTATGAATTTGATAATTTTAGGTACCTCATACAAATAGAATCATGAAGTATTTATCTTGCTGTGACTGGTTTATTTTACTTAGTATGCCATCCTCAAGGGATCCTCTTCTTGTTGCGTATTGCAAAACTTTCATCTTTTTAAAGGCTGAATAGTACTTCATTGCATGTATATATCACATTTTCTTTATCCATTCATCTGTCAGACCTTTAATTAGTTTCACATCTTGGTTCTTGTAAATAATTTGGCAATGAACATAGGAGCACGAATATATCTTCCAGATTTTTATTTTAATTCTTTTAAATTGTGGGATTACTGGATTATATGGGAGTTCTATTTTACGTTTTTTGATGACTCCCACACTATTTTCCATAACAGTTGCACCATTTTGCATTCTCACCAACAGTGTGCAGGTGTTCCACTTTCTCCATATTTTTGCCAACACTTGTTCTCTCTGTTTTTTAATTTTGATAATAGCCATCTTGACCTGTGTGAAGTAATATCTCATTTTGGTTTTGATTTGCATTTTCCTGGTGATTGGTGTTATGCTTTTTAAAAAAATATAGACCATGATTTATTTAAATATTCCTTTCTATACAGTTGCCCCACTTTCTGGTTCTGGAACTCTAATCAGATATATGCTAATTCTGTCCCCATTTATCAATCAGTTATCTGATGGAGCTATAAAACTCTTCTTGTATGATCAAAGACATTAGTTTGTCTATGTGATTTATATTTTTCATGGATATATCTCTCCTGGCGCTATTTCCAAACTGGACTTTTTTGATCTCTAGATGTGTTGTGTTGGCTAACTATCTTCTTGTTTCTACGTATCTCTGCCTCCACAGATAATTCATTTTTCTTCTCTCCTACATTCTATCTCTTATTTCTTGGATCTTGTTGGATCTTTCTCTCTTCATTTTATGGACATACCCTGCAGCTGCATCCTCATGAAAAGTGGATCAAATGACTGGAAATGTATAATTTTATACTCACCTTTGCTTGATAGTTTCACTAAGACTTCCAAGTTGAAAAATATTTTTCCTTAGAGTTTAAAACATCACTCCGTTGCCTTGAATTTCCAGTGCTGCTATTTAGAAGTGTCATGACATTTCAGTTAATGCTTTCTTATATGTGCACTCCACTCTTTCCTTTTCAAAACTTTTAGGATCTTTCATTTATTAATGATGTTCTGAAAACTCATAATGATGTGCTTCATTTATCTTTTTTCATTCATTGTGTTGGGAAGTTAATGGCCCTGTCAATAGGAAAATTCTTATTTTTCACTGCTAGTGTTTTTTTTTTTTTTTTTCAACTTCTGATCCAGAGAGATATTTGTTTTATTTTGATTGTTGTTTTGTCATTTTAATACTTTTAGAAATAATTTATCACTACTATGTTTTAGAATTAAAGGTGATGGTTTCGTCCAGAAAGTTATTGCACCATGACAGCCATACATCATTCTAATTGGTTTCCATTTGTTCATTAGGCTCTCTTCTTCAGTTTTCCACAGTGATGCTTCTAATAGTTGAATGTGATTGTGTAACTCCTGTACCTGAATTACTTTAGAAGTTTAGGAGTTTGCAAACTCCAAATACCTTAACACAGAAGGCAAAACCCAAATACCTTAACATAGAAGACAAGACCCATTATGATCTAGCCCTGCTTAGCTCCTTCTTAACATGTAATTCAATTTTTCCCATTGACATACTCAACTGTTCACCACACCTGAATTTATTACGTTATTTCACAAATGACTGCCTTCCCACATGCTGCTCCCCATGAATGTAATTCACTTCTAGATTATGTCCAGTGAATTCCTGCTCATCAAGTAGGATTTAACTCGAGCATTGTTTCTTCTAGACAGGGTGATTTGACTCTTCAATCTAAACTAAACAAATTTTTTAATAACTTAGGTGTGCTTCTATTATGCTTTCTGAGGACATTAACTGGGCTTATTTGGCTTTTTGACCAAACTACAACCTCACTGAAATTAGAGACTATGCGTTGCACATCATTGTGTACTTAATAGTACCTATAACATAGTAGATTATTACATTTAATACATTCTTTTTGAAAACAAGAAGAAAAAAGAATAAATTGAGAATTTGCAAAATGATGAATACCAACTTACAAACACATTTATTTGATACAGGGTCCAAATAAAAAAAGTTGCTAATGAGGCTATAAAATTGTGAAAAAACAATTGAGATAAATTGCAAGAATAATTTCATCCTATCTTGCTTTAAAGGTTGTGTCACAGAATAAAGAAAAACACGGGCTAGCACCACCACCAAAAGCTTATATGCATACCAATTACTAGAATGAAAACATAATCTTTTTCAAATCCCAGAGAGATTACAATTTAAATAGCTTCTGGAAGTTGTGTTCCATTAAAATCCATTGCCTATCTAGAATAGGAATATGATAGAAAACATAAGAACTTCTAATGAAATATATTGGAAATAAAGAAATATCTATATTGTATTTTTCAGTAAAAAGAATGTTGAACTCTTGTTCTATGTACATAATGACATATTTTGTTTCACTTAAAGAATAGTGTTTAATTTTTCTCACTTGATATAATTTCATGATTTTATTACTATTTATTCATTATGGTACAGCATTTTCTTTTGACTTATGTATAATGACATTCTCTCATACAGATTTTAACTGCTTGGGAAGAAAAATGTAGACAGAATCTCTTGTTTTCTTTTTGGCTCAAGTTCAATCCCCTTTTCTCCTGACAAATATACTCAGATTTTGTCTGGTGACCTACTCCTCCTTTGCTGAGTACTCTCATAAATAGGCACAATGGACACTAACACAAATTAAAAAGTACAAATTAAAAAACAAAAACAAAAAACAATAAGTTTTTTGGCCAAAAACTTATAATGAAAATCAATAGAGGGAAATATATGCTTCTTCATATTCTCATTAGCCTAAAGGGAATTGTGCCTGAATTGGAACTGGTTGAATTACATATAACATTGAAGGCATTATAGTATAAAAAGATCTTAATTCTGAAATAACTTACATATTTTTAGGTACAGGGTGTCATGGAATATCTATGCAGTTGTGTAGCAATGGAGATGCCCTGTGTGGAAATAACGACCTTGTTAGAAACAGGTAGCCCTCCAGAATTCAGCCTCTGGTATTGGCCGATTCTTCCAACTACTTCAGAATTGATCAGTCTGCTCCAAGCCTGCTTCTTATTAAGTTACTGCAAGCAAATGAAGGAAACAAGTCTCGAGGCTATTGCATTTGTCTCTCTTAAGACACGATATTCATGAGTTTGGCAAACAAATTGTACTTTTCTAATCTTATGCATAAACCAAGCAAGACTGTGTAAACTTATAAAAACTACTAACTACTCAATATATGCCGGTCATAAATTGGATCTAAAAGCTAAGAGTACAACAATAAACAAGACAGACAAAAGCCCTGTCATTATGAAGCTTTCATTCTTCTGAAGCACAGCCACAGAGATATTAATTAATGCATGACTAAAGGAATAATAAGTAAACCATTAAAATTTGCTTTGTGCATAATTAAAATTAGATAATATAATAAATGTTAGTGGGTAACTACATGGTTAGGTGATATGCCAAAAACTGCTAATAACCACCAATATTTTATCTTCCCCTCTTTATCCTGGGGAAACCACTAAGCCTTATTCCCAGCATCTCTTGACATTACTATGACTGTATGACTCAAATCTGGCAATAAAATGTGCGGAATAGTGATAAAAGTCACCTCAGACATGGTCCATAAAGGATTATTTGCAATTCTCCATAGATTTTCTCTTTTCCGAAGGTGATAGAGGCCAGCTACACAGACTTCAAGGGAGATCTTCAGGCCCTATGAGATAGTGAAGTCGCTGCATTGAAGAAACCCCTGAATAACTGCATGAAGCAGAGCAACTCCTCCCACTATACACACACACAGAGTGAAACTGAATTGTTATGTAGGTAGAACATAAGCCTCTGTGTGTGTGTGTTTGTGTGTGTGTGTGTGTATGTGTGTTTCTGTGCGTGTGTACCCACTAAGACTTTGGACTTTTGGCTGATAGCTATATAAAGATATGAATTTAAGAGAATGATCAAAAGAATCAGCCATCTACGTAAAAATCATGGAGATGAGTCTACCATGAGACTATGTAGTTCAACTAGATAGTAGAGAAGAGACGTAGGGCTGGTGAGAAGAAAGCCAGTTTAAAATAAGGTCAAAAAGGTAGCAGGATTAGATCACAGGCCAAAGGAGAATAAAAAATAATTTTAAATAAGTTGAGAGATCATTTGAGAATTTTAAATAAGTACATGACACTACAAAAATACTTCTAAAATACATTTTTTTTCCTATTGTGAAGAGAATTGTTAAGATATGAAATGAAAATGCTATTTAGCTTAGTCCATGTGAGAGAAGTGGTTTAGTCTGGGTGGCCTTAGTAGAGACTGAAAAAAGTGGATAGATTTTGTGTAAGTTTTAGAGATACAACCAACAAGATTTGCTGGTGAATTAAATGGATGTCATGATGGAGAAAGAAGCATCAAGGACTCTGAGATTTTTGGCTTTGCCAACTGGATATATAGTGATGTGGTTTACTGAGGACGAAAAAACTGAAGAAAGACCAGGATGGAAATGGGGTGGCTTAAATGTTCTGTTTTCCACATAGTAAATTTTAGACAGTTATTGGTGATGCATGTAAAGATGTCAAGTAGAAGCATGTAGAGTGCTTAGGGAAATCAGGGCTACAGAGAGAAACATGGGATTTGCTGACATAAGTAGTAACTGATGAGAGAGAAGTGAATGAGATCATATGTGGAGAGTGCTCAGACAGTGAAGAGGTGACTTAGACAAAGGCCAGGAGGCACTTTAATTCTTAGAAGTCAAGCAAATGAGCTTGGGAAGTAGTAGCTTGTCAGTTAGGATGAAAATAAAGGACATTTATCCTGACAGGTAAGAGGAGACCTGTTTCTGGAGAGGGGGTATGGTCAACAAGGTTAAACACTGCTCAGAGGCCAGGGAAGGCAAAATTAGAGAAGTGACCATCAAATCTGACAACAATAGAGACTTGGTATTCTTGACAAAAGTAGTTTCTGCAGTGTAGGATCCTGAAATAATGCAGTAAATGAAGGAGAGGATGCTAGGTGAGGAAGTGGAAACACCAGTAATTAACCACTGTATTTAAGAAGGATAGAGAATGTGGGATACTGGTGGCAGAATGATGGACAAGAAATTATTTTTTCATAAGGCGGATATTCTAAGTATGATAGAGGTGATATTCCCTTCATCTTGCATACTGAAGGGAAGGAGTACAAAAGTAGAAATTAGAAAAATACCCTGGAAAGTACAAAATTGTCAGAGTTCAGTCATGGAGAAGGTGAGAGAAGGTGATACTAGAGTCTCAATGGGGAGTTTGACTTTTGATGGCAACAGGACACTTGGCCCAGTGTAATAGGAGAGAAGAAAGAGTTTACAAATGGCTTGATCAAATAGGAATGACTTGGAGAAATATTTCCATTGTTTCTACTTCCTAGTTTCAGGAAGCTGTTCTGATTCCTTGCTTTATAATAAAGCCTGGTTCCTCAGCACTTACTTTGATTTTGTGAATTATTTCACATTCCATCAATAAATTTCCTTTTACTGTACCTGACTGGAATAATTTTATTTGTCTTAGTAAGAATAATCCTATTTAATAAGATAGGTAGCATGATGTAAAGATATATCTTCATGAAAATTTGGGAAACATTCAGTAGATAGAGTCCTCTATCCTAAAATGCCTTCCCAAGCTTCCTGGTATAGTGCTTAAGAATCCAGTAATGGAGAATTTCACAATGGCTTTAAAGATTTTATTTTATTTTATTTTATTTTATTTTATTATTTTACTTTATTTTATTTCATTTTATTGAGACAGAGTCTTGCTCTGTCACCCAGGCTGGAGTGCTGTGGCACAATCTTGGCTCACTGCAACCTCTGCTTCCTGGGTTCAAACAATTCTCATGCCTCAGCCTCCCAAGTAGCTGGGATTTATAGGCGCCCACCACCACACAGAGCTAATTTTGTGTGTGTGTGTGTATTTTTAGTAGAAACAAGGTTTCACTGTGTTGGCCAGGCTGGTCTCGAACTCCTGACCTCAAGTGATCTGCCCACCTCGGCCTTCCAAAGTGCTGGGATTACAGGCGTGAGCCACCACACCCAGCGTGTATAGTTTTTTTATGTGGTTGTAGAGGGCTCATTTTTGATGCATGGATTCAGTGTCAGGTAGATAGATAATGAAGCAATGAAGTGGTTGTTTCTTCTGTCTCTCCATTTAAATAAGTAAAATTAGTTACTAAACTTTATGTGGTCTCTACTAACAAAGATAAATGCTATTTTCCATACAAAATTTCTATTAAAAAAGCAATAATCATTGAGGTTTTAAAGCAGAAAATATTCAGGGAGGTGGGTTTATCTAGGTACTAGTTTTCCTGCTACTTTAGCTATGAAACTGATTCTACAAATGAAAACATTCAAAAATATATTCTGTAAAATTAAAAATAGAGTAGTTTTGTTGAATTAAGAATGGATACGTCTGTAAGATGTATGCTCACCCACAGCCCTCATAAATCTATGGCTCTCCTGTAGAATAGTCGAGGAATCCATGGATCTATGTGGCAAAATTCTTTATGTATTGATTTAACAAATGTGAACATGGTAATATACGAGTGAATATTTTATATGTGTAATCTATGAGTAGGTTCCTTGATTATTTCTAACGTAAATCACAATTGAAAATGCTTAATGGTTGTACTTTTAATTTTACAACTATAGCTATATTTCGAATGATTGGAATACATGTTTAAAACCTCAAATTAAGTAATACCCATTAATTCAAAAAATTATATGGATCATTACATGCTAATCATGTGTTTTTTAAAATTTTATCATTTGCATTTTCTCTTCCTGTTGATATAGAGTAACAGTGTGCAAAGTAATGTGAGGGTGATACAGTGGTATCCCTTGACTCCATGAAGGATAAGTTTGATTCAAGGCAGCATTAGCTGGCTGTCTTTTCTCTGTGAGTGTTCAGTGTGTATGCTCATTCAGAGAGTTAATTTCTCAGAAAGATAAGGGCATTATTCAGTCACAAATGTATTCCAACATATCAAATTATTTTTTCCTGCAATTTATGCTGAAAGTGTTTGCATTCTAAGAGAAACCTTTATGTGGACAAAATCATTGTATTAGTCCATCTCATGCTGCCAATAATGACATACCCAAGACTGGGTAATTGCACCCTCTGAAGGAATTAAAAGATATTTAAATGACTCAGAGTTCAGCATGGCTGGGGAGGCCTCAGGAAACTTACAATCATGGTGTAAGGGGAAGCAAATATGTCCGTCTTCACATAATGGCAGCAGGGAAGAGTGCTGAGCACAAGGGGGAAAAATGCCCCTTATAAAAACCACCAGATCCAGTGATGAGAACAACATGAAGATAACCGCCCGCATTATTGAGTTACCTCCCACTAGGTCCCTCCCACGATATGTGGGGATTATGGGAGCTACAATTCAAGATGAGATTTGGGTGGGGAAACAGCCAAATCACATCAACCATTTTTACATAGTTATTTTCGAAAGAGACCATAGAAGCTGGAGGGGTTAAAAACTACATTCTTAAAAAAATAATTAGCTCTGGCATTTATTTAAAAAAGAGCTAAATCAACATGCCCACTCTTATACTCAGAACCATTCATCAGAGAACAGATGGTCCTCTAAAAGTGAAACTAAACAGTTCTTGAAACATGACAATCCATTTATCTTAATGTGAACATCCTCTAGCAGATATCAAAAAACAACCAAGGCAGATTTATTACTTTTGGAGAGTATTATACATGCACTTGAAATCCAAGAAAGACTGTTCACATTTAATAATCTGATTCATATTGTTAAATGGCACATGAAAATGTATAGTAAAACAATGCTAAATATTGTGATTATATTCAAAACTACATAAGTAGAACATGTAACATTTATCATCAATATTTCTTTAAGCTTTCTATTCTGTAGTGTGGTAAAATTATCTGAAATTCTCTTCTGAATATATCTATCTGCCTAGATATTTAAAATCTGGATATCTTTTGTTGGGCTGCATACTTTTACATTAAATTGAATAATAAATGTGTATATATTCTATTTTATCTTTTTAATTTATGCATTCATGTTTTTTATTTACTCAGCAAGCAGTTATTGGGCAACTACTTTAAATGGTGCCAGAAAATGAAAATAAAGAGATAAATCTATGATTTCTAGTTCTGCCCTTAAGGAACTTACAGGGTAAGAAGAAGAGACAGGCATGTGAACATATACAGTCATATACCGCATAATGATGATTCAGTCAACAATGGACCATATATACAATGGTGGTCCCAGGATATCATAATACTGTATTTTTCCTGTACCTTTTCTATGTTTAGATACACATATACTTACCATTACTTTATTAATACAATTGCCTACAGTATTCAGTTCAGTAACATGCTATACAGGTTTGTATCCTAGCAGCAACAGGCTACACCATTAAGTCTGGATGAGTAATAGTCTATACCTTCTAGGTCTGTGTAAGTATACTCTGTTATTTGCACAATGACAAAATCTCCTAATGAGCCATTTCTCAGAATCTATTCCTGTCATCAAGTGATACATGGTTGTAATTATAATAAAGTAAAATAAGAGTTTAAAAAGTATAGTGGAGAAATGTTAAAAATATTAACTGATGTTTTCTTGTTTCTTGCTTATTCTCAATTCTTCCTTGATACCTCAGCCTCCCAAGTGCAGGGATTAGAGTGTGACCCATTGTGCCCCAGACTAGTTTTTTGTTTGTTTGTTTGTTTGTTTGTTTTTGAGACAAGGTCTTGCTCTATCATCCAGGCTGGAGAATAGTAGAGCAATCAAGGCTTACTGCAGCCTTGACATCCTGGGCTCAAGAGATTCTTCCACCTCAGCCTCCTGAGTAGCCGGGACCACAGCAGAGGCGTGCACAACACCATGCATGCCTGGTTAGGTTATTTATTTATTTATTTATTTATTTATTTATTTATTTATTTATGACTTCCAGGCTCAAGCAATTCACTTGTCTCTGCCTCCCAAAGTGTTGGGATTATAGGTGGATACCACCAAGCCTGGCCCATAGACAGTTTTTGATGCCAAAAAAAAATCCAGATTGCTGGATAGAGAAGACTGACTGAGGAATAGAGAATGCAGGAGAAAAATCTCTGCACAAGGTCATTCTTTTAAGAAACACATTACAATAGGATGTAGGAAATCGGTCAGGGTGGTGGGAAAAATTATAAAAAGAGGCAAATCTTGGAAGGCAGGGAGGTTTTACAAAAGCTTCAGAAAAGGATTTGGCTGAAGGCAGCCAGATTCTCTTATCCGATGCCTGAAAGCTTAGGTTAGATAACAAGGGGATGTAAAGAAACTGATTTAAATAAGCTAGTTTACTTAGGCCTCAGAACTTGGTCTTTAATCATCCATGCACAGGACTGCTCTCTCCATGGGGCAACCCACAAGTGTGTTGACTCAAGGCCTTTGTCATTAAATCTGTTCTAAATAAATCCCGACAGAGCCAGCTTGTCAGGGCCATGGCTGCTGATTCTTTACAACGCCCTTCTTGGGGTCTGTGAGCAACCCAGTGTCCTAGCCTGTTCTTTCACTGGATACCTGTGTCTGAGTGCATTTTTTCATCCAGTATTCAGCCAAGGTCTGCAGATCAGACCCAGCAATACGAAACTTGGGAACTTTTAGTTAAATTGTAAGCTTACTGAGATTTTGCAGAAATATTGGTTATGCTATGGATCTCTATCAGACGATCCCTGTGAACAACTAGTCTTTTCTGTTGTCGTTTTTTGTTTTTGTTTTTGTTTTTGAGTCACAGTCTCACCCTGTTGCCCAGGCTGAGTGCAGTGGTGTGATCTCAGCCCACAGCAACCTCCGCGTCACAGGTTCAAGCTATTCTCCTGCCTCAGCCCTCTGAGTAGCTGAGATTACAGGTGCTCACCACCACACCAGTCTAATTTTTTTTTATTTTTAGTAGAGACAGGGGTTCACCATGTTGTCCAGGCTGGTCTCAAATTCTTGCTCTCAAGTGATCCACTTGCCTTGGCCTCCCAAAGGGCTAGGATTACTAGTCTTTTTTTTTTTTTAAATGGAAACATCTTCTAATGTTTGACATTTGGTCAATATACTTTTAAAGAATACATGAGTCAAGGACAAGTCATAAGGGATATTAGAAAATAAACCAATTGAAAGTAAAACGCAATAGTCTATTGAAAATGAAAATAAAAACACCAGTCTGAGATAAAATGTTAGAGATACAGATATCTGGCAAGGTACTTGTATGTGTCATATTTTTTTTAATGCTAGTAGTCATTTTTTTCTTTAGAGGCAGGATCTTGCTTAGTCACTCAGGCTGGAGTGCAGTGGTGCAATCACAGCAGCCTTGAACTGGCCTCATGTGATGCCTCAGCATTTATAAGTAATCATAGCTACTTCCATTTATTCTTCACCAGCTGCCAGTCATCTTTCTAAAAATAAATCTAGCTAGATCACCATTCTTCTAACAAAACTTCAACACTTTTTGTTGCAATAGCATTAAAACTAACAACTCTTTTTATCTTGCACATTATATCTCCACTTCCTGAAATGATCTTTTTCCTTCTTGACCTTGCAAGGTCCAATTAATCATTGAGGAGTCAGGAAAGACTCACTTTCTCTAGGATATCTTTTCTTATAACCCTGAGGGAATGACCGTAGTTGTTCCACAAAGTGAATTCCACTTCACAAAGTTAACCTGCAACCTAGATTCCATCCCTCTTGTTGCTCTGCATTTTCTAGGGTGTTTTTCCATATTTTAAACTACAGAAAAGGAAAAGAGAAAGTGGAAGTGAAGTATCTGCCCTTTAAGAATATGATCAAGAAATTGCTCACAAAACTTCTATTCATATTGCATTGGACAGAAGCTGCCTCACTTCACCTCACCTCAAAGGGAGGTTGACCAACCCTCTATCTTGGTAGCTATGTGGTAAATGTTTGGGAGTTGGGTTTTTGTTGTTGTTTTGTCACAGAGTCTCCCTCTGTCACCCAGTCTGGAGTGCAGTGGCATGATCTCAGCTCACTGCCACCTCTGCCTCCCAGGCTCAGGCAATTCTCATGCCTCAGCCTCCCGAGTAGCTAGGACTACAGGCACACACCACCACTTCTGGTTACCTGGCTAATTTTTTGTTTTGTTTTTGTAGAGATGGGGTTTCGTCGTGTTACCAGGCTAATGTTGGAGAGTTTTATTGTCAAATGGAAGAAAGGAACAATGGATATGGGGGAACATGAACAATTTCTGCTAAAATCATGTCACTGAAACCTAATGATAGAACAACTAACAGCTACAACTTTTGTGTGAAAGAAAAATAAACCTTCTATTTTTTGTAGTGTTATTATACAAATAATAGAGTTACCTGTATAATAGTACAAAAGAATAGTGTTATCGTGTTACTTGGTTCCTACAAAGCAGCTGGGCCAATATCCTAACTAATAATACATTTATAATCCCTTTGCAGGCCCAATTAGAGTTCACCCTTCAACGACACAAGTTTTAACTGCACATATCCATTTATACTTGAATTTTCTTCCACCTTTGAAATCCCTAAGACAGTAAGACCAACCCCTCTGCTACTTCTTCCTCCAGAGCCTACTCAATGTGGAGATGATGAGGTTGAAGATCTTTATGATGATCTATTTACACTTAATATTAGTAAACACATTTTCTCTTCCTTGTAATTATGTTAATAATTTTTTTCTTTTCTTTAGTTTACTTTATTGTAATAATATAGTGTGTAATACATATAATATACAAAATATGTGTTAATCTGCCAGGTGCTGTGACTCAGCCCGGTAATCCCAGCACTTTGGGAGGGCTAGACCAGAGAATCACTTGAGCCAAAGAGTTAAAGTTTGCAGGGAGCTGTGATCGCACTACTGCACTCCATCCTGGGCAACAGAGTGAGATCCTGTCTCAAAAACCTATAATAAAATAAAATAACAACAAACAAACAAAACTTCAAATACAAGTTGAGTTTTATGTTATCAGTAAAGCTACTGGTCAACATTAGGACATTGTCAGTTATGTTTTGAGGGAGTCAAAAATTATATGTGAATTTTCAATTGCTCAGGAGTTGGTGTCCCTAATCCCTGCATTTTTCAAGGGTTAACTGTACATCATCGTACTTATTAGTCTATAGACTGCCTTTGGTTGTTTAAGAAAAATAAAAAAAAAAAAGAGAGAATGGTTTGAAGAATAAAGAGGTACTTCATAGAAATCACAAAAATCTAACAGCAGGAAATGGAAAATCTGACCAGAAAGCAAAATTATTATTGTTTGAGGTATAATCACTTTTCCTATGTGTCTTACTCTGCTACCTCTGAATTCAACTTCATTCTTCTACATGGTAATTAAATGCCTTTTCCTTCTTCACACACAATGAGAGAAGTGTCTCCCCCATACCTCTCCAGAATATATCACTTAAATGTAAGCAAAATACTAATGGAATTAGATCCTTTAAGTTCTAATTCCACGTTTATTAAAAGACAATCTCAGCGACTGAACTTGAGTAAAATCTTCAACCTCAATCTAATAATAAAGCCAGACAGCAGACATTATTTTTTCTCAGGGGAAAAAAAAAAAGTGATTGTGGGTATACATTCATACTGAGAGATGTCTGCTGCGGAAATCATTTGATATTAAAGGCCTTGTCAAGGTTTTATTCATTTTGTTATCCTCCAAGCCTAGTGCAGTACCTGATAAAATAAATGTTTGCTGAATGGAGAGTAAATGAATGGGTATGATTCTGATAGAGCAGGCTAATGTACAGCAGCCAGAAGTAGATTTCATCATTTTGGGTATAGTCACAAAATCTCCTTGCCTATAGACAAGAAGTTAAACTCAAACAGTGCAAAACTCAAAGAAGGTATTTTCCAGAATCAGATTTATCAGCAGCAGTTCTCAAGAGGCAAGCTATAAAACACAGCAGGAATCACCCTGGGAGTAACGTCATCATCCCATGCAAATCACAGCTCTGTGTGTGCACTTATATTATTTTATTTTATTTCAGAAAAATAATCTAAAAATGATTAACTATCTGCTGTTCTCTTTTTATCCGTGAAAATATCTTGACTATTCCGACAAAAAATACAAAATGAAATATTTAACTGAGTGCATGAATGTGACAATATATTATGAGCTCTATTTTGATTCCTCAGTTTTGCTTCTTCACATTCTTTGGTAGATGGGATAAAGATCTGAATTATCTGAAGTAGAAAACATAATCACCTGGCTAGAAAGAAAAGATAGAGGATTAATTCCAAGATAAAGACATCCAATCTCACTCCTCACATGTCAGAAAAATCATGCCATGGATGTGTATAACATATCTAGCATAGCAGAGAATGATAGACTTGGGAGATGGGAAGACATAGGTTATGTCAGAACAATCCTGAACAGTGCAAGATAACAAAGCGACACATCCATTGCAGTGTGTTTACACCTTCATTTCCAGTGGGGATAATGATCAGAAAGTTAATCCTTCAGACATTTTGAGATTATTCCATTCTCACAGAAAAATCATGATAGTATCCTGTATTTCAATTCTGGCACATAGTTTGAACAGTAAACTGACTAAGAACAAATAAGGTGACATTATTCATTAACATCCCTGATCATTTTTTAAACCTTTTATTTTAAATAATACCAAAATTAGATTATAGTTATAATAACTGTACAAAGAACTTCTATTTACCCTTCACTGATAATCCCTAAATGTTAAGCTTCTACCGTATTTGCTCTATACTGCCTCTCCTCTATTTTTTGAGCTATTTCTAAGTCAACAAACTGACACCCTATCACTCCAAAATATGCTAGTGTTTGTCAAAAATACACACACACACACACATATACACACAGCACACTCTCTTACATAGCAACAATTCAACCATGAACTCTAAAAAACTATCCTTAATATATCATTACCATCAAATCTTCAGATTTTATTTAGATTTCACCACTCATTCCAGTTGTATACTTCACAACAAAAAGATCCAGTTCACAATCACACATTTCATTTACTTGACAAACTTTTTATCACCTTTCAATATAGAAGAGTTCCTTGGTCTTTCCTCAACTTTCAGGCCTTTGGCACTTGTGAAGATTGGACCACAGTTTGGGTTTGTCTGATGTTCTCCCAAGATTAGATTTAGGTATGCACATTTTGCAGAAATAACCCCAGGAAGAATGTTACGTTCTTCCGTGTGTATTGTATCAGGGCACACATAGTATCTATTTTTCTTATTTCTTGTAATGGTAGCTTAGATCTCTTGGTTAACGATGCTGGTGTCCAACAAGCTTTCTTTTTGACCACTTTGTAATAGATGAGTAGGTTTTGTAGCATTCGTCAAGACCATGTAATTGCCCTGCTACTTCTCAAATTTCACCCTATAGTTTTAGCATCCATTGATAATTCTTGTCTGAGGTTATTTTTACCCTTAATCTTTTTGAACAAATCAAAATCAATTATTTGACATTTATTTCCAAAAACCATTTATCAATAATATATTATGTGCCAACCACTAGGCAAAATTCTAAGGATATTCTACAAATGAGGAAACAGCTCCTGTTAAGTATTATGGGAATATGAGATTTATTACAGGAACTAGATTTTAAACAAATGTACAACATTCTACACAAGTGAATGTCTGGAAGGAGACAGTAGGAAGATCAGCGAAAAAGTTACTAACTTCTTTTCCTGGAGAGATTCAGGATGACGGAGCAAGTCATAGCTTCTAAGTAAATCCAAGAAGTCATGCTACTGAAGTGGAACACAAAGGGGAGTAATCCATGTGGAGAAACCCAAAGAGACTGTTCTAGAAAACCTGCTGCATTTGTGCAGCTGTTGCCTTTGTAGTTCCTAGCCATAGCTAGATTCATATAACACAATTCAGCACAGATATCTGGTGAGGGGGATCTCAGTTCCTGCTCACTATGAGCTTTAAATTTATTGGCAAAGACAGACATTGAAGAATTAATGATAAACAAATTAAAATTGGAACTCTGAGAAGTGCTCCAGAGAGTCACATGGTACTATGCATTAAAGAGATTAATAATATGGCCTCCTGAGACAGTGGTATTTGAATGGAAATCTAATGAAAATGACCTCAATAATATTTCCCTCTTCACATTTCTTTTGTAAGAAATGTGAGCTTGTTGCTCTTTCACCAAGTCACAGAGCCTAATTCTTCTCCCTGTGAGTTTCTGCAGACTTTGGTGACTCATTTACAGTAAAATGAGGCATAATTGATGCTGTATGACTTCCAAGGCTAGGCCAGTATAAGCCTTGAAACTTCTGTCTTGATCTCTTGAAAGGTTTACTTTCTAGACGTTTCCTTTTGGATCATAACCCATCGCATGGAGTTGTTCTGGTTGACAATGCCAATTCACCCCAGGCTTCTTGTTATCCCTGCTCATGTGAGTGAAGAAACCATTTTGGACTTGGATCATCCAGTCCTAGTTATTTTAGCTTCTAACGATTTAAATCGCCCCTGTCACTTGAATCACCTCTTCTTCCTCACCAGTTGCGTCCTCCAAGTTGTGGAGTTAGACGTCTTCAGGTAAAGAAACACTATTCCCATGTGGCCCTAGCTGAATTTCTGACTCACAGGATTTGGGAGTGTCACGAAATCGTAAAATTGCTGTTGTATAGTACTAAGTTTTGAGGTGTTTTGTTATGCAGCCATAGTAACTGGAATAATCAGTTGTGAGATTATTTCACTAGCCCAATTTAAAACATACTTTATCTTCTACCTGATTGACATTAAATGTGGAAATGAAAAGAAACAGAGATTCCTGAGAGATATTTACAGGTTAAAAATATAAATGGGTGATGGCTGGTAAAGAAGAAAATATCGAGGTTCCAAATTTGTCCAACTCAATGGATGGTAGTGCCTTTCAATGAGGTAGTGCCCATCACATTTGATTCTTCTTCCCATTCTGGGCACATGGAAAACTGCCATCCAATTTCTTAATAGTTAGGTGCCACTATGTGCCTAGTTCTGACCAATGAGTTGTAAGTGATGAATAATTATGAGTAAGGTCATGAAAAGTCTCTGCATGTCTTTCTGATTTGTTTCTTCTTCTTTGGTACTGAGAATGGAAGCAGACTGAATTACTGAGCATAGTATGAACGACAGCTGTCCTGGAGAGTCACTCACTGTAAAGGGGACTTTGTGTAAACAAGACATTAGCTTTTGTGTATTAAGTAACTGAATTTATAGGAGTGTTTGTCACCATAGATTAGTCTTACTTGTCCCGACAGACCATATGTAAAATGCAAAAGGAGGAGTCTGTTGACATAGAAAGTTGGATAAAACCATGTTTTTTGTTTCCATTTTTTAATTAGGTGCACATTGCCTCAGTTGTGAGGTCACTCATGAATTTTTTAAGAACTTTTTTTGCATGTTTGTTTCAAAATTTTCATTTAAATACGACATTATAGAGTCAAAATATATCCAAGGCACTATTCTACGTGATGTGGGGTATGAGGTAGATATAGATATACAGATGTTAGCCTGAAAAAGCATAAAACTTTGTAGAAATTATTATACATAAATATAATTATGATAGAAAAAATAAGTTCCATAAAACTGTTCAAATATAATGGTATGTTTGCACAAGGAAGCCTAGAGACTCAAAAGGTGAGAGTGTCTATAATATCATATAAAAAATAAGACATCAAGCCTGGAACAATAGAGAAATATTTGGATATGAAGAGGCCCTTTCATGCAGGGTTATGGTGTGAACATGGTACGGGCTGCATATAGTATATATGGGTAACAAGAAGTAATGCAGTTGGGTTGGAGCTCAAATATATAAGGTGAAGTAGAGAATCAGAGAGAAAATTTGGTTGAGTATCAGATTACAAAGGATTTAAAGATCAAAAACATAGATTGAGATTTTATTTTGTTATACAGGGAGGAACACTGTAGGTATATTTGAGTAAAGGAATTATTATATAAGAAGGAGACTGAAAAAACTATATTCTATATAGCCTATTCTAGCAATATTCAAAGGAAGAGGTATTCAGGACCTGAAGAAGATAGAAGCAGTGTGAATGAAGAATAGACAACATAGGCAAAAATTATAGATGACATTTAACTAGATGATAATATTAATCATTATTATCAACATTTATAACCCCCTTGCTATGTGTTATCGAGCAGAGTTATAGGTTTCTTTTCTTTCTCTCTCTATCTGTTGGTCTATCATCTAGCTTTTTGCCTACCTGTCTATATTAAACAGGGTTCTCCATAGATACAGAATCACTGGGATACAGATAGAAGAGAATTTGTTAGAGCAATTGTTTCATGTAGTTATGGAGGTAGAAAATTCCCACAATAGGCCATCTACAAGCTGGAGAACCAGCAAAGCTGGTAACATGGCTCAGTCTATTTATATTTATATTTTTATCTATCTATCTATCTATCTATCTATCTATCTATCTATCTATCTATGTATCTATCTATCTATCTATCTATCTATATATATATATGTATTTTTGCAACAAAAGCTATATTCAAAGCATGACTCAGCCTAAATCCTAAAATTTCACAACCAGAGAAGCTTATAAAGTCACTTTCAGTCGGAAGTCAAATTCCTGAGGGTTCAGCGGGGCAGTGGCGTAAGTCCCAGAATCCAAAGGTCAGAGAATCTGTAGTTCTGATTTCCAAGGGCAGGAGAAGAAGAATATCACAGATCCAGTAGACAGAAAGACAGAGAGAGACTTCACTACTCTACCTTTTTGTTCTATCTGGGCCTCAGGCCATTGTACGGTTCAAACTCACACTGGGTGAAGGCAGCTCTTCTGTACTCAGTCAACTGTCAGTCATACCCAGAAATAATATTTTACTCACTATCTAATCATCCTTTAACCCAGTAAAGCTGAGGCCTAACATTAACCATCACACTGTCTATGTAAATTTATTTAATCCTTTCAATGACCTTAGAAGGTGAGTTTTATGTAGCGCAAGAAATATAAAATGATAGATAGTTAACTTGAAGGTTGAACTTGAGTGAATGGGAGAATTGTGAATTATAAACAGAAAGAGAGAGCAAAATGAAAACAATCTGTAAGAAATGTATGCTTCATTTAGTTGTTGACATATTTTGTTATAAGATCAACCTGAAATACAGATATCAGTAATATATACAAATTCCTAATTGAAATGACAATCCCAAATTTTCATTTTCAGTAGATACAAAGTTGCTTAAAAATTATTCAAATAGATTTATAAATCAGAAAATTTTTGCTACACCACAATTCATCCCAAAACACTATGTTAAAGCAACAAGGCTTTGTCATTTCTCATTATTCTGTGAGTTGGTTGATTGGACTGTTATATTTTCTTTTGTTTTTTTCCCAGATGTGGTCTCATTATATTGTCCAGGCTGGTCTCAAACTCTCCTGTGCTCAAATGATCCTCTAACCTCAGCCTCCTGTGTAGCTGGAATTACAGGCAGAGGCCACTGCATCCACTTGGTTGAGTGCTGTAAAATGGTCCTTGTATTAGTCCGTTCTCACACTACTATAAAGAACTACCCAAGATTGGGTGACTTATGAAGGAAGGAGGTTTAATTGACTCACAGCTCCACACAGATAGGGAGACCACAGGAAATTTACAATTATGGCAGAAGGTGAAGGGGAAACAAGACACCTTCCTCACAAGGTGGCAGGAGGGAGAATGAAAGCAGGAGGAACTACCACATACTTATAAAACCATCAGATCTCATAAGAACTCATTCACTATCACGAGAGCAGTGTGGGGAAACCACTCCCATGATTCAATTACCTCCACCTGGTCTCTCTCGACATGTGGGGATTATGGGGATTATAATTCAAGATGAGATTTTGGGTGGGTCACAGCAAAATCATATCAGCCCTATTCACTTGTCTGCATAAGATATGTATGTTAGACCATTCTTGCATTGCTATAAACAAATATCTGAGTAATTTACCAAATATCTGGGTAACTTATAGAGCAAAGAGATTTAATTGGCTCACAGTTCTGCAGGCTGTACAGGAAGCATAACAGAGGCATCTGCTTCTGGGGAGGCCTCTTGAAGCTTCCAGTCACGGCGGAAGGCACAGCGAGAGCTTGCAGGTCAGATGGCAAAAGCAGTAGCAAAAGGGTATGTGGGAGGTGCCACACGCTTTTAAACAGCCAGATCTCTCAAGAATCCATTCACTATTGCAAGGACAGCACCGAGAGAATGGCGCTAAACCACTGATGGGAAATTGGCCCTCATGACTCAATCATCTCCGATGAGGCCCCGCTGCCAATACTGGAGATTATAATTCAACATGAGATTTGGTCAGGGACAAATATCCAAACTATATTAATATGATTTTAATGTTTGGGACCTCTTGGATGGCTAGGACAGCAGGAATAGCTAGCTGGTTTCTCTGTCCATATGGTTTCCGACTCTTCAGAAGGCTGACCTGGGCTTGTTCACCTGGTGGCAGAAGGGTTTCCAACAAAAAAAGTTGTTGAACCCTAAAACAAAAGCGCTTTTTA
The DNA here is from genome assembly GCF_008728515.1 of Papio anubis. NCBI lineage: Eukaryota > Metazoa > Chordata > Mammalia > Primates > Cercopithecidae > Papio > Papio anubis. The sequence continues at coordinate 78,624,919 of NC_044976.1, read as the reverse complement.
AGACTCTGCATTATCTACATACACTGTTGCCCCAATGGTCAGAGCAGGGGAGAAATAGCCTCCACATCTTAATGGGAGAGTCACCAAAGTCACATTGCAATGGAGCATACATATCATGAAGCATGAAAAGGTGGTGGTTACTACTGCACTATACCACAGTTGATGCTAATGCTTCCAACATTAAGAATACACATTTATAATCGTATATTTTAGTATGTAAGTATAGCAAATTGGGGTAATAATATGCATGGATCTTAGAGGCAATAATATGTATGGATCTTGAAGAGCAAGTATTTTCCCTCAATCTATTGTTTTCTTCTGTCATCTGATTAGGCTGTCATTTTTACCTGTAGAAGAAAAGTAAAAGAGACCGGAATGTTCCCAACAAGTCCACTCCCCACTCCTCACACACACCTGTTCTATGTTATGGTAATATGGTTAATAGGTCTAAAGGATTGGAGTAAGTGAGGTACTTTGTTATTTTCTCTTTTCACATTATAGAATAGATTCTTGTGAGAGCAATGACATAGTTGTTTATCTTAATTTCCATCTCATGAAAGCTAAGTTAATGTACATTATCACTGAAAAATCACTAGATTACTGTCTGTGCCCATTATACTGCAGAATAATAATTTAATCATTCTATGCAGTAATTCACATTTGTTCATTGACCTAGAGGGCTAGATATTGTTTTGGAACTGTTTTTATTTTAAAATGTTGCCAAATTGTTTACTTAAAAACATTTGTCTTGAAAGATGGGTCTAGTTTGGAATTTCCATTGTTTTTATCTTCAGAATGAGATATAAAATCTGTCTATCTTGATATAAGAAGCAGTCTGGTATAATAGGAAAGGTCATAGAGTCAACTGAGCTAAATTCTAATCCCATTTCTATTATTTACTACCTCTATGACCTAAGACAAATCAGTTAAAATCTATAGGTCGTAGTTTGTATTTTTTAAAAGTAAGGTAAAATCAAATATTAAAAAGAAGTAAAATAAAACTAGTAATTGGGCTGGTCACAATGGCTCATGCGTGTAATCTCAGCACTTTGGGAGGTCAAGGCGAGCAGATCACCTGAGGTCAGGAGTTCAAGACCAGCCTGGCCAACATGGTGAAACTCCATATCTACAAAGATACGAAAATCAGACTCGCATGACTGTGGGTGCCTGTAGTCACAGCTACTTGAGAGGCTGAGGTGGGAGAATCGCTTGAATCTGGGTGGCAGTGGTTGTAGTGAGCTGAGATTGCGCCACTGCACTCCAGCCTGGGGGACAGAGTGAGACTCTGTCTCAAAAAAAAAAAAAAAAAAAAAAATACACACACACACGCACACACATATATATTTTATATATTGTATATAATATGTTATATATATTATATATAATATATAATATATTTATACATTATATATATAAAATAACTCCCCTTTCTATACCATAAAAGTACAAAAGATATATCGTTTTAAAACTTTAAAGCGGCATGTTAATGTAAAGCATTATCTCTGTTAGGGCTATCTGATCTTGTACATAATAGTAACAAAAATGTTGACTTATTTCTGCTGTTACCCATTATTATTAAAATAGTAGAAAATGATAAACAATTTTGAATTAGACTAAAATGTATGATTTAGGATACTTTATAGGCCAAACATTTTTGCACTGTATCAACAAATCCTCCAGTGTTTTATTATTATTATTGTTATTATTTTTTAAAGACAGGGTCTCACATTGCCACCCAGGCTAGAGTGCAGTGGCACAATCATAGCTCACTGCAGCCTGGCACACCCCTGTGTCAAGCAATCCTCTTGCCTAAGTTACCTGAGTAGCTAAAATTAGAGATGTGCACCACCATACTGAGCTATAATGTTTTAATAGAGTAAATATTTTTGAATGGCACAAATATCATAGAATTTTAAAATGTAAACCCCTAAGTATGAGCATGAAGAATAGGAATCACAGGAAGTCAAAACATTGTGAAGGTAACTCTAAAGTCAAGATGAAGTAGCCATTTATACCTTAAGAACTTTTAATATATTTCATTCCAATAAATTTCATGTGAAATGTTTCAATGCCAAATTTCAATGAGTAGAAAAAAATCTAATAATATTGTAATGTATTTTGCAGTATTTTTGTAAAATAATGTAATTAAAAGATTAGGCTTCAAAATCATGTTTTATTTCCTCAACATTCCTGAACAATCCAATTTTCAAACTTGTTAATAATGTTCTTCATCTATTGTTCAATAAACTTGTGAACTATATTTCTAAGTCTGTAATTAAAAGCTCCCATGTGACATCCATTTAAGAAATGGAATGCAGGCTTTATACAGCCCTATGATGGAGGAAGCAGACACAAAGAACAAGAAATTATCCTACATTATGTGTGAAGTTCTATGGGGATATATTTAAATAAACAATTTCCTTGGGATTGAAAAGTTAATCATATCTAACCAGTGAGAAGAAAAAAAAGGGTATTCTAAGCAAAGGGAGTGGAATGAATAGAGACATATGGGTACAAAATTATGTAGAAATGTGAAAAATTATGTCTTAGTCAAAACATTCCATAAACTTGGCATTTTTTTCCTCTAGTCAGCATCCACAGTCCCTTGCCCACAGTTCATTTTGAAAACTTCATCATTTCTAAAACTATGATCTGGTCATTTCAATCTTCTGCATATATGTCTTTGACACCTTCTCAAAGTCAAAAGAAAAAAGCTCAACTCCTTCATTTGCCTTAGCCTCTGAATTCTTCACAAATCATCCTTCGTTTATCTTTCTGACCTTCCCTGTAGTCAGATTTAGAAAAAGATATGAAAAATTTTGATAAAACATGACCTAGGCGGCAGCATTTTGTTCCAACCCCTTGCCTTTTCAAAATCCTTAACTTTTTCTAGAGCACAATTTCATGGCTATATATTGCTACTACCAGCAACACCTTAGCCTGACTTTGGTCCTAAGTACTTAACTTTATCCACAGATTCCAGTTTTCATTCCTAACCACTAACTTTATTCTTAGATCCTTTATCCCTTGAGCAAAAAGGTCCATACTGTAGGCACATTATGTTACTTTACAATACTGCATGACAAACTGTGACTAAATCAGTGTCTTAAAGCAACACACATTTCTTATCTCCTGGTTTTGTAAGACATGAGTGTGGGCACAGCTTAGCTATGTCCTCTGTAAGGCTACAAAGGAAGTTTTGGCCAAAAGCAGGTACTCATCTGGAGACTCAACTGGGGAAGGGTCTATTTCCAAGTTTCTCAAATTATTTGCAGAATTTATTTTCTTACAGTTGTAGGATTCATAGTAGTTTTCTTTCTCATAGCTAGTGAAGGAGAGAGACCCCCAAAGCCAGAATGCTAGCAAGATAGAGTCTCTTACAATATTATATAATTACAGGAATAATATCCCACAACCTTTGCCATATTTATTAGTTAGAAGCAAGTCATAAGAACTACACATACTCATGGGAGGGGAAATATGGATATGACCATTTATCAGGAGGCAGGCAATATGGGGGAAACTACATATTTATCTACATAACCACCATACATATACAACTGGCTTTCTATCATGTAAAAATGTTTCACACACTTCCTAACTGTCCCCTTCCATTCACACTAGGTGTCTCAAAGTCTTAGTGCAATATTTAGGTTTAATTATTTAAGATATATAAAATACAAGAAATGTATAACTACTAATTTATAAAATTAATTAATTGTAGTAAAATTATTCAATTTTATGAAAATTCAGCAGATCTTATTTAACTATAATTTTGGTTTTCAGTGTTTACTATATCCTCTGTGTGTGTGTGTGTGTGTGTGTTTAGAAAGTAAGAATATAAAAGGAAAAATGAGAGAGAGAGAGACAGAGAGGGAAGGACAGAGAAATTGAGGATGATTGGTGACTAGAAAAAAACTCAAATGTTGTCTATTCCAAACTTTTTTATTTTACAGGCAAAGAAAGGGAATCTTTGATGGGTGAAGGGATATCATTCCCAATGAGTTAGCAAGAGAACTGAAATGAGAATCTGGAATTCCTAACTACCTTTTTTGGTATTTATTTCCACTCTTCACAATATTTTTCTCAGTGTATTGTAAATCACTATAGAAGAGCAAAGAATAGCATCTCAATGCCTAGCTCAAAGTCTGGAATGTAACAAGTGCTCAATAATAAATTTAATAAATAATAAATGTAACAAGTGCTCAATAAATATTTTCTGAATAAATGCATGGAAAGAAAGGCAGAAGAAAGAAAGGGAGAAAGGAAGGAAAAATTGAATCTACAAAACAGGTCCTCCTATTTATCTGCTTAGGAAACATTTATTTTACTAAAATGTAAAAATATATGATTTCATTATAATCCTCTAAAAATATGTATAGTCTCCATAGTTGAAATAATATACACACACATATATAGTGTGTATATATATACACTACATATATAATATATATACTATCTATGTATTATATATATACTATATAACTATACTATATATACTATATAACTGTACTATATAACTATATCTTTATACAGATAGTTAAAAGTAATTAGTTAAAAAAGATAGTTAAAAGTATAGTTAAAAATAAGATAGTTAAAAATAATTTTAAAAGATAGTTAAAAATAATTATTTTTAAGAGCACATCTCACCCCATAGGAAAAAAAATGACAAACTACACAAGAAAATCAATATGGCACTCAACACAGATTTGCAGTTCATTCTTCCAATATTGTCCACAAAATATTTAAATGGTCCTAGGTAAGTTATTCTCAAGTGACTACAGAAGCAAAAGCAATTCTACTCAGAAATAAATATATTTTAAGCAATGCTAACAAGAATTTTAAGATTCCATAAACTGAAAAATAATTAATTTCGGAATAATAAAAATGTGCAAAATATGATGCTAGATTATACGAAGTACAACAACATCTACAAACATTGTGACCATGATGTTAGGTTGCATTATATATTGAAAATTAGAAAGCAGAGTTTTAAGTTAATCAGCTTACCCAATACCACACAATGCTTTAATGTTAGAGGAACAATTTAAATCTCAGTCTAACTACAAACCATTTGTCTTCAGAACATGCAAATTGGACTCACTGCATGTTATGTAATTTACAGGTTATATACTATAATCTTACTATACCACAGAAAAAACACTGATCAAAATCAGATACAAAAAGAAAAAGATCTTGCTTAGTTAAATAGTGATTATATTAGTCCTATTTTACACTGCTACAAAGAAATACCCAAGATTGAGTATTTATAAAATAAAGGGGTTCAATTGACTCACAGTTCTGCATGGCTGAGGCGGTCTCAGGAAACTTACAATCATGGTGGAAGGGAAAGAAGCATGGTGGAAGGTGAAAAAGAGAGGAGTGAAGGGGGAAGAGCCCCTTATAAAACCATCAGATCTTGTGAGAACTCACTATCATGAGAACAGCATGGGGCAATGGGCTCCATGATCCAATCACCTCCCACCAGGTCTCTTCCTAGACATGTGGGGATTATGGGCATTACAATTCAAGATGAGATTTGGGTGAGGACACAGGCAAACCATATCAGTGATTCAACTAAAATGTGTTTGCTTTATCAACAGTACCATGACACTTTTCATGCTAGACACTTTATACGCTAGAGAGATTGCAGATTATCTTATAAAGGCTACCTCTTTGCTCCTCATATACACAGTCCAGGTAAGTACATCATTGCCCTCCAGGACTTTCAAAGACTATGGCATTCTTTTGTGCCCACAGTTAATAAAAAATCATAAACTATCTTTCAGTCTTGATAGGATAAAGTACAAATATTTTGAAAAATGAACTCTACCTGACTCCAGAAATAATGTTTCCTTAACATCTTTTTAAAATAATTATTTACCTGGAACAAATTGGTAGAATAAAAGTATAAGAGTATGTCACCTACTCAAATCTATTGAATCCTATGCCCGAGATGTGAATATTAAATACTGCCTACATCTTTTGGATCTTTGTCTGGGGTGATCACAGCAAGTCCATGTGGCTGAACTTCTATCCTTTTTGCATCTTCTTGATTATTGCTTTGACCCTGTTGTCAGGCTGCTATCAGTGCTGTCACAAAAAAAGTAATGTTACGCTTATTCTTATTGTATGTTGATAAGCGTACATATTATACTTTAATAAGCTTAATTCTCACTATACGTTAATAAGCATAACATTTGGGAATTCAAAAAGCACCCTAGTTCTTCCTCCCATGACCACAGTTCATAAAGTTGTAGCCTAATGATACAATTTGTATCTATTACTATATAGGCAAAATCTGAAGGATCAGGAAGAAGCTTCTGTGGTGAAATCATAATTGTTATTCTAAGCCTGGGGGTTAAATGTAGTCCATCCTATTATATTCCAACTATAATAATGGTGTCCAATAGCTTAAGAATAACCACCTGCATTCTCCAATGAATTCAGTGCTTCAGGATAGGAAATGATGTTGCCTTGGTATTCCTTAACCTATTTCTTACTGATAAGTCTCATAACAATACACTTTGCTCTCAATTTCCTTGTTTCAGGAAGGTAGGCACATTGTTTCACAATCTGGGCCCATCATTCTTCAGACTACGCTATGTATGTCAACTCATAAGAGGTTATGTATGCTTATCTCTATCCCATTGTAGGTTGTCTATATTTTGTTTAATAGAAAAACAGGCCAGTCAAAGTGGCCTGTAATTCCAGCACTTTGACAGGTCAAGGTGGGTGGATCAACTGAGGTCAGGAGTTCGAGATCAGCCTGAGCAACATGGTGAGACACTGTCTCTCCTAAAAATACAAAAATTAGCCAGGTGTGATGGCATATGTGTGTATTCCAAGCTACTTGGGAGGCTAAGGCAGGAGAATCACTTGAACCTGGGAGGCAGAGGTTGCAGTGAGCCAAGATGGTGCCATTGAACTTCAGCCTAGATGACAAGAATGAAACTCCATCTCAAAAAAAAAAAAAAAAAAAGAAAAAAAGAAAAATAGAAAAGGCAGAAACATTAGTAGCACTTGACGAAAATGGAATTCAAAACATTGCATACCTTCCTTCCTGGGCCAATTGACTCTCAGTCTTGTGATCAAGTGCTTGGTTTCATGGTTCTCAAGGTGACTCTCCTTTGACTTGGAATCATCTTTTTAAGCTCACACCAAGTGTTGGTTGATTTGTTTTCATGCTATTGGATTCCCTACTAAATGAGAAACTCCTGAAGACTTTTTCCAAGAAGAGGATCATTAAAGTTGAGACACTGGTTGAGACAACATTGTATATTAATAGGGAAAATAAAGTGGAATTTAGAATATCTGTCATTATTATTAGCTAATGGTGTAATCTTGGGAAAGTTAATCAATATATTGGCATAATTTTTGTCATCGATAAAAGATGGAGTAAATCCAGAAGGTGTCCAGCGTCCTTTTGAGAAATAGGACTAGGTGGATTTCCTAGGCTGACTAAGAATTCCTAGGCCTAGCTGGGAAAGGTGACTACATCTACCTTTAAACACGGGGCCTGTAACTCAGCTCACACCCAACCAATTAGGTAGTAAAGAGGGCTCACTAAACTACAAATTTGGCTAAAGCAGTAGGTAAAGAAATTGTCAAATTATATGTCACCTGAGAGCACAGGGGGAGGGACAATGTGATCGGGATATAAATCCAGGCATTTGAGCAGGCAGCGGTAACCCCCTTTGGGTCCCCTCACATTTTATAGGAGCTCTGTTTTCACTCTATTAAATCTTGCAACTGCACACTCTTCTGGTCCATGTTTGTTACGGCTTGAGCTGAGCTTTCACTTGCTGTCCACTACTGCTGTGCACTGCTGTCCCAGACCCGCCGTTGACTTATACCCTCCAGATCTGGCAGGATGTCCGCTGCACTCCTGACCCAGTGAGGTGCCCATTGCTGCTCCTGATCAGGCTAAAGGCTCGCCATTGTTCCTGCACGGCTAAGTGTCTGGGTTTGTCCTAATTGAGCTGAACACTAGCTGCTGCGTTTCATGGTTCTCTTCCATGATCCGCAGCTTCTAATAGAGCTATAACCCTCACTGTATGGCCCAAGTTTCCATTCCTTGGAATCCATGAAGCCAAGAACCCCAGGTCAGAGAACAAAAGGCTTGCTGCCATCTTGGGAGTGGCCCGCCCCATCTTCGGAGCTCTAAGAACAAAGACCCACCTGCAACACTTTCTAATGTTCACAATTTTTAAGTTCTGTTCATATTCACAATCTTAAGTCTAGAGTGAGTGACTCCTAGTTAGTTCTGAGAATTGCAGGAAGCAAACACACAGTAACTTTTGCTGAATGAATTGTTAAATAAGTATGTATCATAGACATCAGAGAAAATATGTCCATTCTTTACTTTTTCCCCAGTGGAAACATGATGACAAAACTGATTTCCTTTGATAGCTACACTTGCGATATCCTTCCTGATGTGCTTTGGTTCTGTGTCCTCACCCAAAACTCATGTTGAATTGTAATTCCCAGTGTTGGAGCAGGGGACTGTTGGGAGGTCATTAATCACAGGGGCAGAGTTCCCCCTTGCTGTTCTCATGACAGAGTTCTCATGAGATCTGGTTGTTTGAAAATGTGTAGCACATATATCTCTCTCTCTCTCTCTCTCTCTCTTCCTTCTCTGTCTCTCTCTCTCCTGCTCTGCCATGTGAGGATGGCACTTGCTTCCCCTTCACCTTCCACCATGATTGCAAGTTTCCTGAGGCCTCCCTAGAAGTAGAAGCCTATATAGACCACAGAACCATAAACTGATTAAACCTCTTTTCTCTATAAATTACCCAGTTTTAGTGTAAGAACCAACTACAGAAAATTGGTACCAGAGAAGTGGGGCATTGGTATAAAGATACCTGAAAATGTGGAAGCAGCTTTGGAACTGAGTAATGGGTGGAAGTTGGAACTGTTTGTAGGGCTCAGAAGAAGATATGAACATGAGGGAAGGTTTGGAACTTCCTAGAGACTTATTGAATGGTTTTGACCAAAGTGCTGACAGTGATATGGACAGAGATGGCCAGACTGATGGAATCTCAGATGGAGATGAGAAACTTCTTAGGAACTAGACTAAAGGTCACTTTTGCTATGCTTTATTAAAGAGACTGGTGGCAGTGTGCTCCTGTCCTAAGGATCTGTGGACCTTTGAACTTGAGAGAGATAATTTGGGTATCTGATGGAAGAAATCTCTAAGCAGCAAAATATTCAAGAAGTGCTCTGTTTGCTTCTAACTGTGTACACTCATATGCATGAGGGAAGAGATTATCTGAAACTAGAACTTAGATTTAAAAGGGAGGCAGAGCATAAAAGTTTGGAAAATTTGCAGTCTGACAATGTAATAGAAAAGAAAAACCCATTTTCTGGGAAGGAATTCAAGCCTGCTGTAGAAATTTGTGTAAAGAGGAGCCAAATGTTAATAGTCTAGACAACAGGGAAAATGCCTCCAGGCATGTCAGCGACCTTTATAGCAGTCCCTCCCATCACAGACCTGAAGGGCTAGAAGGGAAAAATAGTTCTGTGGGCCAGGTGCAGAGCCTCACTGCTCTGTGCAGCCTTGGGACACTGTTTCCTGTGTCTCAGCCACTCCAGCTCCAGCCGTGGCTGGATACATATCTCAGCCCATTGCTCTAGAGTGTGCAAGCTGAAAACCTTGGTGGTTTCCATGTGGTGTTTAGCCTGCTGGTGCACAGAGGGCAAGAGTTGAGGCTAGGAAGCCTCCACTTGGATTTCAGAGGATGTATGGAAACACCTGGATGTCCAGGTGGAAGTCTGCTGCAGAGGCAGAGACCTCATGAAGAACCTTAGAGCTGTGCAAAAGGAAATTGTGGGGTTGAAGGCCTCACACAAAATCCCCACTGCAGTACTGCCTAGTGGAGCTGTGAGAAGAAGGTCACCATCCTTTAGACCCCAGAATAGTAGACCCACCAACAGCTTGCACCATGAGCCTGCAAAAGCCACAGACACTCAATGCCAACCTGTGAAAGCAGCCATGGGGGCTGTACCCTGCAAAGCCACAGGGGCAGAGCTGCCTAAGGCCTTGGTAGCCCACCCCTTGAATCAGCGTGGCCTGAATGTGAGACATGGAGTCAAAGGGGATCATTTAGGAGCTTTAAGATTTAATGACTGCCCTGCTGAGCCTCAGACTTGCATGCGACCTGTAGTCCCTTTGTTTTGGCCAATTTCTCCTTTTTGGAATGGGAGCATTTATCCACTGCCAGTACTCCCATTGTATCTTGGAAGTAACTAGCTTGTTTTTCATTTCACAGACTCATAGGCAAAAGGGACTTGCCTTGCCTCAGATGAGACTTTGGACTTGGACTTTTGAGTTAATGCTGGAATGAGTTAAGATGTTGAGAGACTGTTGTGAAGGCATGCTTGTGTTTTGAAATGTGAGAAGGACTTGAGATTTGGGAAGGACCAGAGGTGAAATGATATGGTTTGGCTCTGTGTTCCCACCCAAATCTCCTGTTGAATTGTAATTCCCAGTGTTGGAGGAGGGGCCTATTGGGAAGCAATTGAATCATAAGGGCAGAATTTCCCCTTGCTGGTCTCATGATAGAATTCTCATGAGATCTGGTTGTTTGAAAGTGTGTAGTACCTCCCCCTTCTCTCTCCCTCTCTTGCTCCACTATGTGAGGATGGCACTTGCTTCCCCTTCACCTTCCACCCTGATTGTAAGTTTCCTGAGGCCTCCCAGAAGTGGAAGCCTGTACAGCCCACAGAACTGTGAGCTGAACAAACCTCTTTTCTTTACAAAGTACCCAATTTTAGGTATTTCTTTACAGTAGTGCAAGAACAGACTAATGCACTTCCCTATTGACAGTCGTACTTACTATACAACTCTATATTTTTGTCTGGAAAAATGGAAATAATGTCTTCAAGACACAATGGATATCATAGTAGTTATCACACTCAAATATTGTCAGAATGATTTCTACATACTACATGGTACATAATTGTTTGCTTTTTTAGATAAATATATATTGGTGTATTTGGTGAGTGTTTATATATTCCATATCTTAAGACCAGAAACTGGACTTTAATAATGAGTTACTATGTGAAAATTCATATATGCCGTGTTATTCAATTTGGAGCTAATGCATATTTGAGTACATTCAAAATATTCTATTTTAAGTGTCAGTGAATTTAGCAATTAGAATGTTTCAAATTTCCAGGTTTCTGCTGGAGTTTTGAATAGCTGTGCTCCGGAATGAGCAGTATCTATATAATTGCTACTCTTTAATTGAAAAATGATAATGCAGTACAAATAGTCCTACTTTTAAAGCTAATATCAAAACCTTCAGTATATTTAGGTCAAAACTGAGAAAACAGTATGGATCATATGATTTATTTCATAGACTAGCCACAGCTTTAAACTAATTTCTAAATAATTTTCTTCACAGTACCAAGATATTTTCTTCATGTGAACATGAGTCAGTTAGCAGGATGTTCATTAAAATGTGTTTATTTATTTTTTTTAAAAAACAAAGGTTTGCTAAAATAGTTCAAAAAATATTTTTACTGAATGCTATTAGGAATTTTAAACAACTAATTACTGCTTGTATGCAAGTTTAGTGAAACCTAGTAAATATCAGATCTACGGATTTGCCTATTAAACAAATATTCTTGCTTTATATCAGTCTTACATATCCTGTGTTTATGTGGAAACCTGTTTAAATAAACAGGTAATAAAAGGATCACTGTTAAATAAGTAATTCCCTTTGGTACTAAGTAATGAAATACAATAATTATGTCCACCTTGAATCTGCACTTATACCTTGTTTCAATTCTTCAGAGGTTAATTTTTAAGTGCATATATTCTAAATAAATATGTGGGATGTTTGTGGAGTTAAATTATCTTTGAATTATTGCTTACCAAAGTTGGTTATGTATAACTAAGGAAATACTTATTCAAATGTCATAAAATAAATTTTTGAATACTTATGAATATTTTGTTCAAATACAGAAGTTCAAAATGAGGAAGACATACAAATGTGTAAGAATTTACAGTGATTATAAAATCTTATCTCAGCTACTAAAGATATCTTGACTAGCTGGATTCCATTGATCTACTATAAAGCTTTGTCAACTAAAGCTTTTTTTTTAATTGATTCTCCATTTTGTCTTCTCATTTTCTCAACAGTGCACAGCAGGAATCACTGTCTATAGACAGAAAAGAGGATCTAGCTGTAGGCATACAAATAAAACAAAGATACCCCCATTAAAGAAAAAAAACTGCTATTCCTATTTGATCTTAAAATTATTGATATTGTCAATCAGTTACAGACACCGAGTTCCATTTAAATCTATAATAAGTACAATGTTGCAGTTGTATTGCTGACCATTTTAAAAGTTAAAGAAATCTACAAGATAATGTGATGTAATGTTAATATCATTTTGACAGTCTATGGTATGTCGGTACAAATTCTATTTCAAAAATGTAAAATCAGTCAAGAATCCTTTGGAATCAGAAAAATCAGGACATCTGTCTAGTGCTTAACTCCATGTGGTTAAGAGAGAGAAGGTTCAACATGGGTGTCAATCTGGTCTCCTTTGTTTTCTTTAGTTTAAAGGGAGAATACTAGTAATAAAGAAGACAGAAGAAAGGAAACATAAGGTACTGGACTGAACCGCAAGTTGTAAATGGTTTGCAGGAATGCCCAGTGTTGGTTAAAGTGAAGAGTAACACAACTGGCATATTCCTGGAAACATGTAGCTTTCACTTAACATGTAAAACTGGCAGACTCTAAATCAGAATGTTGATCCTCACCACTTTTTGCTTCACCCTTCCACCACTAGATTAAATGTGGACAATTTCTGGTGCATTTGTAACAATTCAACAGCATTTCACCTTCACTTATATTCAAGCCTTTTAGCTCATTAGAAAAGCTGACCCTCTACTTACAAGGCTAACTTATTTCACTTTTCTAGTCTTTCCTTCATACAGTGGGAGAGCTTTGCTATTTCTTTTCTAATAGGGTCAGTAGCATTTTGGAACTTATTTTCACTTAAAATACAAAGGGCTACGCACTGAGTAAGTAGAGAAACATATGCTAATCCCATACAGGCAGAACATACACAAGGTCCTAAGTTGATGCCCTTCCATGGTTTTCGTTGCAGTTTGAATCTGCAATCCTGAGCCTGATTAACCTCAGGACATGCATGGTAATTGCAACTAACCTTACATCAGGTCTCTGAAAGTTTCATCAAAAAGGACCAAATTACTTATTCAAGGTGTTCCTATCATTCTCTTTGAATTTCTTAATCCCCAAATGGATTTCGTATATAAATCTCTTATTTAATTTCGGTAAAGGTAATGCAGATCTCATGAGTGTTAAAAGAGAGAGATTTGGGAATCATTAGTACTCCATAGAGCATGTTTAAATCTATATTTTTAGTTATGGAAATTGTGAACAATTGCCAGAATCATCATTATAAATATATGGCTAGTGTAAAGGATAGATAGTCTCAAAATCAAATCTATAGCCTTTGAAAACAATATTTGTGGCCGGGCGCGGTGGCTCAAGCCTGTAATCCCAGCACTTTGGGAGGCCGAGACGGGCGAATCACGAAGTCAGGAGATCAAGACCATCCTGGCTAACACGGTGAAACCCCGTCTCTACTAAAAAATACCAAAAACTAGCCGGGCGAGGTGGCAGGCGCCTGTAGTCCCAGCTACTCGGGAGGCTGAGGCAGGAGAATGGCGTAAACTCGGGCGGCGGAGCTTGCAGTGAGCTGAGATCCGGCCACTGCACTCCAGCTTGGGCGACAGAGCGAGACTCCGTCTCAAAACAAACAAACAAACAAACAAAAAAACAATATTTGTAATATCCTTAATTATTTTCACAAAATAACACTTCAAAATAGTTTATATTTGTGGGATTTTTTTCCATTAGAAGACATTGTTTATGCAGATATGATGCAAAACCGGTTCATCCGTTGAATTAAGTATGTTTTCCATTGGTTGGTGAAAAAAAAAATTAAAAGTTAAACTAACTGTATTTTATTAACTGCAGCTATAATCTAACTCAAAACACAAAAAAATATCAGAGAAGCTTAACAAGCTTGGTTTCATAGTATCAGGTAGAAAAAAAAGTGAGTGTTGATCTGGTCTCCTTGACCAGATGAGCAGTTCTTATTTATCAGTTTCCTCAAGTTTAATGCAGAAAATTATGTACAAAAGTAATCAACAAACTAAATTTTTGTTAGAGCTTAATTTTTACATATAATTTGTATTTGCATAAGAATTTCTAGCTTATAAATAGTTCTTACATATGCCATTTTAGTTAATACTTACAAGGCTGCGATTTACCGTAGAAAATATTATTCCTATTTTATATATAAGAAGGAAAATGAGGCTTAGGAAAATTGTGATTTAAATAAAGCAGTTATACAACTGCAAAGTGGAAAATCCCATCTTTTTACTACTACTCAGGGGTTATTCCCACAAAACCAGAATGCTTTTCTATTTATAATATAACCACAAGTAACAAAAATTAAATGTTTTGATTTTAATAGTTATCAACTTTGCTATCTGGAAGAAACAAAGAAGCACATTTTGAAGTGCTCTAGAAGAAATAAACAGATTTCTAAAATGCTATTAAAAAAGGTAATAGCTGCCTTCATAGCTTTGGGATATCAGGAATATTAGCATTAACATGGTAAAAACATGTAACCTAGGAAAGAGGGAAAGGCCAGGAAGCAGACTGGACTATCCAAAAGAAGGTGGATCAATCAAAATAGAAATTGATAGCAAGAAAATGCTTGGAGAGAACAGAGCTACATAAAGCAGAGAAAACTGGAGCTAAGCAAACAAAAAAGAAAAGAAAGAGGATATAAAAATAACAGACAAAATATATGTGAAGGACATTCTGAACTGAAAATGAAAGAACTCAAATACAAAAAAAGGATTAAATGCATGTTGGTATTAACACTGTCACTGTAAAATGTCCATTAATAAAAAAAGAGGAAGGATTATTTATTCGATATTCTCTTACAATGAGAAAAGCTGAAAACTTGGGTCTAAGAAATTTACCACAGACCAAGAATAGACATTTCTCTTTCTGGAATCTTGAGAAAAATGGAAGCCAAAAAGAAAGATGCACTATGAAGGGCAACATTGAAAGAGAGGCAGGAGCCTGCAAAAATAGTATCAATAAGGCTAAGCCATAGAGTAAGCCAAGCCTTTTGGAAAGCACTAAAGACAATTTAAATATAATTTCTAAGAAAGACTGAGCAAGGGATAGGTCTGATTCCTGGGCCAGATGGTGTAATATCAGCAGATGACATTGGAAGGACTAAACTCCTATTTTGCTTCTGTTTTCTCAATCAAGAAAAAAAAATGATCTTCAAACTCCAAAGGGTAGGACAAACAAGGAAATCAAATCCCTAGATAAGTGAGGAGATAGTAAGAGAGCACTTAGCTACTTAAATGAGCTCACATTACCAGCTCCAGATTAATTACATCCCCAAGGACTGAAATAACTTGTAGTTGGACTCTGACTCATCTCATGAATTCTCTGGCTCTTCTCTACCTCCACTGCTATTCTCCAGCCCAGACACTCATCATCTTTCTACAAGATTATTTTAACGACCTTATATCCAGTCTGCTTGGATACAGCCTTTCTTCACTGAGATCAAATCACCACAGTCTCCAAAATGAACTTTCCAGAAACACACACATAATCTTGTGCCTCTCTTACCTAAACATACCCCTGTATTTCTCCAGTTTCTACAGACACACTTCTTAGAATATTGTATTAGGCAGGACTTCCCCATTGTAACTCCAGCTTGCCAGTCCGTGGTTCTCTCTCATCCTTTGATCACTCATTCCATAACCAAGCTAGACTACTGTTCAGTAGTCTAGGTCAGTAGTACTGGTTATGCTCACAGCTGCTTCCTTGTCTTGGTACATGCTCTCTCTTCTACCTAAAATATCCTTTCTGGCTTCCCTGATCCTTTTGGATTCATCAAGACCCAGGTTAATGGTAAGTCCCTTTTTTAGTTTGCTCTAGGTCTCAAAGTAGAATAAATTCTATACCTTTCTGTCTTCCTTAGGAAATAGCTTTCTTCTCAAAGTGATTAAGATTTCTTGATATTCAAATCTTACAGGTCTAATGTTAAATATTTGTTGAGTTAAATGTAATTGTTATTATGCAACTCAATGTTTCCATAATTGCTTGGAAAATCATGAGAAAGAAGAAATCATCAATATCTTTGATTCCTAAAATTATACTTAGTATTTTTAAGTAGCAAATTGTTATTATAAAACTTTAAATATTACATAAGTTCAAGTGGTGTAAATTAATATCTTTGTTCTTCTCTCTCTTCATCATGTGACCATCCCTGTAACTAGGGGTAACCATCTATGTTTGTGTATGTGTGTGTGTGTCTAAGTTGACACATAAACACATGTAAATCTAGTTCACTGTTTAAAAAGTTACATAAACATTCCTTAGAGATGAACACAGCATGTTTTATTATTACATGGGAAGAGAGAGAGAAAAGGGAAGAGATTATTACTTACATACTGTTGTCCTTTTCCACTGGGGCAACTTATCAATGAGTTTATACTTAGGAGTGAGAATGCCATAGGAAAACTACATTTGTTTTTTTCAGTCAACCTAAGTTCTCTTGAAGCTATTATAGTGTAAGCATCTTTCTGTACTGAGAGTAATTCTATTTTTTAAGAGATTTTCAGATATGCTTTTCACTAACTTTAGAACCTAAGTTCCACGAAATATGCAGCCCCAGTATATGAAAACTCCTAAAATGAGTACTGTATAAATATATGTATTTATGCATTTTTGTTTTTTATTTTTGCAAGATGAATTTCTAGAAATCAGATTGCTGAGTCAAAAGACATACGCATTTTAAAATTTTATACTTGTAAAGAACTAGAACTGATTTGATCATGTTATTCATATATTTTTGATTAATGAATGGATATCCACCTAGAAAACCGTCTCTCTAAATTTTGCTTCAGCCTCATATTAGCTCTCATTTTCTTAGATCTTGTATTAAAAATATAAAAATATACTTATGAAATAAATATATTATAAAAGAGTGAAGATGACACTAATGCTCTGATAAAACAAGAAGAAAACAACTTGATAAGTCTGAATAATAAAACCAATTAAGAATAAAACAGGAATCAATGAAAGTATGCAGAGATTCACAAACAATTCAGTGGAAAAATGCTCAAAAGTTTCAGCTGACTAAATTTCTGCCCAGTCAATCAACATGTAATACATTTTTAGGTTATGTTGATATAGTATCTAGAATGTGAATAGTACAAATTTCATTACTTCTCAGAAAGCAGACTTCATCTGGCTGGGCTTGGTGGCTCACACCTGTAATCCCAGCACTTTGGGAGGCTGACACAGGTGGATCACTTGAGTCCAAGAATTCGAGACCAGCCTGGACAATATGGTGAAACCTCATCTCTACCAAAAATACAAAAAATTAGCTGGTTGTGGTGGCATGCACCTGTGGTCCCAGCTACTTGGGAGGCTGAGGTAGGAGGATCCCTTGATCCTGGAGGCAGAGGTTGCAGTGAGCCACGATTGCATCATTGCACTTCAGCCTGGGTGACAGAGTGAGACCCTAGAAAGAAAGAAAGGAAGGAAGGGGAAGGAAGAAGGAAGGAAGGAAAGAAGGAAGGAAGGAAGGAAGGAAGGAAGGAAGGAAGGAAGGAAGGAAGGAAGGAAGGAAGGAAGGAAGGAAGGACAAAAGAAAGGAAAGAAAGGAAAGAAAGGAAAGAAAGGAAGGAAGGAAGGAAGGAAGGAAGGAAGGAAGGAAGGAAGGAAGGAAGGAAGGAAGGAAGAAGGAAGAAAGAAAGAAAGAAAGAAAGAAAGAAAGAAAGAAAGAAAGAAAGAAAGAAAGAAAGAAAGAAAGAAAGAAAGAAAAGAAGACTTCACTTGGAATATTGCCTCTCCCTCCCCATACCACATTTTAGGATGGACATTTTCAAACTGAAACCTGCTCAAAAGAATGATGATCAATAATAAGAAAGGTCTCAAAATCATATCAAAAAAGAAACAGTTAAAATAATTGTGTAAGTATCTCCTTCAATAGGAAGAGAAAATGTACACAAATAATACAGAGGTTTTTGAGTGTTTGAAAATCTGTCTTTAAGGAGAAAATTATTGTAGTTTGTGAAGCTTCAGAGTCGTGGATAGAAATGACAGAGAAACCAATTTTAACTCACTATACAGAAAAAATTTAGCATTTAGAAATTTCCTAAAATGGAAAAAAAGAAAATGAAGGTATTCATGTAAAGTAGTGAGTTGTTTTACTCTCTAGCAAGGCTAAATATCTCCGCCAATGTTTTAGCTGGGGCTTCTATGCTCAGTATTACTTTGGGCTTGCTGTCTTTTAGTAGCCCTTTCATCCAAGATTTTGATAAAACTGAACACAACCACCACAATAGCTGATGTTATAGAGAGCTTATAATGTGCCTGTCATGCATTCTTTATATCTACCATATGAAATATTTTATTTAATCCTAACAAGTGTGGTACATAAGATTATTAATATCTCTAAGGCTTAGAAATATCACTGATTTTTGTCCCTAGTTTTGCAACCAGTAAGTGGCTGCCCCAGGACTGAATTCAGGTTGCCCGGCTCTGTGTCACTGCTTTTCAGCCTTATGATGTACCACTCCTCACAGGTGGAACACACATTTTGTCGTGTGGTGAGTCACTTTTTAACAGGTTCAAATGAGTGAATGCTAGTGATTGCATATTGTCCTTTTTTTTTTTCTTCTTCTTAGACAGAGTTTCACTCTGTTGCCCAGGCTGTAGTATAGTGGCACCATATCGTCTCCCTGCAATCTCTACCCCCTGGCTTCAAGTGATTCTCCTGCCTCAGCCTCTTGAATAGTTGGGATTACAGGCACATGCCATCATGCCTGGTTAATTTTTTGTATTTTTAGTAGGGATGGGGTTTTACCATGTTGGTCAGGCTTGTCTCAAACTCCTGACCTCAAGTTATCTGCCCCCTTTAGCCTCCCAAATTGCTGAGATTACAGGCATGAGCCACTGTACCTGGCTGCATGTTGTCCTTTAATAAGCCCCAGTGCCATTTTTGTTCTACTATGTTTATTAAATGTCTGCATTGTATCAGGTGTTCCAAGAATAAAAGCTACGGATTCTGTTTTGTTACAGACCCTAACCGTCTCTTCAACCCTTATATTTTTGCTCTGAAAAGTTAACTTCCCAGGTTAATGATATTCTTTTTGTCCCTAACTGGCACACAGTAGTAATTCAGGAAATATTCAGGGACGAGCTAGCTGCATGCTCATTTGTACTTTGGAGTACAGGCTATGATGACAGCAGTGGTTTGGAATTGTTCTCTGCCAATCATAATTCATGTGGCTTTGAGTTAGATATTAACTTATCTAGGTATAATTTTATTTACCTGTATAACAGAATAATAATAGTCACAACATTTAGGACCCAAAATGTAGATTAAATGATATAGAGCTATAGTGAAGATTACATGAAGAAACACACAGAAGGTTCTTAGCACAGTAACTGACACATGGTAAATGCTCGATGAATGTTAGCTATTATTGTGATGATGGAGATGATGACATCTGTCAGTATAATGCCTTACATTTGAGGTCCATGGAAAACAGAATGCATGTGAGCACTCACGCATACTGCAAATCTTGATAATACTAAACATGATTGTGCATATGTTTCTACAAAGCAGTTAACGTAAGTTCCATATTGCAATAACTTCTAAAATGGCCTATAACCAAAAAGTATAGTTCTCGGTACCTGCTTGGTTCCATAAATCATTAAAAATTCTCATCCCCACTGAGTCTCTCTGTGACACCTCCAGCAGCTCAGCAGTCATTCACGGGCCCAGCAGCTTGAAGGTCGGAGATGCAGCGTCTCCAGGTGCCAGGGTCACTTCCGCATTTAACCCCTAGTCCAGTCAGTTTAAGACTACGCAGATTTGCTCTCTCCTTTGAGACAGGACCCAGCAGGGTCTTTTCAGGTGGTTATCCCCAGGGAACAGAAACTTACTCCAGCACAAGCTAACCAACCACGTCAAATAAGGGCAGACGAGAGACAGTCCCCTGTGTCCCACATGTGAATGTTCTGGAAGTAATGAGAAGGCCTTGAGTGTGTTATGACAAATAAGAGGAAAATAACACAAAAGAGGGCAGTGAGGATGGTTTTGCAGACAGATGGGCCACTGTGGTTGGTTGTCAGAATCTTGAGCAGTTTCTTAAACCTTATGGCCAGAGTAGCAAACAGTTTCAGGGAAAGGAAAATGGCTTTGGGAAGGTCATCTTCTCAGACAGATATTTAGGATTAATGTGATGCTTGTGTTCCCGCATTTACACACAGCGAAGTGATAAAGCTGAAAGCCTAATCTTCATTCCTTTATATAAACATCTCGGGCATTTAAGAAAAAGAGAAATAGATTAAGATTTAAAATCTATTGTACTCCTTTCTACATGCCATTTTCAATTTGTTTATTGTAGTCTTGAATATCTTTTATAATTAAACTTTTTATTTGGACTTATATAGGAATTAGAGCAATTTTAAAATTTTGGCTCTTGTTTTATTTTAATTCTCCTTTTCAATCTATGAATTAATTTAAAGTGAACCCACAAAGATGCAACCTAACAAGATATGCGACATCCCTTTCTTTCCATCTAAAAGGATTTTTCTAAATTATGCTTTCATGAGAAATGTTAGGAAGCACTTGGATATATGGATATGTTTGTTTTCCTCATATATACACACATATATATTTATATATAATATATTATATGTTTATATATAATAGATGTTTATATATGTATATAAATATATATTTAATATATTATTTTAATATTATATAAATATATCACATATATTTATATGAGCCCAGTAGAAATCAGTTATGAGAAGATGTAGTCCACGATATTCACACTCTCTCACTGGTAAGGATACTTGATATAGATCACCTATATCAAGTATCGATGTAGGATGGATGTATCTATTTTATACATCCTCCTCTTCTACAAAGAGGGAATGTATAAGATATCCCAGGTACTACCACTTCTCATAAACTCAATGATTAAATCATTGACTTACACATGCTGACATTACGGGGAAGAAATACATCTACTTACAAAGATTAAAATGTACAGAAAACATCAGATAGAAGTGGGAAGTTTGCAAAATGGAAAGTTACAGAATAGAGTTCAGCTCTTTTGGGTTGCAATATAATTTAATTCTTGGGGGAACAAAAGGATCTTTGAATCTTTGATAACTTTAAAACCTTCCAAAATAGAAGGTGGAACTTTTCAATCAACTTCTACATATACATTTTAAAAGCCCTGATATCTTAGTACTTGCACATTTTTCTTCCGGCTATCTTTCATTTTAACATTGATGAAATAGAAGTATAGAAATAGCAGTTACCACAATGTGTTAGTTTCAATGCTGTGCTGATGGGTAATTGTAGAAAACACAGAGAAATATACTCCACCTCTAGGATAAGATAATATTCCTATATCCTGCTTTCATTTCCACAAATATTTACTGCTCTCCCACCAGTTACGTGCCGGTTCCTTTGCTAGCTATTGTGTGATGACTGAAGCATTCTTTGCTTTCAAGGATGGAGCTTGTGTTCTATGAAGAGAGAAAACAAGTACACAAATGACGGTGCACAAGGCAGAATCTAGTAGGTGCCAAAGAGAAGTACATTATGAGAGTAGGATCGAACCTATAAAATCAGTCTGTCTAACCTACCTCATTTTACAGACGAGGAAATGAGGCCAAGAGTAAAAGTGTCTAGTTTAAGGTCACACCACCAGTATGGAAAGTCAAGTCTTTTAATATCAAATCAGAGTTCCTTTCAATTTAAACTACATTACCATTTTTGAGGAAATTAAATAACTTTAGTTTTTCTTAGGCTTTGCCATGTTTGACTTTAAGGCAAGAGTATAAAAATAATGTACACCAAAACTCATTCTAGACACTGTAAAATATGTGGGATGAATTAAAACTTTGGCTTAGCAAAGTAAACATAATTTTACAACTTTCAAACCCCATTATTCTTATGTTTGATGCATGTTACAAAGTGGTTGTGAAAATCAAAATTGTTAGTGGAGAAAAGCAGCAAACCCCCATAGATAGGTCATACCAAGAACACTACTTTTGTTGTTCATAGCTGTCTGAAATTTAACTTGGATTCCTGAAAGTAAAGGTTGCCAATTTCTTTAAATCTTTGTGGACCTTCATATGAATGTAGTTTTACACTCAGTGAATGTAGATTGGAATATATATAAAATAACAAAATGCTACTATGAATTCTGGAGCACTTAAATTATAAAATACAGAAGAATCTATGGACATCTGATAAAAAGTTAGTACTTGTGTTTACTCTGCCATATACATTCCTTCAAAAATGCAGACTTTACTTGAAGGTGATATTAACCCCATTCATTTATTCATTCATCATTGATTCATTCCTTCAGGGAAAACTGATCTCATTGTAGTTACAAGACAAAGTATTAATAAGGCATGTGTTTTAAGTTATTTTTCTTTAAAATATGTGTTTAAAGTTATTTTTCTACTATACAAATAGTTTCATTTCTCCATATTTTTTCAACTGGACTGCCTTGTAACTAGTGGAATAGAGTGTGGAATTTTCTGTGGAACAAAGCAAAGATAGAAAATATACTTGTTTCGCAGGATAACATCACTTTTCTTGTGTATTTTACAGAAGGTGCTAAAAATCACCTATATCAAGTATCCTTACCAGTGAGAGACCGTGAATACCATGGACTACACGGTCTGCTCACTACTGACCTCTACCGGGATCAAAATATCCTGAAACTCATTTTTAAATAAGCAGGTATATAGTTCTAAGGGAAAGGACAGAAGCTGAACCGTCTGCATAATACTAATGGGTACTCATCTTTAATTCATATTGGCAGGACATGTAGATCCCCTTAATGGCAAGAGATCTGAACTCTACCATGTGTCAGGTTTACTTGGCAGGAATCATTTATAGGTTGGCATAGAATACATTTACTCCAGTTACAAAATCCAGTAACATCTGTTGATATGAAGTGTTCATTTGTTTCTGATTTCCCAGTGCTTCTAGTAGATCTACATGCATTTTGAACTTACTAAATTTTGAAGAAATGAGCAGCCTCATAGGCATTCCGTAGTTAGTCGTTCAGTGATCTTTTTGTCTTTGCCTGGAACTTTGGTTCCCTGGTGACAACAACAAACCAATAGAAATGTGGACAAGGCCAATCTGTGCCCATGAAAACTCACATTTTTTTTTTTAAACATTACAATCAGTTTTTTTTTCTGTGATAACTGAGGTATATATTTACCACAATTTAAACAGACAGTATTGCAATTGTCTGTTTGCTTTGACTTTCAATCCGATCATTTCTGGTTGGTTGTCTGAACATGGCCGGTCATGTTCCCTTTCTACAATAAGTATAGTTGAAAAACAGTTCACTGATTCCAAATCATGCCTTTCACATTCGCAATTTGGACTTGGTTATCCAGGAAGGTCTTTTTGGACTGTAGCAGATTATGGCTGCCCTCTAGTGACAAGACACTCCTGCTGTTTCAGCTTAGGTAAAATAGGGCATGTTTAAAACAGAGTCCTATTTTCTGCTCAATCAGTGGGGTGAAAGAAATCTTGACAGTGATAATACAATAGATACATTGTTAATTATGCTGAAAATTAGTTTTATTCTAGGAAATGTAGACATATATGAAATACATAAATGCACTTTGGCTAACATGTGTTTCTATAGAAGTCAACCATTTTCAATTCAACTGTTATCAGTTAAATAATTCTATATTATTTCAATAATCATTGAACAAAGTTAGGTTTTATAATACAGAAAAGCTAATTATCTTATCTTACAGCACTGTTAACTATTGAATCTTCATCCTATCTTCCTAACCTTTCTCCATCATATTTTTTTTCCAGCAAAGAGAACATAGTCTGTTCATTTGACATGCAATTTGTATTTCCAACTAGCTTCAGACCAATTGCTTTTTTTTTCTCTAATTGCTAAAATGTCCGAAGTTGTATTTCAATGATCACACATGCTTGGGTGCATCAGGCCTCATTTAAAATTCAACCAGCAAGATGGTAACTGCTCCAATCAATAATAGTGAAGCATAGTAATCCAGACCACAACTGTAAGTTGGCTTTCTTATTTCATATCACCTACAAGGTACAGATTGGCAATGTTTGATTTGATTAATTTCAAATTAAAGAAAAACAAAACATAGAAGAGAAAGAAAAGAAACAATGCTCTTTGGGCTGCTGCTGATAGAGTTGAATCAAAATAAATCTCGTTGCCAACCAGACTAGAGAAAAATCACCTCTTTGAAGGTTGACAGAAGAGCAAATCATTTTTCATTCACCACCTCATTTTTTTCCCCATCTCCAAACCATAAGACATTTTCTACAATGGATAGGTGTTGCTTTTCCTATAAAAAGTAGGTTTTCACTGCAAGTGTGAAAACCTAAAAATCATCTAACCATGGAGGGAAAAATTCTTTCTGGCCTGTATAAAATGATAAATTCTCCCCTTTTTAAAATACAATGAAGCATTTGACCCATATCACATACTGATGTGTGTGTAAATACACACACACACACACATACACACACACTCCACACACATTCAGGATAGAAATGCACTAGGAAAAATTGTTGAATCTCAATTGCTGAAGTATCTAATGAAAAATATAGACATTAAAAGTTTGACTAGATAGTCTACTCTGATTTTCCACATGGTCAGTCAGCCAAGTGGTCTACTGGATGATCTAAAATTAATAGGGTAAATCCAATAGAGGGACTAATTCTAATTTGGGTATATGTTTTAAAACTTTGTAAGATGACAATTTGTTTTCTATTTGTCCTCATTTCCTTTGTAGGAAAATATACTGTTTCTTCTGTACAATAAAACCAACAATGAAAGCCTTTTGGGAAACCAAATCCAAATTCCCTGGGCTTTGTGGCTATGCTAAAATGACTAAAATCAACTGGCAGCAATACCAATATCTGGTTTTCTGTTCATTCCTATAATTCCTGGAAGAAAATACTCATTTCATTACAGTTTAGTAAATATTTGTGGAGCTCTGATTCTGCATCAGATATATATTTTTTTCTAGAGTTGAAAATACAGATTAGGTTTTTGTTCTCAATGACATAAAAACACTTACATATTGATATATTCAATCATAAGTATACATGTAATATAAAAACACAGTGTCAAATAAAGACTAATTCCCAGACAAGTTCTACTAGAAGTGATGACTTGATGGTGACCAAGCCAACATTTTGAACGATACATAAGAAGTTTCTAATAAGATTAGAAAAAGTCACCCCATTTGGACAAAATGACCATTTAAAAAATTAATTATATCAATCCTGAAAGACGCTCTAGTATTCAAAATCTGTTGTAGTTTAATAAATACTTACATCAATAATCAGTTCTTAAAAACTAACTGATTTTTTTAAACTCTTACTTTGTGCCACACCTAGATACTGGTGAAGAAAACTAAGCAAAACATGATGCATGCCCTAAAAGTGTTTAACTATTTATAAAACATCCAACTCCACCAAAATTGTAGTTAAGAAGTACATAAAGACAGAGAGAAAAGAGGAAAAGGCAAAAATAAAGGAAAGATGCCAACACATTTTTGGAAGAGATAAGGCAAATGCAAAAGTGATAATATCACAGAGTATAGAAAGTTACAATACAAATGCCTAAGGGAATAGATGGCCGGGAAAAGCACAGCAATTCACCCTTGTGAAATTCTGCGAGCCTCAAGGTTTGTAAGTACAGGTCATAGGGAAGGTGAGGGTGAAGTTCACACTAACAGCAGGGCATATGTTAGGAGTTTGTAAAGAGAAGAAATGGACCACACCAAGGTCCTGCCCTCAAGTCACACAACTGATACCTTATACAAAGTAGGGGCAAGGTTGAGGTCTGGGTTAAAAAATAAATAAAATGGAAATGAAATCTACATGCTGAACTACGAGATGCTAAACCACTTCCCTTCCATGCTTTCGGAGTATTCAAAAGCGTTACTTCTCCTCTCAGGCAGAAGATTCAAAGATTTTTCTGTAGAATACCTAAATAGTCCCAGAGAAAAGACTTCATATACAGACACTTTAGAGAGCTAAATAATTTTTTTAAGTCAATTCAACTGATCATTCCACAGTGAAACTCACAAGTCAATAAACCTCATATCCATACTCACAGAGCAATCGGTTAGCCTTTCGGTGTTTTTTTTTTTCAGTCTGAAGCATGAATAGAGAGTCAAGCACAACTCGACATTTTTTCAGAAAGCCTTTGATAAGAAAAAAAAAGTAATAGGAATAATCTCTCCTCAAAGGAAACTCACAAGAAAGATACCAGGCCAGGAAGAGAAGCCAATAACCATACCTTTAATATACCAAAAAGATGAGAGAAAATATATTGTCTATAAAGCAAGAAAAGGAGGGCAATAAATAGAAACATTTAGAAAATATAAAGGAGTTCTTGAAAATCAAAATTTTTATTAACAAAATAACAATTCAATATAAAGTTTATCAAGGTAGGAAATCTCCTAAATGGTAGAGCATAAAGATAAAGAAATAGAAACTATAACGGGAAAAACATGAACATTAAGGTCATTCTAAGAAGACCAATCCTCTCTTAATAGTAAGTATACAAAGAAAAGCAGGGGTTATTTGAGTGGATATATTATCAAATAAATAATACAAAAACATTTCTCAGAGCTAAGTATAGCAGTTTTAAAACTACAAACAGTATTAATGGTCTACATAATACATTGAAAATGAACACACACACACACACACACACACACACCCCAAATATATATATTGAAAAAAAAGTCACATACAAGGCAAGGAAATCAAAATGGTTGCTATGAAAAAAAGTGAGGCGATTTGATCAAAATCTGAAGGAATGACATTTTTGACCTAGAATTCTCAATGCAACCAGATGAGCAATAACGCTGCAGAATAAATGCATTTGCAGATATGATTAAGCTCAAACTCTTAATTTCTCATGATATCTTTCTGAGGAAATTGATTTAGGATATTCTTACCTTAAGGGAGACAAAAAATCAAAACAGGAGTTCACTGAAATTATTAGATGGAGAAAACAGAGAAACAAATAGAAAAATACCTAGGAAGTCCCAGGAAACAGATATGAAATAGCCTACCAAGTCTGTGAAAAATGGAGGACAAGAAGAGAAAGTTCTTTAGGAGAAAACTTAATTGAAGTTCTAATTTATTAAAGTAAATTTAATTAAATTCTTCATGATATTGAGGAATTGCCTAATACTTGTTGAAAAATTATGCCTTAGCTCTTGAAAACAGCAATAGGTACATAAAAATTTAATAAAATGAGTAATATATTACTGGGCAAAGATGGAATATTGAATATTGAACACACACATCCATTTTTGCTTCCTTTCTATAGCCCACTCTAAGTCAGTAAGTCTGTACATACAAAAACAAGGAACATGGGAAACAACAATAAAAAAGTTAGAATAGAGAAAACAATGGTGAGGTAATAAATAGCATATTAAATCTAAGAAAACTGAGTTCTACTCTAGAAGGCAAATCTGAGACTCACACCACAGAATTTCCCAAGGTCTCTAGATTTGGGAAAAAGAAATGAGTACTTTTGAATGTAGGATAAAAAGAAATATGAAATTAGAATTGTTTGAAAGATCGATTAAGAAGCAATAAGAATCTCAGATCCTTTGCCCTTTTGCAGATTTGTGGGATTGTCTCATTCCAACACCAAAAAAGAATAAGTTTGTTCTTTGGAGTTGGTAAAGTAATTAGGGATTTATAGATATTGGCCCCATTCAAAAGTGGGTAGATTTAAAGGGATTAGATAAACTCACTGGGCTTCCAGCATGCGGAGAGCCAAGAGATTACCCTCCACACAGAGATTGGAGGATCTTTTTCTAGGGAATCTGACCTAGCCAAGAGGAAAGTCTTTTGGAGGTTTTCCTACAGTAAAGTTAATAGTTGACAAGATCCATGCACAGAATTAGTTTCCAATCAGCTTTTTCTTAATAGGATAGTGACTAAAGAGTACAAATGGAAGTTCTGAGATGCTGGTAGTATTCCCTTTCTTGAGTTAGTAGCTGGTAACAGAAGTGTGTTTCATTTGTGAAATTTTATAAGGCTGAATACTTGTATAGTATTCCTCAATAAAAATTAAAAATGAGTTAAAAATCTACTAAAAAAGCAAGCAATAATAAAAACATCAAAATACCCCAATAATTATTAGCAAATAGCACAGCACTCTGAGTCACATTTTCTTTTAAATTATTTCTTTCTGTAAGAAATTATCTTGGGTAAAAAACAGGTATGATGTCAGTGGAGAGAAAAACTGAAGCCCATAAAGTTGGAGAAAATTTCTCTTAAACTTGCACAACAGCACAATAGTATTAACATAACTAAAACTAGTATTGTGACTGTGGCCCACATATTCTTCTAGAAGCTGCAATTGCAGTTCTGTACTAAGTTCCATTTTTTTTTTCTACTGATAAAGATTGTTAAAACACATTTTCCTAAATTCCTTTAACCAGTGTCAACTGCATGTGTTTGAACTTGACCCTACTGAAATCTTAATTTTGTCTGTCTATATGCAAATTACCTTCTGATTCTAAAACCTTAGATTTCAGATTCACATAGGAATACTTGAGAGAACAACTAGCCCTTTACCTGGTGCCAATTGCTAAACTTAGATGAAAAGTTTTTGCAGTTTAGAAATTGTAAGTATAGTGTTTGTCACATGGACTAAGATTTATTAAATCATCTTAAAAGGAATGAGGAAGTGTATAACTTTCCACGCTTTTCTTGCAAAGAAAAGTAGCTGAATTTAAGCATTTCCATATGAAGTTGAAGACAAATATCTCTGTGTACTGACAACATGTGGATTAATTCATATGCACTGTAAAAGAAAGTTATCTACAGGAAATAATGCGTGTTTATTCTAACAGTTGATTTCTTTACTGTGGTAAATCTGAAGAAGTTTTTACTCCAACAGGATTCTTAGATTTGTGCTTTAGACCTGAGACACCCTTATTACTGTCCCGTGCCCTGTTCTTTTTTGGATACGAATCCAGCCTCAGTGATTTTTCACTGAGCCCTCCTGCTGTAAGCCTGGCGAGACTCCAAGACTTTCTTGCTCAAAGGGCTTTCCTGCTGTGTGCCATTAAATATGGAAATGTTCATATTTTGTGGATTCTGCTAAAATTAGATGCCTCTGAGCTCAAAACATCTAAGAGAATATGCAGGTCTTGCTGAAAGAGCCAAAGATAGTACCGTGTACAAGCTGCTGATTAGAGGCAGCTGAGGGAGGGAAAATACAATCTTTCTGCCTCCATTCTTGCTTCTCTGCTGTTAATTCTCCAAACAGCAAGATTTTCTTGTGTGAATCAAACTTTGTCACTCCTCTGATAAAAACCTGTCTTGGGCTTCCCAAATTTTCATCATATAAAATCTAAATGCACTAGGCACTGTGGCTCATGCCTGTAATCCCAGCACTTTGGGGGGCCGAGGTGGGTGGATCACCTGAGGTCGGGAGTTTGAGACCAGCCTGACCAACATGGAGAAACCCCATCTCTACAAAAGATACAAAATTAGCCAGGCGTGGTGGCTCATGCCTACAATCCTAGCTACTCGGGAGCCTGAGGCAGGAGAATATCTTGAACCCGTGAGGCAGGGGCTGTGATGAGCCAAGATCATGACATTGCACTCCAGACTGAGCAACAAGAGTGAAACTCTGTCTCAAAAAAATAAAATAAAAATAAAAAATCTAAATGCCTTCAGGATAATATACTAGAGGTGTATACAAGGTAGCCCGCTCTATCCTGTGTAGCCCGGCTACAAGTTGTCAATTTTCTTCTCAGAAGCCACACTGTTTATTAATCATATGAAGCACCTGGGCAGGTATTCAATCCCTATGCCTTGGTACTGTTATATTAGTTGCTTATAGATAAGTTGTGTCCCACCAGGAGTCAGGATAATATGAGCAATCTAACATACATTTAACTGCAGATTGCAGAAATATGGGTAAAACTTATTTATCCTGTGTCTAAAATTCTATAAGAAAATAACTCCAACAGACACAAATGAATTATTCAGACTCAAGAGGTAGGGGTGTCTGATAGGCTGGAATTTTGAGAAACCAAGGAAAAAGAGATTTCTTAATCTCATATTTCCAATTTCCCCAAATTTGTTAACGTAAACCATTCTATCAAACTGTGAAGCTTCTGATACATTAAAAGTATGTCTGGCTTCTCAGGCAAGGAGATCAACAGTCTCAGAGCAGTTTTCCTACATTCCTGAGTCTACCACTTCAGTACCAATCATTATGTAAATTCCCATTGGAGAGAATTTGAAATGTAACTTCCAGAAAAATTTGAAATGGACTAAAGCAATATATAAATCAAAGAAATTTTAATCAAAGGCCACTCTGTATCTAAGACTGCAACCCAACTTTCTGTTCTATATTCCAACTCAAATTATGTCCAGTCCCATTGTCCCATATAACTCATTAAAGGTTTCACAATGACATCAACTGCGTACATTTACAATAACAAAATAATGAAAAACAGAGATGACTCCAACCTATTATATAACCCTCATCTTGCTATCAAATGCCCAGGGATAAATTAATATTCCAAAAATATAAAATCAAGCTTTGTGAATTCACAAGAGCTAAATTTAAAATAAAATTCTCAATTATCTTGACCTTGTAAGTTAAAAGTTCAAGAAAGGGAAGTCTAAATTCCAAAACAAAAAAAAAAAAAATCCAAAATTTCAGTACTGGAGTTTTCAGCTAGGAAGTTGAATAGAAGAGTCAAGCTACGCTATGTTGTATATATTCCTTTAGTATTGCTGAAGTTGCTTATCTAAGCTCTCTGATGTTGCTAATCCAGAGTTTTACACTGAAAATAAAAAGGATGCATAGTGTCATCACAGCAGTAGCACATATCCAAAAAGTTTTACAAGCCCATCCATTATCCCTAGAAATTTTGGCACAAGCAAAATTCTGGCTATATAATGTAGAACTTAGTTACTAAACATCATAATAGAAAGAATAGCAGAGTGAAAAAAGTTTTGTTTTTAAAAAAAAGTCCTTCCAGGTGTTATCCTCATCAGGTTTAATGATGAGGTTAATCCATATCAAGGTTCCAGACACTACCATATGTATATCTAAACATACTTGTTAAATATACCACCCTCATCAAAAGGTATATTTTAGTACACTAAGTCAATAACAAACACATGCTCTTTCCTCTCCGAGTGGCATATGTGAGACCTGGCTGACTGTTGCTCAACATTTAAATATTTTAAATGTCTTTCTTTCCTATCTATCATCCATATTTACTTCAATTACAGAAGAACCCTCAGTAAATTTTGAACTAAAGTTACTGTTAATTTGTCTCAAGTATGTATTCCCACTAGTCAGAAAAGAACTGTCCCTACATTGCCATGCCCTCCATGAATTTGATAAACCCATTGGAAAATCATTTTTTCTGCTGAGAAACATTTGATCTGATCCTGGAGGTATTTTATTATAGTTCTACAAAGCATCCTTGTAAGGCTTTAAATATTTTCTTTTTTAATGTAAATTTTCATAGGCATTGTCTTAGTCTCTTTTGGCTGTGATAACAAAATACCATAAACTAGAGAGCATATAAACAGCAGGAATTCGTTTCTCACAATTTTAGAGTCAGAGAAGTCCAAGATCAAGGAGCCAGCAGATGATAGCTTCTAGCTGTGTTGTCACATGGTGGAAGGACCTAGTTAACAGTCTGTGGTCATTTAGAAGAGCAGTCATCTCACTTATGGGGGCTCTGATATCATGACTTAATCATCTCCCAAAGGGACCACCTCCTAATATCATCACCGTGGGGTTAGGATTTTAACATCTGAAGAGGGACATGATCATTCAGACCATAGCAGGCATACTGTGTACAATAAGTATAAAACACTGAAAAGTCATCAAATTTATGTCTTGACTATTTCATGCTGACCTTCCCTGTACCTCCTCTTTGATCTGTTTAGACACTCAAAGGATGTTTCCTGTGTTGCTATTGGAAAATTACAGGGAATTCTACATCAGAAGCTTTGAAAGTCTTCATCTAAATGTAACCTAGGTTCTGGCTTCCTCTGGTGGAGTCATTCAAATCTGCTCTCTTAGATTTGCTTTCTTCTGTCAAATGTCATTGGGCTTCAGTCACTTTCTGATCTGGAAAGAACTTAAATATCACTCCCTTTTCTAATATCCTTTTAAAAAAGTTTTAGTTCAGTGCTTTATCTTTGTAATACATCAGATCTGAAGAAAAAGGGAGAAAAAGAATGGATCCCCCATATCTTCAGTTTCATCTCCAAAGTTAGCTTACTAGATATGACACTCCTTCTCTGTGAAGAAGTAGTTGAGGGGACAGCTATAGGTCAGATTACCCTAACGGATACCATTGGTTATAGGACAAAAGGAAAATGGAAATTACTTTTAAGCAAATAAAATAAAAGTAAAGTTACAATTACAAATTCCTCAAAAAGTAAATAACAGCAGCAACAACAAAACTGTATGAGAAATTTAAGATTTAAATATGAAGAAATCTTTAAAAATCAAAACTAGAACCTGAAAAATTCAAAAAATAGTAAAATAATAGCAATAAATGTATTGAAGATATTAGCTGAAGAACATTATGAATATAGTAGAAAAAGCAAAAGTTTATTCTAATAGTAAGAAAAGGGAAAAGTCATTTGAAATATTAAAACAAATAAACAGAAATCAATGCATGAGGCCAGACTTCTGGGTAGCTGAGAACAATGGCAGCAATAAGCCAAGCAGCTCCAAGAATGTTCTCCCTATCCATAAAAAAGAAATAAAAAGGGAGACACAAATTGTGTAAAACATTATGCCCTTTTCATGTTTGAAGACAGAGAATGTCAAAACAGCAAAATAAATGAGAGGAAAAATAATAAAATTACTAAATTCCAATATCTTATATGTCTCTTATATGCCTGCCTCACACTTAGCCAGTCTCAGTGCATTGTAATGACCAAAGGCAGACTGAAAAAAAAAAAAAAAAATGCAGGAAAGACAGATAACAATGTCTGACAAAGGAGTCTAAGTAGGATTTGAACAACTACACTACATCTGAAAATCTTAGAAAAGTGTTTAAGCAGTTCAGAGCTCATACTACAAGAAATAACTTTTAAATAGAAAGTAAAGGGTCTTGGGTAGAAGGGCTAGATACAAATAGAGATGCTCATAAAAATGCAGATAGCTTCTGGGGAAACAAAACAGGAAGAAGTGTCATTTGGCAATTGGTTAGTGATGGCAAAAAGTAGAAAAGGGGAGCAAATTTAATGTCCTGCTACGCTAAAGAGATTCATAAAATCAGAGGACTCACCTCTTCCTTCACATGAAAACAAATAGAATCTTTTCAATTATTTGGATTTTGCTATACTGAAAGAAGAGGTTTTTCTTACACTGGGAATATTATTAAATTTTCCTAATGCCATAAAAATGAACAGAAACAAAATAAAATACTTATTAAGCTTTTGAAAAAAAAAATTTACACATATCAATGGAGGAAAATACACCTTTTCCTCTAAAAAAAACCCCCAAAAAACAGAGGTGTATGAATCAACATTCCAAATGTAATTATACATACTCCAATAAGCATTTAGGGTATGTGACAACGTCTTTTGACTCACAAACTTTAAAAATAGAACTATGTATAAAAAGAGGCAGAAGTGATAAAGAGAGTGGATTGAACTCTGGAAAGAAATGGAAGAACCTGGAAAACAGGCCATAAATTCAAAATAAATGTCAAGACTAGGTATTGTGGCTCACACCTGTAATCCCAACACTTTGGGAGCCTGCGGTGGGAGGATACTTGAGCGCAAGAGGTCAAGACCAGCCTGAGCAACATAGCAAGAGCCTACCTCTACAGAAGTATTTTAAAATTAGCCAGGTGTGGTGGTGCATGCCTGTGGTCCCAGCTCTTGGGACGCTGAGGTAGGACGATCTCTTGAACCCAGGAGGTCGAGGCTGCAGTGAGCTGTGATTGCACCACTGCACTCCATCTGGGTGATAGAGTGAGACTCTGTTTGAAAAAAAAAAGAAAAGATTTCAAAAACAAATACCAAACGGAATGTAATGAAACATTTAAAAATGGCATGAAAATAATCCAGATATAAAAATAATTTTAAAAGATGATTAAGAAAAATAAAAGAAATATTAAAAAGACCTAAGAGCAAGCAGTAGAAATGGAAGACAGGAGAGAAGGAATTCTATTACTATGATTGGGGTTCCTGAAAAAGGTAGAAAGTCAGTAAAATGCAGCTAATATAATCTTAGAATACAAATACAACAAAATAAACATGAGATATAACAAAGTAAACATAATTATAACTAGATAAGACTGGGGGCGTGGTGGCTCACGCCTGTAATCCCAGTACTTTGGGAGGCTAAGGCGGGCAGATTACCTGAGGTCGGGAGTTCGAGACCAGCCTGACCAACATGGAAAAACCCCATCTCTACTAAAAATACAAAATTAGCTGGGCCTGGTGGCGTGTATGCCTGTAATCCCAGCTACTTGGGAGGCTGAAGCAGGAGAATCACTTGAACCGGGAGGTGGAGGTTTCTGTGAGCCGAGATCAAGCCATTGCATTCCAGCCTGGGCAACAAGAGCGAAATTCTGTCTCAAACACACACACACACACAAACACACACACACCCACACACACACATGATATAACAAGATAATTATATGGTATATATGATTTGGTATTAAATATATCTGTCACATGAATAAAAATAAATGAGCTTAGCTTACCTAGTTAAGAAAAAAAGATTTCCATTTAGGCCCACAAAAGAAGACTCAGTAATATGCTGTACATAAAAAAATATACCTAAAACAAAGTAAGTCAGAAAGGTATGGGGAAAAAATGTGCCGGGAAAATGCAAATAGAAAGAGAAAAGAAATTGTGATCCTGATATCAGACACGCAAAAGTTAACCTGAAAACCACTAAATATGTCAACAAATAGCACTTTAGTTTTCAACTCTATACTAGAAGTATTAATCAAAGCGATTAAATAAAAGAAATCAATTATCAGAGTAACAATGGGTAAGATATACTATCTGTTTGTATATATGATAGTATATCTGAAAGTACAGATAAGCAATAATAAAATTAACTAGAACAATAAATGACTTTAGAAAAGTAATGAGCATAAAATTAACATAGAAAAATCAATAACCTTCACATATAGAAACAATAAGCAGCTAGGTGACAGTATACTAGCAGAAACTTCATTTACAAATAGCAAAAGATTAAATATTAATAATAAATTTAACATCAAATCACAATATCTATTCAAAAAATTTTAAATAAACACTCTTGAAACTAAAAAAATACTAGACTTGATGAAAATATATCCTGTATTTTTGAAGAGGATGACCCAACATTAAAAAGATACCAGCTTTCACTAAATTATCAGTGATCACAAAAAATATCATCTAATATTTTATGGAGTTAAAGAATTTGATACAAAAGTACATATGGAAAGTCAAGCATATTAGAATACCTTAGTAAACACTGACAAATAAAAGCTATAAAAGGACAATAACTCTATCACATATTAAAACATACCCCTATAATTAAAGGTGTGCTACAGGGCATGAAGACACAAATAGATTATTTAAATGAAATAGAAAGTCCAAAAATAGATCTCAAAACATTAAAAAATTTAATGTGTGACAAAAGTGGTATCCCCAATCTCTGAGGTAAAGATGGATTTTTTAATAAATGATACTAGGACAACTGAATATTTGTTTTGAAAAGATAAAATTAGACTTACTTCCCCTGCCATACACAAAATAAACTGCAAGTGGATTTTTTAAAAGTGCCACCATATAAGTACTGGAAGAAAACATGCATGGATTCCCCTTTAACCCTGAAGTAGGGAAAGACTTTCTAAAAATAACTGAAAATACAAAGGAAAAAGAGAAACAACATAGATGCCATACATGAAAGATGGATACAGTTGACTACCAAAAACCAAATAGTTGTGAAATCGCCATTAAAAAAGTTGAAAAATTGGGAGAAACTATTTGCAAGATATAGTGCAGATACAAAGCTCTCATATATAAAGAATTTTTTTAAATTAAATGACAAAAATACAAACACCCAATAGAAAAATTAGAAAAAAGACACACACAAACATGAAAAACATTAAAATGCACCTCAAACATGAAAAAGTTTTCAAACCTACTTATAATTAGAGAAAAACAAATTAAAGCAATACTGAGATACCACTTTTTTTTTTCCAATTACACTGGTAAAATTCCCAAAGTGGAATAAGACCTTGTATTGGGGATGCTGTGGGGAAATAGTCCTCACACATTGCTGATGGGAATACAAACTGGTATAAATATTAGGAAACGTTAGCAGTACTTTACATAACTACATTTGCACTTACCTTTTGACCCAGCAATCTCATTTCTAAATATTTGCTTTTAGGAGAATCATGCAATAATACAAAGCTATGTATGCACAGGTTATTTATTGCAATACTATTTCAATTGCAAAATACTGCAAACAGCCTAAATGTCCATATATTTGTAAGTGGCTGATAAGTTTTGATGCATCCAAAATAGGAATACTATACTACTGTTAAAAATGAGAAAATATCTGTTACTGATTTGTTAGATATGCAGAATGTAAGTTAAATTAGAGGTTTTTAACTTTTTCATTATTATACCCTGAAAATCCTTTTTAGATATTTTTCCTAATTGTCCGTTTATTAAATGTTATTGTCATAGATATGCTGTCTATTGTTTACATACTGTGTGTATATACAAAGAGTAAGATTTTTTAAAAGAATTTTTATCTTCCAAGAACCAATTTTTGCCCCCTTGTGGGCAATATCACTGCTGCTGGGAATTCAGGCATTAAATGAAAAAGCAAAACAAAACAAAATCAATAGTATGCTAGTATTATTATAAGAAAGAAGAGAACACAAGAAATATACATATCCCTGCTCCTTTGTGCAACAGAAGTACAGGAAGAGTCAGCTAGAAACTGAAGAAATTAATTACTGACAAAGGTTGGATGAAAAAGGAGTAGAAAGGAGAGGTCTGCTATCACCTTGATCTTGAACTTCCCAGCCATCAGAACTGTGAGCAACAAATTTCTATTGTTTAGAAATTACCCAGTCTATGGTATTTTTGTTATAGCACCCAAATGAACTAAGACAGAAACTGATATTGAGAAGTGGAGTACCACTGTAACAAACACCTAAAAGTGTAGAAACACCTTTAAATTGGGTAATGAGCAGAGGCTGAAATAGTTTGGGGGGTGTTAGAAAAAGTGTATATTACCATGAATGGATCATAAAGGGA
This sequence comes from Papio anubis, assembly GCF_008728515.1. Lineage (NCBI taxonomy): Eukaryota > Metazoa > Chordata > Mammalia > Primates > Cercopithecidae > Papio > Papio anubis. The sequence goes on along the minus strand of NC_044976.1, from coordinate 78,587,449 downwards.
AATTCTAGGGAGGGCTAGAAAGAGAGCTGTAGAGAAAACCTCAGCCCTCTTGGAGATTATCTACATGGTCATGAACAGAATGTTGGTTGAAATAAAGATGGTAAAGGCAATTCTGATGAGGTCAGGATAGAAATAAGGAATATGTTTTTGGAAACTGGAAGAAAACCAACCCTTGTTATAAAGTGACAAAGAACTTGGCTGAATTGTGTTTATGTCCTAGCGCTTTGTGGAAGGAGGAGTTTATGAATGATGAAATAGAATATTTGAAGGAAAAAAAAAACCTAAGCAAGGTGTTGAGGATATAACATGTCCTGTTTTGACTGCTTAGAGTAAAATGTGAGAGAAACTAATTAAAGATGGAATTTATAGTTACAAGGGAAGCAGAACTTAAAGCTTTGGAAAACTCTGAGCTTGTTAAAAATGAGAAAACCTGTTCGGGAGAGGACACCAAGAGTGTGGCCAAGTAAACTTTTGATAAGGAGATTAGTACGGATGAAAGAAAGCCAGGTGCCAAGTAAGAATGGAGATAATAAAAGAATGATCTGAAAACACTTCAGAGATCACCAGGGCTGCCCTGTCTATCACAGACCCAGAATGCCAGGGTTTTGGAGACAGAAGTATTTCAAGTCTCTGCTGCCTCCATTCCAGTGCAGCTGTTCTTGGCTGCCTCAACTGTGGCTTAAGTATTCCAGGTTCTACTCAAGCAGCCCCACTGAAAACATCAGATGGTAAACTGCAATTGTATCTGAAGAGTACCATCTTCATGTGTGCACAAGATGTGTGAACTGTGGGGGCATGGTACTTTCATCTAGATTTCAAAGGATGCCCCAAGGAGCTTCAGAGAGTAGACAGAGAACTACTACAGGGGCAGGGTCATTGCAGAGAGCTCCTCCTAGGACAATGTCTAACAGAACCATGGGGATGGGGTCTACCCCACAACCCTAGACTGGTAGAACCACTGATGTGTAACTCAAGCCTCAGAGACCAACAGGCATGTAACTCCAACCCTTGTTATAAAGTGACAAAGAACTTGGCTGAATTGTGTTTGTGTCCTAGCGTTTTGTGGAAGGAGGAGTTTATGAGTGATGAAATAGGGTATTTGAAGGAAAAATACTGTAACTGCAGCTTGGGCCATACCCAGAAAAGTCGTGGGGGCCGGGCTGCATAGATACAGGGCCCATCCCTGATCCACTTGTGTCTGAAAGATAGAACATGGGCTCAGAGGAGATGATTCTCCAGCTTTGAGATTTAATATTGTTTGCCCTATCGTGTTTTTTACTTACCTGGAACTAGTTAGCCCTTTTTTCCTTACTATTTCTCACTTTGGAATGACCATATTTATCCTATGCCTGTTCCACCATTCATTGTATTCTGAGAGCACATATCTTGTCTGATTTACAGATTCGCAGCTGGGGAACAATTTGTCTTAGGATGAATCACACCTTGAATCTCATCCTTGTCTGATTTAGATGATATTTAGATAAGACTCTGGACTTGAGACTTCTGAGTTGATGCTGAAATGAGTCAAAAGTTTTGAGGCTAATGGGACAGAATGGATGTATTTTTCATTTGAGAAGGACTTGAATGCTGGTGGGTTGGGGCAGAACGCTACAGTGTGAATGTTTGTGCCCTGTCCCCCGCCACCAAATTCATATGCTGAAACTTAATCCCGATTGTGATAATATTAAAAGGTGGGGTCTTTGCGATGTGATTAGGTCATGATAGCTCTGCCCTCATGAATGGAATTAGATTCCTTATAAAAGAGGCCTGGGGAAGATTATTCACCCCTTCTGCCATAGGAAGATGCATCCACAAGCCACTATCTTTGAAGAAAAGAACAAACTCTTACCAGACATTGAATCTGCTGGTGATTTAAACTTGGACTTCACAGACTCCAGGACTGTCAGAAATAAATTTCTGTTGTTTATAAATTAACTAGTCTAAGGGATTTTGTTTGAGCAGCTGGAATAGACTCAGACAAGCAGCAATTAGAACTGATTATAGGAGCAAGGAAGGATATGTCTTTTGAAGTGTGCCTTTTTGTATAGTTTTGACTTTTAGAACAATTGTAATGGTTCTCATACCACAATAAGTAGATAAATAAAATCCACCAGAATGTGGGGAAAACCAAAGTAGAAGATAAATGGTAACAAATAAGCTTAACTATATCTAACTATATTACAGAGAAAACAAAACAAAAATCTGTAACCACACTCAAGGGAATAGGGAATAAAAGTTACAAACGAAGCAGCTTTGGAAAACAGCATTTTGATAGATTACTTATAGTAGCTGCTACTATCAGGCTAAAAGACAAAAAAAAAAAAAAAATTGATGGATCACCTATAGTAGCAGCTACTGTAAGGCTAAAAGGCAAACAATGTCTTCTGGTTAATAAGTCTATTTCTTATCAGGAGACATGTTAGTAATGTTGCACATAAATTATTTGTATACTGGGACTGAACAAATAATTAAACATAGATAATGACAGGCTGATTTTTTCAGAGGAATTTGTTGCAAATAAGCAAAAGATGACTCCTAGAATGAACCAAATTGATTGAAATTGGATATATTGGTATTAGTTTATGGTTTTTGAAGATGATACTTAGGTAGATAGATAGATAGATAGATAGATAGATAGATAGATAGATAGATAGATAGATAGATACATAGATAGATAGATAGATAGATAGATACATAGATGAGAAAAATAAATATACATGCATGTGCCTAACTTGTTAGTATAAATACGTGCATTTCCTACTCTCTGGAGATGCTGGGAGGCCTGGAGACATGATGGCCTAGCAGCAATGAGCACCTAGTGCTCAAATCTTGGTTACTAGATGTCATCCTCTAATGAAGTGAATCTTAGTTCCTTGTAAAGAAAAACGATCCCAGTTATAGGGTAGGGGAAATATAAGATGTACCTGGAACATCTTCTTAGGCAAATTATAAAGTGCTTAAGCGAAGTCAAGTAAACAAGACATAAATCTCACTGAAAAACAGATAGTAATGGGCAAAGATGAAAAAACTTGAGCAACCAATTAAGTAATGATAGCATTACATGATAAGTGATAGAATAAAATAAGCATTCTTGGGTCCATACTAATACAAAAAATAGATAATATATAATTAAGTAGGGGGGAAAGAGACAGCTTCCTCATACAGACAATTTCAATAAAGAAATGTAGAAGGAATGAGACAACTATGAAACTACCTTTGGGCAAACACCGTATTATTAACTATTACAGCAAGATTCACTGATGTATGCCATAATCGATGGTTAACAATTAAAGAAGATGTTAAATATTTGCATAGCCTTAAAGGATTTCCTACAAAATATTTACCAATTACAAAGAAAAAACAGTAATTCTACAGTGCTGAAACTTATCAAATACCACCTTAAACAAGTGATTAAGGTTAAAATCACTGAAATAAAAGCACATTGACCTTACATACCCCTGAGTGAGAGTCAGTGAGGACACACGTGAGTTCTGTGTTATTCTTGTTAAGAATGCATAACCACAACCTACTCGCAAGAAAACACCAGGCACTCAAATTGTTAGATATTCTGATCAGTACTCTTCAAAAGTTTTGAAGTCATGGAAGACAAAGAAACACTAAGGAGCTGCCTGAGAGGAGAAGTGCATGACAAATAAATGAAATGTGGGGTCCTAGTTTAGAACCCAGGAAAGAAGAAGAACATTCAGGGGAAAGCTGGTGAAATTCAAATAAGGTCTATAATTTAGTGAATAGTATTGTGACAATGTTAATTTGCATTGTGATTATGTAAATTGTTAACATTAGGAGAGCTAAATGAACAATACATGTGAGCTCTCAGTATTGGTTTTTCAACATTTCTCAGTCTGAAATTATTTAAAAATTAAAACAAGTTAAAAAGAGTGCAAGAAAAGCATGATCCAAATATGAAGCGAATTAAATTGCCATGGTTTTGAGCAATTAGTGAAGTGTAGAGAATCCATTTGAACGTTCTCATTTGAGTAGCACAGGGATTAAGGCATTAGAAATTTAGAGAGCTTGGTATATTCATATCAAAATACTTACCCCTGCAGTGAATCACAATTACATAGTTGTAATAATGTAAATGATATTGACGCATTTTTTAGCATTTGGAATCAACCTATAAGACAAAGCACTGAAAGTATGATTGTCCTTATAAAAGTTAATATAAATATTCCCGTTCTTGAAAATATGCAAGTAAAAATAAAACTATCCGAAATTATGAGATATAAATAGGGAGGAGAAATGAAGTGTGGAGTACTAATAACATCATTCAAAAGTGAGAAGCTATGAAAATTTCTCTATTGTTTGTGAGCCAATTAAAATAAGTAAAGCTTGCAATAGAATGATATTTCTATTTTGGGAATAGGGGATGTGGAGACAGGCAAATGAATTAAGTCTTCATTTAGTATGATCAAAAGTTAAGAGAAAATATCTAATGTTTATAAATCAAAAAGCACATTTAAAGATTATAACCATCAGTTACATTATGAGTAGTGATGATTATATTAACAAGTAAATTTTTCTCTTGGGAACAGGACTCAAAGTGGGAGGTCATGAACTTTGTGTATTTTGTATATATGTGTTTTTTAACATTTCAAATTATATGACATATTATACTATGTTTTTAATATTATAAAATAATACAACAATCACAACTTCTAATATAGTTAACGTTCTTCAACTGCACAATCATCCTTATCCAGTTTTGCATCACATACAATTTTACTTATCTTTCAGGGCTATGCTCAAAGATTAGTTTTATCTATCCCAAAATTTACTGAGTGATATTCATGTGCTCATAATTATTTTTCTTATTATTCTAGATAGGTTTACTATTTTACTCCACTGTACTCCAATAATACTGTTCATAATTCCAGTAAGCAACTAATCTTGCTGGAATTATAAGTAATTTATCTTATAATGATATTATTTATTTATCTTATAATGATTATAAGTTATTTATCTTATAACGATTTCTCTTGCCAGAGTAAGAGTACCTCAAGAGCAGGTGTTTTGTGTCTTACCCATGTTTGTACTTCTAGCACTTAGAGTGACTGAATATATTTTTCATATGTAAGTATTTATAGAAACTAACAACGGCATTTATGCTCCTGAAAGCATAAAAGAGCACCTTCATCTATAACAGAAGGGAGTCAAATACTGAAAAAAAAAAGATCTTGGTTCCATTATTTCTGTGTTTATATCCTTCCTTCATTCCTTCTTCCATGTCAGAATTGAAAATAATTTGGAATAGACTAGCCAAGACTCAATACCTATTTTTCTTCTTAACCTGGTTATATTCCATGATGAATACTTGCTTAATGGTGGCAGAGGGGAGGAAAAAAACCACACTAGATCATCCATTATAGGCACTGTTACTAGTTAGATTATGTCCCCACAAAAGATGCTGAAGTTCTAACCCCCATACCTGTGAGTGTGACTTCCTTTGGAAATAGGGTCTTTGCAGGTGATCGAGTTAAGATAAAGCCATTAAGGTGGTCCTAATATAACATGACTAATATCATTATATAAATAAAAATTTTGGACAGAGAGATAGACCTGCGCACAGGGAAAATGCCATGTTAAATTTAGAGGTATGCTGCCACAAGCCAAGAAATTTGCAGAAGCTGGGAGAGAGATCTGGAACAGATCTTTTCCTAGCATCTCCAAAGGAAGCTTGGCCCTGCCAACACCTTCATCTCAGATTTCTAGCTTCCAGATTTGTGAGACAGTAAGTTTCTGCTGTTTAAGCCATTCAGTTTGTGGTACTTTGTTACAGCCACCCTAGTAAACTAAGGCAGGCATAAAATGGGCATTACTGAAATTTTTTTCAGGGAGAGGATTAGAAAGATGAGGCATATTTTCTCTCCTGTTCTCTTATCTTCCCTTGAAGAGGATTACAATGATGAGAGTACAGTTGGATGCATGGGGTTCTTCAGGAGAGAGATCTCATGCCTGCTACTCTCATTTGTTATAGGGTATGGGGAGTCTGGTAAAACAGGCTGGTGTATGCAATCTGAGCTTGAGTGCCAGCTCTCTGGAGAAATTATTTGGGAAGCCCAACTTTAAGCACCCCACAATTTCTCTAACAATTTAGGGAAACATTACAATCAGGCTGAATGACCTCCTCCTAGAGGGAAAAGCACTTTTTCTTCTTGTTCATTTTCTGCAACTCATGGAAGAACATTCCAAATCATTAGACAACAGTTCTTGGTTTGCCCTAACATTGCTTTTTTTTTTTTTTGGCAAGCTCACATTGATTGGATGTACACTATATATTAGGCATTATGACTCTTCTAAGTGTGTGTGTGTGTGTGTGTGTGTTCTTTTTTATGTACAATGGTTCCTATGATGGATTCATTTATCTTGAAATGACAGGCAACCACAAGTGCGTTCCTCAATCTACTGTACATATCAAGCAATTCAATGTTTTCTTGTAATGTCATGCCTTTTCCCTGCTTCTTGGGAGTACTTCCAGCATCACTAGTGGCGCTTCATATGGTTCCCCTGGTGTTATTCAAAGTTTTTAGTATTGCACTAAATGCAATGAAAAATATGCAAGAACTAGGCAAAATATACAAGAACCACGTGAGAGACCACTTTTTACTGTAATATACAACTTGCTGAAGGGACAAACTACTCATATGGAGGTGATTAGCAAAAGGTCCTTTAAATCAGAACCTTACAACACTTGATCTTACTACGATAGCAAGAGAAGGTGGCCACAACATTATTATAGTAGCACAGTAGGTGCTTTCTGTTTGCTTACATTTCTGCCCACTGTGTATGGCACCGTGTATGGTCTTTAAATGTTTATGTCCTTGAATTTTAATACATTTTAATTTTGTATAATAGATGTGTGTATATTTTACCGTACTAAATAATAAAACACACTAGCATCTTCCTATCTTATATGTGTTCAGGACATATATAACTTTTCTTAAATTTTCTGACTTTTCTAGGCTGTGACATAATAAATCATCATTATTTAAGCCACCCCAGTTTGTAGTACTTTGTTATAGCAGCCCTAGGAAATTAATGAAAATCTGCATACATGAATGAACAGTTGGCATTCAAGGAACTTACCATCTATGATGGGGAAATAGACTTATAAACAGATCTTACAGAACAGTGGAGGACAATAATGTTTCCTCAGTCAGAGATGCCTCCAGTTAAGGTCTGAGAGATGAAAACTCTATCCACCTTCCCTTTTCCCACACCTCTTTCAAGATTTCATTGCACTTTTCTTTGAAAGATTTTGAGGATTCAACTCAATTGCCACATTTGAGAAATATTACCTGGTAATATCTTCTCTCTCATTCTGAGTAAAATGCCTCTTTTACATAGTCCTAGAGAACCACATGCTTCCTGTACAGTAACAATTATAATAATACATTTTATCTCTTCAAAATACACATACTGAAGTTATTTGTTCTCATATTAGAGAGTGACTCTATGGAAAAGAGGGCCAATATCTTATAATAGCATCCACGTTCCAAGCTCTTAAAAGGATGGTTTAATATATTTTAGTTGAATGAATAAAAGCATGAATATCATCTAAGTATTTATAAAAATATTACCTTTATGGAGCACAAATCCTTTTGTTTTCAAGCAGCTTTATAGCTTCCAAAAATGTCTACAACTGTCATAGAAATCCAGTTTGAACTTAACAGAGGATGAGGAAATATATGAGTTAATTTTCCTGCTACTGCTCTGTGTACTTTCCTGGGTAGATAGTGTAGGACTGAGAATAGCATTCCACTTGTTTGAATGATAGATTAATTGATCGATTATTGTGACAAATGGCAAATGCTAGTTGCCAAATTATAACTTCAAACAACTTCTGTCATTCAAAATTGAATTGAAATATATTCCTAGGACTATCTAATCCTAGGGAAATATAAGAAAAAAATTATCTAAAGTGCCACTGTGTTCTGTGTATATTTCTATTTAGGAATAATAAAAAGAAGCGTCCAAGTCTAGTAAGATCTCACAAGGAAGTTTCCATTACCACTAAGATAGCAATGGCAATGCTCTGGTAAGCGAATACACCTGTTTCCCTTGCAGAGAACAAAGGAAGAAAGGAGTGCAATGTTATTAACACTGCTTTGCATGGAGGTGGGTATCTGGAAATCAGAGTCCGTACACAACTTCATTCTCAACCGCTGCTTCTGTTGTTTGAGCATAAAGAACATAGACACTTGGCGTCTGTATAGTCATAATTTTACATTTATTCCACTTACCACCAGGGGATCTAGTCTATACTCAAACAGTAAAACATACTGTGCAGAATTGGGAAACTATGTAGAGCTTGGAAAACTATGCAGAGCTAGATATTTTTGATTTTTTGGTCTATGACAACCCAAAGTACTTTGAATGCAAAAATGGACTAGCAGGCAGACAACCTGAGTTTCTGTTCTGGCTTTGCCTCTTGGTATTTAATTGCATAGAATAAATCTATACATCATATAACTACCATAGATATTTTAAAATTGTCTTCCTAGCATTTCATTAAAATTGTCTTCCTAGCATTTTGTTCATTCCATCTAGCCTCTCCATTCTTTCTCATATTAGGTGAACATAATTTCTACCTAAGCTCTTGAAAAGATCTAGATTTCTAACCAATCTGTCTCTCTCTTCATCTATCTATCTATCTATCTATCTATCTATCTATCTATCTACCTGTCTAGCATATAATATATATATTTATCATAATATTACCTTTATGGTGCCATATATGTGTGTGTGTGTATATATATATATGTGTGTGTGTGTATATATATATATATAGAGAGAGAGAGAGAATATAGCATGTGTGTTTGCGTATATGTGTATACATGGATATGTCTATGGGTGTTTCTCTTCATAGTACTACCTTAATATCTTGTGAGAAGTAAGGGTTAGATATTTGAAGAGTAACTATGTCTTTTTAAAGTGTTCTATAATCTGTTTAAACCATGTACATTTCAACAAAAAAAAGTAAATTTTATTTTTTTAAAAAAGAAACATTAAAGAAAATATTCTGTTAACATCAAACTGAAATGAGATTCTTAGAAGAATTATAAGAGACCTAATCTGAGGTTAATTAGTTCAGAGATGGTAGAGGAATTCATAGGAAATTGAATGATGAGTTTGAAGCAGCCATTTTCGTTTCCCAAAGAAAGTCTCCTCTGGCCCTACCCCCTACTCCTAGCCTTTGGGAGGTGTCCCTTAAACAGGTTTATACTTGGTAGTAGGTAATACCTGAACTTTCTTGATATGTGCTCCATAGCAACCTATAGCACTCATCAAACTGTATTCAATCAACCTTAGTATATCATTAATTCTCTGATGCGGGAAATAATATTATATTCACCATGTGGCCCCGGGCTCTGGTACATGCTTATCACTTGATAGGTGTTGAATAAATCAATAATGGAAGAGTGAAATATAAGACCCACTTGAGAGTCTAGTACTGATATCCTTGCTTTTCATATGAGAAGAAAAAAACCCAAATGCTTTTTTTCTCTTGTCCCAAGGTCTGCATCTACAAATTTTAACAGTCAGCATTATCTGGGTAAGATGTTTGTTGGTTGTGAGCCATTTTATGTATTTTAAGAAATTCTCATTAGCACATGCTTAAAAAAGGGCAATGTGCAAGAAATTTTATAGTTGGATAAATGCCCCCTGAAAATCTAGGTATAAAAGATGATATGCTATTTGAAGAAATCTCTCTTCAGAATTTTCTGTAAGTAACCTAGCAGTAATTAGTTTACCTGATACATGCTATTTAGAGTGTTTATGTGACATGACCTCCTACAATTGAAGAAGCCACCCTACTGAGACACTTATCATCACAACAGTCATGTTTTCCTTCTTGCCTAGGTTTTTAAATCTCATCACAAAGACACCACCCCAGGAATCCCACCATGGCTCATGTCTTGTGTTCTGTGCATTGCTCCTCTGACATTCTGAGAAAGATCAATTGATCAATTTTTTCCACCAGGAACTGAGTGGCATGACATCACCATGAAACTTAGCCTTGTTCTAGAAAACCAATTGAGCTTGACCAAAATGAACAGCAATTTATTTTCAACCAGGGAGGCTTAGTCTCTAAAGAGTTTTAAATATTAGATACTACTGCTGATGTTGGGTCCAGGAGTACCTATACAAAACTAAGAAGAGAAGGGTAAAAGAAGATCAATGTGCTCATGTTCAATAAATCACTAGCTTAATCTAAGTGGGATTTTGCAGCTCTGAGTGAAAAATAAAAGGAGATCATTACTTGTATTTAAAAGTGCAAAAGCGAAATCAATATTTAAAATCAAGGTTCAGGAGAACTAACTGATGAAAGGGTAGATATATAGAGAATTGAATAAATTTTAGAATTAGAAAAGCTTTTGCCATGTCCTGCCACTTATGCCAGTGAACTCCACATTTGTGAACTCAGTCTGAGTGCAGTGTGCAATGCATTTCATTTCATTAGTAATTCATGTAAAAGTAGCTTGCATTGCAGACTGTTTATGAAGAGATCAGTCTCACTAAGACTTCTTTAAGCACTCTTTTTTAACCTATAATATCAATATGATACTAATGAAACCTTCTGTTACTATGGTTTTTGGTTATATATGCGCAGTTGAAACCACTTTCAGCACATGCAGTTATGTTACTTGGGCTTAATAGCTTCCTCAGTCCAAATGATATTACGTATGAATATTACATTTTCCAAGAAAATTTTTGAAACAGGCACAATATAATTATATTATAGTGCTTTATAATTTCTATATTTTTGTTAAAAATTTCTGTAAACCAGTATCTCTGAGTAGACACAAAATAATATATTCCTAGATAATTATAAATACATTAGCTTTCTAAACTTACTTATGTCCCTCTCATATTAAATACACATTTATTTAAAATAAGGTATTTCATGTCAACCATGTATATCACAGGTACTTGATAATTTGAATACAGGCAAAAATAGTTAAATAGAATAAAGTAGCAATTGCATCATAAGTGCTATGCAGTGATAGAAATAATTAGTGTGATATTAAATGGTTAAGAAAGTTTGTGAGAATTAAACATGGATTTGAAAAACTTTTTTCTGCATTGGTAGAGGAAAAATTGGTAACACATTTCACAGTGTGGTCATGGTGTGAACAAAGATACGTAAGTTGGAACAAACAACATATGTTTCTCTATGAGTGTTTTATAGAATTCCAGAAGCAGCATTTCTCAAAGGCATAGGTGAAATTAAAATCACCAAGGAAGGCTGTTAAAAGATACATCTTTGGATTTCAATTCAGACCTTTTTGGGATACAGGTAAAGAATCACTAGTGATTATCATGCTTGCCATAATTTGAGGGCCACCATATATGGGTAAGCTTTAGTAGACTTGAAATTCGTAAAAACCACTATTAGTACACACCAGTCAATACTGGCACTCTCTTTCCAAACACAAATAAAAATTACATAGAAAGAATCACCCTCTTTCTCTTGGGGAAAGACATTATATCCAAGCGGTTGAAGGCAAAAGTTTTGGAATTCATCTGACCTAATTCAATTTAAGGGATGTCTTTTTTTTTTTTTTTTAATTAATCCTACTAGATTGCATATTTTGAAGGCAGGGGTCATGTCTGTTTAGATTATAGTATTCTCAGCACCTAGCTCAATAAATTACTGTGGATATAAATAGAAGATTATGATATTCATTATTAATTAAATCAGATAATGCAAATTGCAGTGAATATATGTAGAAAGCACTCAAAATAATGGTAAATGATTCAATTATAATAAAAAGTCATCCATTCATTCTGTAAGTACATTTACTTATTTAGACTTTCTGTCTCCAATCTAATTTCTGAGGATAGAAGGATAAATAAGACAAGATCCTTGTTCTCAAATATCTTACTCTTTTATAGAAAGAAAGGCAAATAAATTGAGAATTGAATTAAAATGTAATAGAGAAAAGAACATGAGATAACATGAAAGAAACTTCTCGGCCAGATGGAGTACTGAGATGAAGTGCAGAGCATGATGAGAGAAGACTTTTCTGAAAACAGGACATGATATCCACATTTGTTTCCTACGACCGCTGCAGCACATTGCCATAAACCAGGTGACTTAAAAAAATAGGAATTAATGATCTCAGCTCAGAAACCCAGAAGTCCATAATCAAGGTGCAGACAGAGCCAGGCTACCTCTGAACAATCTAGGGATCGCCTTCTCCGAGTTTTGATTGCCTCCCAGCAATCCTTGGCATTTCTTGGCTTGTAGCTGCATCACTCCAATATCTGCCTCTATCTCCATCGGGCCTTCTTTCTTACACGTATCTCTGCATGTCTTTTCCTCTTTCTGTAATGACAGCAATCATTGGATTTAGCTCACATCCCTAATCTAGTATGACCTCATCTTTACTAATTCCAAATATGGTTACATTCTGAGGTTCCCAATGGAGATATATTTTTAGCAGGCACTATTCCATTCACTATAGCATCTAAATAAGAGTTTTGAACTACAAGTGAAGGTTGATTTGACCAAGAAGGTAGAAAATAACCTACCTGCAATACACTCTGCATTGCTATTAGTAGCCTGGCTACTTAGAGACTCTGTTACTTTAGAGTCACTACTATCTATACAGAAATTCTAGACTCAGAACCACTTTTCCATCTTGGGTTCACTATCTATCTTTTGCAGCTCCTGGATGCCATAGTCATGCCAATCAACACTGTCATTCAGATGTCAGGTCTAATGTGAATATTGATAAGCCCTCAACCTTCATGCATCACTGAATTGGGAGAATCATTTTGCCTTCTAGACTCATGGATTCTTCTTTATAGAAGCCAAGATTCTGGTTGTAATTTCTTTCCAGGATAGAAGTCGCCTTGGTTTGGCTTAACAGACAAAGGCCTTTCATAACATCATCTATTCTGCTTGTGTCTCTGCCTCCCCAAAACCAGAAGTAACAAGATTAATGTTAGCCTGCTTTTTTCACTTCTTTTAGTAGCATTTATCATAAAGGGAGCGGGAGGAGGACTTGATGAAGGAGAATAATGAAGTATGGTACCTATTTAAAAATGAGAGAAGGCGGCTTGTGTGCTTCAGTTGCATCTCCTGCTTTCATTCACACTGAGTCCTTGGAATAGAAACAACTAATATATTTTCTCTTCTATTTCTAGAAAATGATCCAGAAAACATATTCATTTATCTTCCAGGTTTCACAGTAAGTTTTGCGTATACAGATTGTAGGGTCTAGTGAAAGAAATCCCTATAACAATGAGGATTTCCTCCAAAGTTTTGCCTGGGATTACTTAATTATTCTGCCACTTTAACCTAAATCATTGAGTGTGCCCTGCTACCCCCTGTATCTTTCTGTAAAAAAAAAATACTGCCCTTTTGACTTAGGATTGTCTTGGAGATGCGGGCTCTTTTTTGGTTCCATATGAACTTTAAAGCAGTTTTTTCCAATTCTGTGAAGAAACTCGTTGGTAGCTTGATGGGGATGGCATTGAATCTATAAATTACCTTGGGCAGTATGGCCATTTTCACGATATTGATTCTTCCTATCCATGAGCATGGTATGTTCTTCCATTTGTTTGTGTCCTCTTTTATTTCACTAAGCAGTGGTTTGCAGTTCTCCTTGAAGAGGTCCTTTGCATCCCTTTGTAAGTTGATTCCTAGGTATTTTATTCTCTTTGAAGCAATTGTGAATGGAAGTTCATTTTATGATTTGCCTCTGTTTGTCTTGTTACTGGTGTATAATGTAATGCTCAGGATTTTGGCCATTAATTTTGGTATCCTGAGACTTTGCTTTAGTTGCTTATCAGCTTAAGGAGATTTTGGCTGAGACAATGGGATTTTCTAAATATAAGCTGAGGCATCACGCTTACCTGACTTCAACCATACTACAGTAACCAAAACAGCATGGTACTGGTACCAAAACAGAGATATAGACCAATGGAAACAGAACAGAGTCCCTGTGAAATAATACCACACATCTACAGCCATCTGATCTTTGACAAACCTTGAGAGAAATAAGAAATGGGGAAAGGATTCCCTATTTAATAAAATGGTGCTGGGAATCATAGCCATAAGTAGAAAGCTGAAACTGATCCTTTCCTTACTCCTTATAATGGACTAATTCAAGATGGATTAGAGACTTAAATGTTAGACCTTAATACTCATAAAACCCTAGAGGAAAAACCTAGAGAAAATTATCTAGACATAGGCATGGGCAGACTTCATGTCTAAAACACCAAAAAAGCAACGGCAGCAAAAAGCCAAAATTGACAAATGGGATCCATTAAACTAAAGAGCTTTCCTGCACAGCAAAAGAAACTACCATCAGAGTGAACAGGCAACCTACAGAATGGGAGAAAATTCTGTAATCTTACTCATCTGGACGGCTGGCTAATATCCAGAACCTACAAAGAACCAAAACAAATTACAAGAAAAAAACAAACAGCCCCATCAAAAAAGTCGGCAAAGGATATGAACAGACATTTCTCAAAAGAAGACATTCATACAGCCAACAGACACATGAAAAATGCTCATCATCACTGGCCACTGTGGAGAAATGCAAATCAAACCACAATGAGATACCATCTGACACCAAAGAATACATCAATAAAAAGTCAGGAAACAACAGGTGCTGGAGAGGATGTGGAGAAATAGGAACACTTTTACACTGTTGGTGGATTGTAAACTAGTTCAACCATTTATGGAAAACAGTATGGCTTATCTTCAAGGATCTAGAACTACATGTACCATATGACCCAGTCATCCCATTACTGGGGATATACCCAAAGGATTATAAATCATGCTGCTATAAAGACACATGCACGATGTTTATTGCAGCACTATTCACAATAGCAAAGACTTGAATCAACCCAAATGTCCATCAGTGATGACTGATTAAGAAAATGTGGCACATCTACACCATTGAAATTAAGTGTTTGCTAAAAAAGGATGAGTTTGTGTCCTTTAGAAATATGGATGCAGCTGGAACCATCATTCTTAGCAAACTATCACAAGAACAGAAAACCAACACCGCGATACCACCAGGTGGAACTGAAACAATGAGATCACTGACTCCAGGAAGGGAGCATCACACACCGGGCCTACTCATGGGGAGGGGAGGGGGGAGGGATTGCATTGGGAGTTATACCTGATGTAAAATGACGCAGCTGATGGGTGCTGACGAGTTGATGGGTGCAGCACAGCAACATGGCACAAGCATACATATGTAACAAACCTTAATGCTATGCACATGTACCCTGTAGAACTTAAAGTATAATAATAAAAAATAATAAGTTAAAAAAAAAAATACTGCCTTTCTCGTTGCCTTTATTCTGCAGTTAATGGCATCCTTGTGAGTAAAACAGCCACCTGTTCCGCTGGAGGAAGGTGGCATGAGCAGAGTCAGACTTCATGTACAGGGTATAGCACCTGTGAGCAGAGAACAAACACCTTTGCAGTAGACTTTTTTTTCATCACTTTATCAAATTATTTACAAATTTAATCCAATCCATATTATCTTTAGATGTGCCTTTTTTCCCCTGACTTTTCAGTAACCATGGGCTAAGTAAGCAAAGTAAAAAAAAAAAAAAAAAAAAAAAAAAAAAAAGTGAATTGTATTTACTTGTGGAAGAGCTAGTACACAGGCAGTAAATAACTGCTAGTTTATCTGAATATAAAGCAAGATTAAATCAACCAACTTGGTAAAACTGAATTTTAAGTGGAACATTCTTCAGGTGATATACTAAAATTGCTTCCAAGGAGAGCAGCTATGTTTATTTATTTTAAAATGAATATCATCATATTATCATATTTGAATGCATTTTGGATCAGGCACTTGTTGAATATTTAAAGAAACCACTTTAATATAAGAGTGTTGAAATTTGATAAGAATATCATTTTTGTTAAAGATTATTTACACTTTTTGAAAAATAATTAAATATCAAATGCAGCTATGTAAGCATAGAGCAACTGTTGCCGAACCAGTAACTAGAAGCGAGAGGAATGGCATGGTTTTCTCGCAAAAAAAATGTAGGCGTAAAAAAAATAGTTGTCAAGAGGCATAAACTAAACATAAAATACTACTTTTTTGGAAAATCAAGAGTTTTAGATATTTTGCGATTTTTCTTAATATTGCATTAAGAAAACATACTCTCTATTATAAGATTTGAGAAAATCAGAATGTTTGCTTTCTGCAAAGGTGAATACTATATTTCATTTTCATTATGATCATATCTATGTAGCCATTTCACCTCTCCATTAATTCTCTTTTTAATAACATTACATACACACACACACAGTTTTCAAGAAAAGCAAAATGGTTCCAAGTAAAGATGACAAACTTTCATAACTGACAAGCTAAAGAGCCTATGTGAGATACTACAGCTGCAGTCTTAGCTTCATCTTTGGAGAGGCTTTATAGTACTTAAGACCAGGTGCCCTGGCAGTGAGAGAATAACAAATTAATACATTATAATTGCAAATGCATTAATTAATAAATCTAATATTTATTAAATTGGTGACTTCAGTCAGGTTAGTTAGTCTTTCTTTACTTTAGGTTCCTCATCTGCAAACAGGGATTCTAGTGTGTATCTCACAGGGTTGTTGTGGTAATGAAGGAGTAAACACCTGTATATATCCAGCGCTTAGAAGGATGCATGATCATACATACTCAGGGCATGCGAGTTATTATTATTACCTATACATGGAGATATTAAAGTCTCTCAGAATTCTTGAGTTAATTCAATGAGATAATATGCATACAAAACCAATTATATTTACTGGTACAAATTTCAATTGGTCATTAATTGACTGGACAAACAATTACGCTCTATCTCTTCTGCTCTTTGACCATAAAATGAACAACAAGTATTTTAACCTCTCAGAGCCTTGCCTTTAAAGTTCCTGTAGTTGCTTTGAGGGTTCACATGAAATCAATTTAGAGAAACTAAATTTTTATAAATATAAATTTTTCTCATTGTTTACACCAGCAGTTTGTATAGTTACAATTTTTTTTTTTTTTTGTATTGACACTATAATATTGTGGTATGGATAGAACAGATATTGTCACCATTTTAATGAGAGTAAACCAAAGCGTTGAAACCATCAGAAAGTTTTTCAATGTTATTCAAGCACTTTGTAGCATAGCTGGAAGTTAATGCAAGTTCTCCAAATTGAAGGTCAAGAAATTACACTTTTAGAAAGAAAAGCTCTGTCACTACATTATATTTAAAGCAACACAGCCAAATGAAATTTCTTTCCAGCAGCACACTTTCAGTTATAGAACCAAAGAATAAGTACTAACAGGACCCATTTCCACCAAACCCGATGGAAAAAATGATTTCCAGGATTGCCAAAGTGTTACTGAAAGCTTTCACTGCCACCTGATTGGCCTAATGGATCCCTGATGATTATAGTCATGCTTTGCTTAATGACTGGGATGTGTTCTGAGAAATGTGTCTTAGGTGATTTTGTTGTTGTGTGAACATCACAGAGCGTACTTAAACAAACCTAGATCATATAGCCTACCAAATACCTAGGCTAGATGTTATAGCTTATTGCTCCTTAACTACAAATCTACACAGCATGTTACTGTACTGAGTATTGTAGGTAGTTGTAACACAATAGTTAAGTATTTGTGTATCTAAACATATCTAAACATTAAAATGGTACGGTAAAAATAAAGTATAAAAGATAAAAATATATAGGGTACTTACCATGAATGGAGACTGCAGGACTGAGAGTTGCCCTGGGTGAGTCAGTGAGTGAGTGAGTGGTGAATGAATATAAAAGCACAGGACATTACTGTATACTATTAAAGATTTTATAAACATTAGATATTCAGGCTGTGCTAAATTCATTTAAATATTTTTCTTCCATAATAAATTAACCTTAGCTTACTGTAACTTTTACTTTGTAAAATTTTAAATTATTTTAATTTTTCTACTATTTTTATAACAGCTTATAGCTATATAAAAACATCTATCTACTTTTTCAACTTTTGTGTTGAAAACTGAAACAAAAATACATATATTAACCTAGCACTACACAGGGTTAGGATCATCAATTTAATTGCCTTCCAATTCCATAGCTTGTCCCACTGAAAGATCTTCAGGGGGAATAACATGTATGGAGCTGTCATCTCCTTTGATAACAACGCCTTCTCGAATACTCCTAAAGGATCTGCCTGAGGCTTTTCTTGAGGAGGTGTTTTTTCAGAAGGGTGGTCAGCTTGCATTGGTTTTCCTTTTTTAAATCATAGATTTGCATGAATAATGCTTTGCTTTATGACATTACAACAGCTAGGGCATCTGTAGGCCATAAGCATTTTTTTAGTTCTACCATCATCGTACAGGACCACCATAGTATATGCAGTTCTTCATTGACCAAAACGTTGTTATGCAACTCATGAATGTATTTAACTCCTGGTGTAGATGATATTTGAATAAGATTTTAGTGAAATCTTGGTTCAACAGCCATGTTCCCTAATCATTATACCTTTATCTTTGTTTTCTTTCCAGATGTAATGTCCTCACACTTCCTCACCACCCTTGGCTGTCCACACGTGCTGTTTATAGGTAGGCACAGTTGCTTTTAGGGAAAGAGACAGGTATAAATAAATACATACATGAATAAGCCTGTTCACTATGTAGTTGCTTCTGTTTTATCCTATTGTATTGGTTAAGAAGTATTGCTTTATATATGCCATCGGAAGATACTATTAGAGCATAATTCAGACATTTTCAATGTTGGAATCAACTATTCTTGTAACCATAGTTATTTTTTAGTGAACTGAAGCAAAGGGACTACTTGAGGAAGTCGTCTATGTTAATTATTACAGAGAACCAACTGAGTTTCACTCTGTAACTAGAAATAATTTTAAAAATCAGTTCTTGCATGTTTATCTTTTTAATTTTAATGTAAGTTCTTAATTAAATTATGTAAGTAAATTTGATAACTGTTAGTAAAATAGCAAAAAAAAATTTAAAAAGCAAAACTGAGATTTTTATTTTGGTAGAAGCTACTATCTCTTTGAAAGTTTTAAGTTCTAAAGGGGAAACTCCAGGCTTGCATATAATGTTTATTCATCAACTCATTTATACTATTGTTAGGTAATATTCTGAGGGTCCTTACAAAAAGTGGAGAGAAAAATTTTCTAGGGAGGTTAGACTTCTGTTTTTCCTTCAGTTGTCCACGATGTATTTCTTAGGCACTTGGCTTCAGATTTTAGATGTATTAGGAAGCCTCAGGTTTTAGCTAGTACCCATTTCTTTATGTCCCAAAGCCTTAGCTGTCATATTTAAGCCCAGGTTTTGAGGGAGACCAAATTAGTGATCTTTGCTTGAAGTAGTATGGTTTTAAGACAATGATAGAATGTTAGATTTTCCATAGTTTTATATTTAATTTCATATGATGTATTACAGACATGCTTACAATCTTCAGTGAAGAAGTACAGTTCTATACTGTAGCAAT
This sequence comes from Papio anubis, assembly GCF_008728515.1. Taxonomy (NCBI): domain Eukaryota; kingdom Metazoa; phylum Chordata; class Mammalia; order Primates; family Cercopithecidae; genus Papio; species Papio anubis. Next base: position 78,567,960 of record NC_044976.1, on the reverse strand, counting down.
CCATAAATATTAATTTGGCTATTTTCTCAAGTCTCTAACATGAATCTTCTGGATAAAGACACTCTGGGTGTGCATCATCAAATCAATAAAGAAAGCAGCTTTTGATGTCCCCCATTGTTCTGTATATTGAGGGCAGATTGTGATAATATGGGACAGTACTTTGGTATACTGGTCATTTCCATAAGTCCACTATAAAATCATAGAAGACCTGGCATTTCATTCTCCTCGATGGTTGTATTAGTCCATTCTCACACTGCTAATAAAGATATTCCCAAGATGGAGTAATTTATAAGGGAAAGAGGTTTAATGGACTCACAGTTCCACATGGTTGGGAGGCCTCAATATCCAAGTGAAAGGCAAAGGAGAAGCAAAAGCACATCTTACATGGTGGCAGAAAAGAGGAACTTCCATTTATAAAATGATCATATATTGTGAGTTTTATTCACTACACAAGAACAGTATGGGAGAAACTGCCCCCATGATTCAATTATCTCTACCTGGTCACTCCCTTGACACATGAGGATTATTACAATTCAAGGTGAGATTTGGGTGAGGACACACCCAAACCATATCAATGGTTCTCCGTATCGTGCTGCATTTTTTACTACTACAAATCTATAGGATAGTTTACTAACTAAAAGATCCAGTTCCAAATGGTGCATCTCTTAAGTGAAATTGTTTGGGTATTTAGAAAACTACTCATATTTATTGTTTAAACTTTAGTTCTATGCATGGGGGAACTACCCTTTATCTACTCATCAGTTGATAAACATTTTAGTTGTTTCCTCCTTTTGGTTACTGGGGATAATGCTTCTGTGAACATTCATAAACAAGTTTTTGTGTGCATATATGTTTTCATTGCTCTTAGGTATGTATATCCACATACATATTTTATGCTAAACATTTTGAGAAACTCCCTATTTTAGAAACTTTCTGCACTATTTTTCATTATCCCCAGCAATGTATGAGGGTGCTGATTTCTCTACTTCCTTGCCAAGGCATGCTACTGTCTGTCTAGTGAGTGTGAATTGGTATTTCATTGTGGTTTCACTTTGTGTTTCCCTAATGATTAATGATGTTGAGAATCTTTTCATGTATTATTGACCATTTGTATACCTTCTTTGGAAAAATATCTGTTCAAATACTTTTTCCATTTTTTTAATTTGGTGTTTGTCTTTATATTTTTGAGTTGTGAGGGTTCTTTGTACATTCTGGATAATAAAAGTCCCTTATTAAATAATATGATTCGTAAACATTTTCTTTCATACAGGGGGTTGTCTTTTCCCTTTCTTGAAGATATCATTTACAAAATAAAGTTTTCAATTCGATAGAAATTTTTTTTCTTTCTTTTGTTGAAATTTTTTTTCTTTTATAGCTTGCACTTTCGGTGTTATATCTAAGAAATTATCACCTAGTTCAAATTTATAAAGATTTACTCCTATGTTTTAGAGTTTTTGCTCTTATATTTGGATCTCTGATTAATTTTAAGATAATTTTCATGTATGGTATGAAGAAATGGCCAAGTCTCTCGCTCTCTCTTGTTTTCTGTTTTTTCTTTTGGATATCCAGTTGTCCCAGCATCGTTTGTTGAAAATTATTATGCTCCATTTTATTTTCTTGGTACCATTGTTCAAAATCAATTGACTATAAATGTAAAGGTTTATTTCCTGACTTTAACATTCTACTCCATTGTTAGCTGTCTATACTTGTACCAGCACCCCAGTATTACAGTGTATTGATTACTGTAGATTTTTCTAATGTTTTGAAATTGAGAAGTGAGAATTCTCTGACTTTGTTCTGTTTCAAGACTGTTTGGCTCTTCTGTGTCCGTTGAATTCTCATACAAATTTTTGGAACAGCTTGGCAATTCCTGAAAAACAAAAAGCCTACTGAGATGTTGATAGGGATTTAGTTGAATTTGTATGTCAACTTGGATAATATTTTATTTAAACAATATTAAGTCTTAATTTATGAAGATGGGATACCTCTCCATTTATTTATTTATTTATTTATTTATTTATTTATTTATTTATTTTAATTTTTTTTTTTTTGAGACGGAGTCTCGCTCTGTTGCCCGGGCTGGAGTGCAGTGGCCGGATCTCAGCTCACTGCAAGCTCCGCCTCCTGGGTTCACGCCATTCTCCTGCCTCAGCCTCCCGAGTAGCTGGGACTACAGGCGCCCGCTACCTCGCCTGGCTAGTTTTTTGTAGGTTTTAGTAGAGACGGGGTTTCACCGTGTTAGCCAGGATGGTCTCGATCTCCTGACCTCGTGATCCGCCCGTCTCGGCCTCCCAAAGTGCTGGGATTACAGGCTTGAGCCACCGTGCCTGGCCTCTCTCCATTTATTTATATCATCTTTATTTATTATTTTTTTTTATTTCTATAGGTTTTTGGGGAACAGGTGGCTTTGGTTACATGAGTAAGTTCTTTAGTGGTGATTTGCATACACTGTACCCAATTTGTAGCCTTTTATCCTTCATCCCCTTCTTGCCTTTTTCCCCTGTGTCCCCAAAGCCCATTGTGTCATTCTTATGTCTTTAAGGACTCAGGTAACTTAAGGTAGACGGGTGAAAAAGTCATTCTATGCAAATGGACACCAAAAGCAAGAAGGAGCAGCTGTTCTTACATCAGACAAAACAAACTTTAAAGTAACAGCTGTTAGAAAAGACAAAGAGAGACATTATATAATGATAAAAGGCCTTGTCCAACAGGAAAACATCACAATCCTAAATATATATGCACCTAACACTGGAGCTCCAAAATTTATAAAACAATTACTACCAGACCTAATAAATGGCATAGACAGCAACACAATAATAGTGGGTAACTCCGATACTCCACTGACAGCACTAGACAGGTCAACAAGAGAAAAAGTAACAAAGAAACAATGAATTTAAACTATATCCTGGAAGAAACAGACTTAACAGATATTTACAGAACATTCTACCCAACAAGCAAAGAAAATACATGTATTCATCAGAGCATGGAACTGTCTCCAAGACATACCATATGAGAGGCCACACAACAAGTTTCAATGAATTTAAGAAAATTGAAATTATAGCAAGTACTCTCTCAGACCACAATGAAATAAAACGGGAAGTCAACATCAAAAGGAACCTTCAAAACTATGCAAATACATAGAAATTAAATAACCTGCTCCTGAATGATCATTGGGTCAACAATGACATCAATATGGAAATTAAAAAATTCTTTGACTTGAATGACAATATTGACACAACCCTTCAAAACCTCTGGGATACAGTAAAGGAGATGCTAAGAGGAAAGTTCATAGCATTAAATGCCTACATCAAAAGTCTGAAAGAGCACAATATAAGGTCACACCTCAAGGAACTAGAGAAACAAGAACAAACCAAACCCAAACTCAACAGAAGAAAATAAATATGCAAGATCAGAGCAGAAGGAAACGAAATTGAAATAAAAAAATTACAAAAGATAAGTGAAACAAAAAGCTGGTCCTTTGAAAAGATAAATAAAATTGATAGACCATTAGCAACATTAACCAAGAACAGATAAAATCTTCTTTAATTTTTTAAGTGAATGTTTTATTGTTTTCTAGCATTATACTTGTTTTGTTTATTCCTAAATATTTTATTATTTTATATGATTGTAAATATAATTTTCTTAATATTACTTTCAGATTGTTATTTGTTAACATATATAGAATATATGTTAGTATAGAAATTCAATCAATATTTGTATCTACAATTCTGCCAAATTTTATCATTTCTTATGGTTTTCTAGTGGATTATTTATATATAAGATCATATCATTTGCAAATAAAGTTTTACTTATTTATTTCAAATATGGATGCCTTTTCTTCTTCTTCTTTTTTTTTTTTTTTTTTTTTTTTTTACTATTAGTTCTGATTAGAATCTCCAATAAAGTGTTGAAAAGAAGAGGCAGAAGTAAACATACTTGCCTTGTTGCTGATCTTAGAGGGAAAGTAAGCAACTGAAGGAAACAAAAATATCTCACTCCAAATTACAATTTCATGACATAATTCAAGATAGCTATTTAGAAGGACTGAAAATACAAGAATAGCTAAAATGTGTCTTTTGTGGGAGGATTTTTAACTGTAGAGAATATCTGTCATTGACGCAGCTAGACTTTTTTCTAAGAGCTGATCTAGGAAAAATTAACTCACAAGCTGACACCTTTGAAGGTCTGAAAGAAATATTCACCATTTATTCTCTCTGTTGGCTGCTACTGTGAGGTTTTATCTGCATAACAAGACCACCTTCACTAGCAAAAGCCTTCTCTTATCCCTCTACAATAACCTGTTTTGTCATGATCCAGGCACTCATTCTTTCTGTAACCTCAAAATGTTATAAAGCTTAGTACTCCATTGTTGAGGTAATCATTCTCTGGTATTTCCACATGCATGTTAATAAATTTGTATGTCGTTTCTCTACTAATCTGCCTTTTGTCAGCTGATTTTTAAAATTGAAAATCAGAAGGTGAAGGAGAAATTTTAACATGATCCATATACAATTTTTCATTATTAACATGATGTTAGTTGTGATTTTTTAATAGATGCGGTTTTTCAGGTTGAGACAGTTCCCTTGTATTTTTGTTTGTTTAATGTTTTCGTCATGATAGCTTACTCAATTTTGTGAAATTATTATTTTTTCACCCATTGACAATCGAGATAATTGTGTGTGATATTTGTTCTTTATTCTATTAATATGGTATATTATATTCATAGATTTTCAATGTTAAAACAACCTGGATTGCCCTGTAAGAATCTCACGTGGTCATAAAGTACAATCCTTTCTCGAATTTCTAGATTCAGCTTGCTAGTTTTATTTTATTTCATTTTAGGATTTTTGTGTCAATATTCATAAGAAATATTGCTCTGTAATTTTCTTTCCTTGTTATGTCTTTCTTTGGTTTTGATGTCATGGTAATACTGGCCTCATAGAATTACTTATGTTCTCTCCTCTTTTACTTTTTGAAAATTTTGTGAAAAACTGGTATTAATTCTTATTTAAAAGGTTAGTAGAATTCAATGGTGAAGGCATCTAGGTCTAGGCTCTACTTTGTGAGTTTTGTGGAATATTTCTTAGACTTTCTTACAATAACCTTGACGGTTTTGAGGAATTCTTGTCAGACATTTTGTATAATGCCTCTCAATTTGGGATTTTTCTGATGTTTCTCTCATGCTGAAACTGGGGTTAGGCATGTTTTGACGGGAAAGTTTAAGTACCATTTAACCACATTATTTAACCACATTGTTTCAAGGGCGTATACTATCAACATGATATCACTATTGATATTAACCTTGATTAACAGGTTGAAGTAATGTTTTTCAGATTTCTCCAAAGTAAGATTACTCTTTTATTTCTACATTCCGTACTCTACTTTTTGGGAAAAAAAGGCTCTATGGGTAAACTACATTTAACTCCACCACCTTGATAACGTAGTATGTATACAAATTATTTGGAATTCTTCAGTATGAGACATTTATCTTTTTCTCTATTCAATTGTTTGTTTATTTCAAGGTAGACTTATAGATATTTATTTAATACTTGGTTTATAATCCAAAACAGATTTATTTATTTTCTTGCTCAAATTGTTCTAGTGTTGGCCACTCTTTCATTTCATTCTTTGGAAGCTCTTTCATTTGACACTTGTGTTTTTACATACTATCAACATTGTGGGTTTTATTAATATTATTATGATTGTTATTAATTATTATTGTAATTAACATTTTAACACTTTCTTACATTCTGGTATTATGAGATGCTCCAGACTCATTTTAAATATTTTCTTTCCCAGTCCTAGAATTAGCCATTTCTACAATAAACCCTGGTTTCTCTTATTGGAGAATAATATTAGAAACCAAAATTTGGACCCTAGATGTGTTTATTGTTTCCAACACGTCATTGATTCTAAGCCTTCTTAACTGATGGAGCAAGGAAATAAGTGAGTGCATACTAATCCATGTATATACATGTATCTATAAATATTTCTATGTGTAATCATCCGTATCTATCTTAAACTAAACATGAGTTTATACGTATGTCTCTGACTCTCATACCACCTTCTTGCCCTCCCATTGATCTATAAACTCCCACTTTTGTATTTTTTAAAGTATTAATTCAATTTCTTTGCTTGTTATAGGTTCAGATTATTTGTTCTTATATATTATTTATTTATTTTTATTTTTATTTGTTTATTCTACTTTAAGATCTAGGGTACATGTGCACAATGCACAGGTTTGTTACATATGTACACATGTGCCATGTTGGTGTGCTGCACCTGTTAACTCGTGTGTGTATATATATATATTTGTTCATGTATATATGTATACACACACACACACACACACACACACACACATGTTTATTCTTCTTGAATCAGTTTTGGTAGTCTGTGTCCTTCTCAGAATTTATCAATTTTTGTCTATTTTGTCTTTGTAAGAGACAGGAAAAAACAAACTGTTTCCTCATACCCATCACTCAACACAGAACACTTCTATGAATAAAATGTGTGTAAGTTTTCCCCAACATCAAGCAATTCTCTGGCAAATCCCAATTGGGTGTCCTATAATTCAATGCAATTCTGACACTAGCTACCTGGAATTACAGCCAGACCTCATGGAATAAGGGCTCAGTCCTACAATATTGTCCCCTATTTTAGGTGCAAATCGAAAATAGCAGGCTGTCACTTATATTTCTGACCAACCAACATAAGTCAGGTTCCCACGATCCCCTCCTTAGGTTTAAATCATTTGCTAGGATGGCTTACAAAACTCAGAGAAACATTTACTTATGTACACTAGTTCATTACACTAATGAAGGATACAATAAATGATATAGAAGAACAGCCAAATGAAGAGATACATAGGGTGAGGTTTAGAAGGTTTCTGACTACAGGAGCTTTCTCTTCAGGTGGATTTGGGGTGTCCCATCCTCCCGGCACATACATGTGTTCATCAGTTCAAAAGCTCTCTAAACTCTGTACCTTAGAGATTTTTATGTAGACTTCATCACGTAGGTACGATCAATTATTAACTCAATCTCCAGCCTCTCTTTCCTTTCAAGAGAATGTGATTTGGACCTGAAAGTTCCAAGCTTATAATCATGGCCTGATCTTTATGGTGACCAACCCTCATCCAGGAGTTCACCAAGAGAGGCCTCATTAGAACAAAAGACTCTTCTGTCACCTGGTAAATTACAAAGGTCTCAGGAATTATGTGTTAGGAACTGAAATAGAAGACAGAGCATTAAAACAAAAGTTTCTCCTTGCCCATATCTATCCACAAGGATATTAGGGGCCCTGTGTCAGGAATAAAGGGCAGAGCCACACACACATATATACATATACACAAACACACACACACACACGTGTATACACACATACACACACACACATATATACACATACACACACATATGTATGTATATGTGTGTGTGTATACTCTCTATACATACATATTCCACAAACTAGTTTATTAGCACAAATTTTTTTCATAGTATTTCCTTATACTCCTTTTAAAAATGATTGTTGTCAGTAGTTTGCTCCCTGTTTTATTCCTAATTTTAATAGTTTTAGTTCTCTCTCTCATCAGTCTTAGTTTTTGTAGTATTTTTGTATGTTCAATTTTTAAAGAACCAACTTTAGTTTGTTGACTTTCTCTTGTTCTTTTCTCCATTGCATTTAATTTCTCACAATAATCTTTCCAATTTTCTTCCTTCTGATTGCTTTGTGGTTAGTTTCTCTTCAAGTTTCTTAGAATGAAGGTTAGATTGTTTATTTGAGATCATTTTTCTTTAGTAATATAAGCATTTATAGTTGTAAATTTTCTCGTAAGTACTGCTTTAGCGGAATACCATATATGTTGGTATGTTAAGCATTAATTTTCACTTATCTCAAAAATTTTCTAGTTTTCCTATAATCATTTTTGATCATTGGTGATTTAGGACTATGTTTTTTAATTTTTACATATTTATACTTTTCTCAAATTTTATTTTGTTATCAATTTCTAACTTAATTTCATGTAGTCAGAGAATATATTTTGCATGGTTTCTATCCTGTTAAATTTATTGAGCTTGATTTATTGGTTAGCATGTGATCTACTCTGAAAAAACATTTTATGTGTACCAGAGAGGAACATGTATTCTGCTGTTGTTGGGACATAAACCCTTTTATCCTTTTAAAATGTCCATCTTTGTTTCTAGTGATTTTTTTTTTTTTTTTTTGGTTTGTAATCAGTTTTGATTAATTTAATTTAATTTGATTTATTTATTTTTGAGACAGTGTTTCACTCTTGTCACCTATAGTCACAGCTACTCGGGAGGCTGAGGCTGGAGAAACACTGAACCCAGGAAGTGGAGGTTGCAGTGAGCTGAGATTGTGCCACTGTACTGCAACCTGGGCGACAAGTAAAACCCTGTCTAAAAAGTAAAAAAATGAAAATAAAAATAAGATAGCATGTGTTTTGTGTCTCCTATAGACAGAACATAATTTGATTTTGACTTTTTTGTCATCTGACAATTTCTACTGGTTGTTTGAACTTTTTAATCTATTCACATTTAATGTTATTAATAATATACTTGTATTTAAGTGTTTTCACCATTATCTACATAATTAGAGTAATTGAGGCTCTTTGTTTTTAGTGTGGATTTGAAATATTGTGTGGACCCACTGAATTTAATCCTGAAAAACTTCCTATAACATTTCTTTTAAGACAGTATGCTAGCAGTGAATTTTCTGTTTTTGTTTATCTGATAATGTCTTATTTTGCCTTCATTTTTGAAAGACAGATTTGCTACTATAACATTCTTGGTTGACAGTTCCTATTCTCTCACTTTTGTTCTCTCATTCTTTTAATATATTATCCCACTCTTTCATGGTATCTCATGTCTCTGATAAAGATCAACTCTTAATTTTATTAAGAATTTTCTTGTATATTATGAGTTACTTTCTTTTGCAGATTTCAAGATTTTCTCTTTGTCATTGGCTTTCAACCTTTTGGCTATGATATATCTGGGTGTGGGACTCTCTGCTTTTATGTTACTTCGAGTTTGTTGAGTTCTTGGATATATAGATTAATATTTTTCAGCAGATTTAGAAAGTTTTTAGACTATTTTGTTGAATACTTTTTCTACTTTTCTCTCCATTTTTTGTTCCCCTTATTACATGTTTGTGGGTACACTTAAGTATATCTCACACTTCTCTGAGTCTCTGTTCATTTGACTTCATTTCTTAAATTCATTTTTAACTGTGTTAGATCATTTTCATTCTGCTATCATTTATAAAGATAAAGAGGGGTAATTTATAAAGGAAAGAGGCTTAATCGACTCACTGTTCCACATTGCTGGGAAGGCCTCAGGAAACTTACAATCATTGTGGAAGGCAAAGGAGAAGCAATCGCATATGTTACAGGGTTCAGGCAAGAAAGGTGCAAGCAGGGATAACACCAGATGCTTATAAAACCATCAGATCTCATAAAAATTCACTCATTATCATGATAACAGCATGGTGGCAACCACCTCCCATGATCCAATCACCTCCCTCGAAATATCTCCCTAGACACATGGGGATTACGAGGATTACAAGTCAAGATGAGATTTGGGTGGGGACACAAAGCCTAACCATATCATTAACCAACCAAACAAGCAATAAATGATATCTTCATTTTTTTCTCTCTGTTCTTTAGATTGCATAATCTCTATTGATTTGTCTTCATGTTCACTGATATTTTTCCTCTCGCAGCTCAAATCTACTGGTGAGGCTCTCTAGTGCACTTATTATTTTAGTTATAGTACTTTTTGCCTCCATAATATCCATTTGAATCTTTTTTAAAAAATAATTTCTATATCTTGATTGATACTATCCACTTAATAGAGACATTGTTATTACCCCTTCCTTTAAACCTTTAGATTTCTTTAGTTCTTTGAACATATTTATAGCATCTGCTTTTTAAGTTTCTGTTTACTAAATCCACTATTTGAACTACCTTACAGGTAGGTTTTATTGCTTGCTTTTTCTTCTTTGCACAGGTCACACATTCTTGTTTCTTTGCATTTCTCATGAATTTGTATTGAAACCAAACATTAAGAAAAATGCAATGTAGCAACCTGAATACTGACATTCTCTTCTTCCTGCCTTGTACAGCCTCTATGTCATTCCATAGATTATAAAACCTTGGGCATGCATTTATATGCACACTTTTCCTGAACACCTACTTTGGTCTGCCTCTATTGGTATCACAGCCAACTGTCAGCTTCTACCAGTTTCTAACTGATTGCTATATTGCTATATTGTTTTCACATAAATGCCCTGGAGCCTAATTTTTTCCACATTCCGATCCACTCAAAATAGTGCTCCTTTCCAAGGACAGGGTGTTGCCAGTCTTTGAGGCTGCTCTTACACTTGAGAGCTATTTTGAGCACCTCTTTCCTGGTTAAACTTCTAGCTATTCTAATATTTTGTTACCACAAACCTCAAGTTGTTAAACGCGATTACTCCTCTTAATTTCTCACCAATATCTCTACTGTTTCCAACAACATCCTGAGAAATAAACTTAATCACACTCTGTACCAAATAAGGTCAGTACCCTTAAGCTGAACAATCAAGAGCTTTGTTCTTATGGCCTGTCCTTCCCCCTAAGTCAGTACTTTTGTGCCACTGCATTGCAGCTGGGATTGGGACACCATCTGCTTCTCACAGTTTCATCCCTATTCTATAAACAAAGCACAGAGTGGGGGCAAAAGCCTCTGATCTTCTCAACTTATCCCTCATGACATGAACTTTCTGTCCTAGAATTGTCCTGAGCCAGAAACTCAGTTTTCTTTTTTAGGTTAAGAGGTGGTACATGTGCAGGTTTGTTGCATGAGTAAGTTGTGTGGCACTTGGTTTGGATGTACAAATGATCCTGTCACCAAGGTAGTGAGCATTGTGTCTGATATTAGTTTTTCAACCCTTACTCCCCTTCCAACCTTCCCTCCCTTTAGTAGTTCTCACTGTATTATTCCCATCTTTGTCCCTGTGTACACTCAATATTTAGTTCCCACTTATAAGCAAATTAACACAGGAACAGAAAGCCTAGCATTCTTGGCCTACTGCACCTGGGGTAGAACTTTTGTCACCCTGAAATATGGAGAACGTGGAGATTAAATGTCACAGACTTTGATTGTTCTTACTGAGATTTAGTGTATTTTCATCAATAGATGTTTTTCCATTTGCTATAAGCCTTTAGTATAATTTCCAGAGACTTTAGTTTTTGGTTTATTTGTTTGCTTAATTACTTTTCAGTGGTAAATGGCTATTTCACTAGAGAGAAAGTCTGCAGCACAACTCACACCACCATCTGTAAGTCCATCTCTCTCTCACCTGGTCTTAAGAGCATTTTTAAATTTCGACACTCTATTAGTCCATTGTCACATTGCTATAAAGAAATACTTGAGACTGAAGTAATTTATAAAGAAAAGAGGTTTAATTGGCTCATGGTTCCTCAGGATGTATAGGAAGCATGATGCTGGCCACCTGCTTGGTTTCTGGGATGACCTCTGGAAACTTACAATCATAGCAGAAGGTGAAGAGGAAGCAGACTTATCTTAAGTGGCCAGAGAAGGAGGAAGAGAGAGAAGGGGGGAAGTGCAACACACTTTAAAACAGCCAGATCTTATGAAAACTCACTCACTATTATGAGAACAGCACCAAGGAGATGGTGCTAAACATTCATGAAGGGTCCACCCCCATGATCCAATCACCTCCCATCAGGCCCCATCTTCAACTTTGGGGATTGCAATTGAAAATGAGATTTGGGTGGGGACACAGATTCAAACATATCAGATATGGAACAGAATGTGACTGTGTTATTAAAATATTTATTTGTTTTTATGAATTATAATTCTTTAAGAGTTAGAACTTAATGCATCTAATGAAAATCACCTAGCCCTTTCCCTTGTCAAACAAACTAGTAACTTCAGGAAAAACTCTTAGTTTAATATATTAATGGAAAAAACATATAATTTTGTAATATTTTAAAATATGCACTTCGTCCATCAAGAATAGATTATCTGTATTCAAAATTTCCACAAAATATTGTTTTTTGTTTTATATAGTATACATTTGAAAGCTCTAGAGACAGGAAGATTAAAAATAATTATAACATTCTAAATTTCTAAAGTAGATAAAAATATTGATAAAATGTAAATGCTCTTCCCACCAATATTACTATGGCAGTTACTATTAGTGTCTTGCCAATTTGCTTCTTCCCACTGTACAATTTCATGGGATAATTCCTGTACCCAGCAGTATGTTCTTACCTCATAAATCTGCTTCTTTTTACTTAAGGAGTTTCTCAAGCTGCAGGTATATCTCTGACCCATGCCCTGGGTAAGACTGGAGGTTTCGTTTGTTGGCTAGTTTGTTTGTTTGTTTTTGAGACAGAGTCTCACTTTGTCTCTCAGGCAGGGTGCAGTGGCTCGATCTTGGCTCACTGCAACCCCTGCCTCCAGGGTTCAAGCAATTATTCTGCCTCAGCCTCCTGAGTTGGTGGGATTACAGGCATACTTTATGCCCAGCTAATTTTTGTATTTTTAATGGAGATAGGGTTTTACCATGTTGGCCAAGCTGATCTCAAACTCCTGTCCTCAAGTGATCTGCCTTCCTTTACCTCCCAATGCACTAGGATTACAGGTGTGAGCCACCATGCCTGGCTGGACTGGAGTTTTTTAGGGAGCTTATATTCCCACACATACAACCAGGCGCAAATATCCACCAATGAGCAACAGAAGTTGCTGGATAAATAGTGCAATGCCTCGGTGTCTCTGTGAATGAGCCCGTCTCATATCTGAGCTAGATTCTTGTTTGTGGGATCTGCTTCTGGTGTCCACAGCAATAACCCATTCATCAACACATCCTGCATTGACTTTCTTCCCTTTTTGTTTCACTTTCTTATTCCCTCACCATGCTTCCCAATGAAGTACTTGCATTAAAATCTTTATCTCTGGTAATGTTTTTGAAGGCACCAAACTACGTTATTCACCATTTAGAAACTCTGGCAAGTAATCTTCTGAGGCTTATTAAAAAGACGGCAAAAGTGTATTCCATCAGAATCTTAGTATCTCCCATTATTTTAATTTAGCTGGTAACATTTGGTTTTATTTAATTATTAAACTCTGAATTCAAGTCCTTATTTATTGATGTAAAAATCGTGTATAAAAGTCTATGTTGTATCTGTTAACGATATTTATAACCTAGTAAGAAAGTTCTATATTTAACTTAAAATTTATATTACTTTTCTTTCTGTAAGATGTACTTATTTGTTGGAAAGAGTATTTATAGCCTTGACCATTCAGATTAAGAGATAGCTGAGGGGTCTCTCACTGGCAGAAAAAGAATAAATAAAACAAAACTATACAGCAACCCAGGAAAATCTTGCTGTCTCTTACATTTCTACTATTTTACTTGGAAAAGAAAAAGCATAGTAACTAAAAGTGCACCCATTACAGTATCTAAATATGAGACCCTGCACATAGTAAGTGATCACTAAATCTTTGCTACATGAAGCTTTAAACAATTACAAAGTCAGGTGAGTTGAAACATGAAAGGAGACAAAGCAATGTCTAAGAGGAAGTCAACTCTAGAATAAGTAATAATTGAACATTGTTTATTAAAAATTTACCCCATAAAGGAAGTGTAACATAAACTTTTAGAGTAGAAATAAAAATTATCAGATAAGATGTTAGAAATCAAGAGGTAATTTGAATTTTTCAGCCGAAAGGCTGAATATAAAATGTTTGTTGATCTTTACTGGTTCTTTTCTCCAAAACACTGACAAAAGGGGGCGACAGAGTTGTCTGACCAAGGGAATTGAGCACACAGCTGAGACCTTGATCTGGTTTTAAATGATTCTGAGGGATCTATCTGTTCAATAGACTCCCAAGATCTCCTGAGATTATCAAAAGATATCCACAAATAAATTAATTCAATGACTTCATTTTTGGAACATGTTAATATCTGCTAATGATCTTCAGTAATGACATTGTAAGGTGAGATGTTGGTAGAATGTAAATATGAAGATTCATGGTAACTGCAGACTTGTGACTCTAGAGTGTGGGAAAATTGCTTTGCTCATACATCAAGACATGAGAAACCAAGAGCCCTAAGAAATAAGAAATGAAAAGCTAGTCCATTTGGGGTTGTGAATTTTTTCCTTCATGTTCTTGGCACGTTTGTGGAGAGAGGACTTTCTACAAAGCAGATGTAAAGCAGACTGTTTTTCTCATAGCAGATCACAACCTACAAATGCTTCTTAATCCACCTTTCACTTTGAATGATAACCCCCAGCCCCTAAACACTTACATAAAAATAAAGTTAAGAAACACATTTTTTTAAAAGTTCCCTTTATGCCTTAGGAATATGCACTACCCAGAGCTCAATTTTCTGCAGTAGCATATAATTAAATGGCACTTCCAAGTTTTGAATGACAATATCATATTAAATTCAGAAAGGACAACTGTCAGCAAAATGTAGATTATTCACTTTGTGAATTCAAGGTTCTTGATTTGAATGAACTGCTTTATAAAATGTGGGAAAGAGGGAGGCAGATGAAACAATTGCAAAATCCTGATGAATTATACTGTTTGGAGAATTAAATTTTTAATGTTAACTAGGAAAAACTGGTGAAGCTAATATAGTCTAAAGAACACTATCAAAGATTCTCTTCTAGGCAGAATGCCAGACAGTTTGAGCCAGCTTTCCACAGCTCTACCTTCAGGTTTTATTTAAATTGAAATAAAGCCTGTCATCTTAGCTTTAGCAGGCACAATGAAATGCACAGTTTCTTGCTCAATTCCAACATTAGTCCTACAATTGCATCTAGTGATATACATTTGCAAATATATATGCTGCAGCATTTTTACACAGCTTGCCAAAAGTTATTGTTAAAACTCATTATTCAGCTAAAAGTAAAATAAATGAATAGATGCATAAATGACTAAATAAATAAATAACACCAGTAGCTTCACAGTTGATTTGCCAGAAGCAGCTCTGCT
Source organism: Papio anubis (assembly GCF_008728515.1). Classification (NCBI taxonomy): domain Eukaryota; kingdom Metazoa; phylum Chordata; class Mammalia; order Primates; family Cercopithecidae; genus Papio; species Papio anubis. The sequence goes on along the minus strand of NC_044976.1, from coordinate 78,552,928 downwards.
GGGAATGGAAACATCTGGAAATGAAATGGATGTATCAGAGAAATCAGGTTGACCTAATTAGGGTCATCTGGACTGATTCCTTTACGTGACACCATTTTTTTTTTCCTGGTATAATCAGAAATCTCTTCTTCAACTCACTTCTTAATGTCTTAGGAGATAGGTGTCCAGAGATCCTTAAGTCAATCAAGTTGATTGACATTTTGGAAACATTTCTCAAACTCAACCACTTCTGCATTTTGCTTAATGATGGACCTTAAATCAAATAGTCATTGCAGTCTTCTAAATATGATTTTTCTGTGTCCACATAAATATTCCACTTATAAATATTTTCAGCTATTCACATCAAGTACATTTACTTCTATCATATCCCTCCTATTGGATATATTATTATATTCAATATAATATAAATAATCTCATTGTTATGTAAAGCTATCCATTTCCTTGATAATTTAACTTTGATCTCAATATGTTTTACTAATGCATTTGGAAAATAATTTAGTTTTATTTATAATTTTAAAAATAGTGTTTTAACCATACCATTTTATTCAATAAGGTAAATAGTATTTATTATCTACTCTGTACAAAACATTATACTATCTAACACAGAGAAAGCTGATACAAATGGCAAGCATAGCTGGTACCTTAAGGCCCTTGAAATCTAATAGGGAATAAAAGATTATCATACTTGGAAAGCAAACTAAGATCAAATTAAGAATGAAGAGGAAATAAAATTAGTCACATTTTTAGAATAGTATCTTGGCATTATGATTTGAACCAAAACCTGAAGAACAAAAAGATTCAGAAATGGGTATAGAATGGTAGAAACTGTATTTTGTGGGGTGATATTTTTATATTCAAAGATAGCTGGATAATGAGATGTGGACTAATACTAGAATAAGTCATCTGGGGTAAAGGAAAGATTTCAAATTGAAGATCAGTAACAGAAAAACTGGTAAGAAAAAACAAGTTGCTAGATCATGGAAAGTTTACAACGTGACTGACTTGTTTATACGAAAAATTTTAAGATATGTTTCTAAACATGAATAGAACAGTGGATTGAGTATAGTAATACACTATATTCATCTTTCTAGTATACCTTCTTTTATAGCACACGTTGAAAATTAGAACTACATGTCCCAGAATCCCTCACATTTAGTTGTCAAGACACAAATTAATTCCCTTCATATAGATGCACTTGTGCTTGATTTAGAAGATGGAAATTAGAGTGATGTTTTTCCCTGTCTTAGTCAGTTTGAACTGCTATAACAAAGTACTGTAGACTAGGTAGCTTACAAACAACAGAAATTTATTTCTCACAATTCCGTATGCTGGAAGTCCAAAATCAGGTTGCCAGCATGATGGAGTTCTAGTTGGGGTCCTCTACCAGGTTCACAGACGGCCATCTTCTATCTGTGTCCTTACATAGCAGAAAGGCGAGAGGACCCTCTGACTTCTATTTCATAAAGTCACTAATTCCATTCATGGGAGCTTCACCCTCATAATCTACCTCCTCAAAATGCCACCTCCTAATACCATCACATTGGGAATTAGAATTTCAACATATGAATTTTGGAGGGACACAAACATTCCGTCCACAGCACCTCGTCTCCTTCCTTTGGCCATTGCTGCAATGTATAGTCATGGATGCACCAATTACGGATGCTGTATCTCTGCAGCAGCACTCCAAGGTCCAGGTACTAATTTGTGCGTCTAGGAAACAATGACCACAATGGTTTGGATAGCTCTCTATTTCCTTAATTGTAGCTCTAATAGAGTCTCTTGACTTACATCTTTTTGATTCTAGCAGAAATAGCATTCCTGATGAACAATTTCAGTGGTGTGGTTCTAAGACTTACAGGATCTGGAGGCTCAAGGTAGAACCTACTTTTGCAACCATCAAAAAATTTTATGAACCTATAATCTGATGTACCAATTAACTTTTATACCAATAAATAAAGCAATTTGAGTTTTCTTTACATACTGACTATTTGAGCAACACTAAAAAAGACTTTCATTGATATTCAATATATATTTTCAGTGGGAACTTTGGAAAGCTATGCTTGAAATCTACCAACACAAGACTAGAATAACTTCTGATAACATTAGTATATTGGTTTTGTATAATTTGTCTTTATTGGAGAGTTTGGCTAAATAAATTATTGATTATCCTTTCAGCTTTAATTATGTGGATTAAATAGCATGCAGTTTTAGTGTGTAGTGTTCTATTTCAATCATCAATACTATTCCACACAGTAAAACCTTGACCTTCTAGAATTCTTAAAGAAAAAGAATTCCAGCTGAAAACATTCCTAGATAGACAAGAGCAACATTCACAATTATTTTACATATACATATAACTATAATATATACAACTATTATAACTATTATCTAATTACAGAATAGAAGAGTGAAACCTTAACATTGTTGAAAACAGGAAAAATAAGAAATAACACAAATACTCTCACAATTCCACTAAATAAATACATCTGCCACTAATTTTTAAGCATATGTATTTTTATTTGCAGTAATGGGCATTTATTGTTCATATTGCTTATAACTTACCTTTTTAAGTGAAATGAACAATGATTCATGATATATCATAAATATGTAACACTAATAATCACACTTTCTTTGTTGTCTATTATGTCATTTTAAACTTATTTATAATAAATATTACTGTGATATGTCTGGGATGTTTAAATTTAAACTTTTTCATGAAAGTGTTTTTGTAACTATAACCAATATACAACTATCTATAGACAAATAATTGAATGTGATTGAGTATTCCTTGATAACTCAGAAGTAGTCTGTAAATAATGGTTATGTGACATGCTATTAGATTGAGATGGAGAGATGGTACATGGAATAGAAATCGGTGTCTATTGACTTCAAAGATGACCCTGTGTTTTGGGTTTTTTTTTAATGGTTTCTTGAAAGAAAATCTTTAACATTTCTTCACCATTGACCTTAGGGTTTGTTGGTTTCTTATCATCAGTCAAAGTATCTTTAGACTCTGAATACTACCACTGTTAGGGGACCTCTTCTTCTGTCTTTTTCACGCTGCATATTAGCAGGAGTAAGGAAATATCACTGCTCTTTTTCAAAAATGTTTATTAATATTTCATGTTGATATTCAAACTGGGAAACATACTTCAAAGTAAAATAACAGTTTTGTTTTGCTCTGTTAAAGCTGAATTAAAATATTTTGCTTGGTCTTGAGAACAAACATTTTCACAAACCTTCCCGAAGTCACCCTGTAAATAACTTATTGAAACAGACTACAAGAAAAGATTTAGCTGCATGTAAATTACAGCTTGTTTCACAAACCAATCATGGACAAATTCAGAGTTAGAGACTTTTCAGTGTGAACAATAGGCCTATTGTATTTTATTGTCTTTATTTCATTTTTAAATTTTTTATCTTAAAATAATTCTAAACTTACATAAAAGGATATAAGAAGAGTATAAAAATTGCTTTATGTCTTTCACTGGATTCTCCAGTTGCTAACATTTTACCACATTTGCCTTATCATTCTATTTCCATATGTATTTATGTTAATTATTTTTTTCTTTACCATTTGTGAGAATAATGATTATTTTTCCTAAATACTATAGCATGCAGTTTCTTAAAACAAGGAATTACTATACATAACCATAATAGAACCATGAAAATCAGAAAATTAAATTGATAGCATACTACCATCTAATACATAGGTTTCATTCAAATGTATTCAATCATCTCATTTATATTCTTTAAAATTCCAAAAGCAACAGATTATGAAATACAATTTTCAACATTTATTTAGAAGTTCAGTTGTGTCAGATTTGATAGCAAATATGCCCTAAGTTTGTTCTTGTGTCCTTTTGACATCTGGCATTATGCCTCTCATGTTCTTTGGTCATGTTCTTTCTTCTGGCACAAAAAATGTTTCATGCTTAGCTTATAATTTATTTGATCCAGCTCTGGAAGCAGCCATTTCTCCAAGAAGCTCTGGTTTCTTTTATTGGAGGACTGAATTTGAAAACCAAGATACAGATGCCCACATGATCAACACTTATTTACTGAACACCTACCATATATAGGATGGTCAGCTACGTGTTTCAGGGAGTGCATAGAACTAACTGTATTGATATGCTTTTTTAAATTAGTATAATTTAACCCTATCTTATTAGAGGACTTCTTTATCATCTGTCCTGTCATCATTGGTTATCTTCTGACCTTTCTTATTGTGTCTGTTTTCACACTCCTTGTAACCTCCTAGTTCTATGATGTCAACCTGACTTGACCAATATTATAATCATGGTGTAGCACTTCCCAGAATAACTGCAAGTGTCATGATACAGGACAGGTTAATGCTATCCACCTGTATGCACTCCTGAATTAGTTCGTGGAGGCAGGTTTGATTAACAATATTTATGCATGTGTGTATATACCCACACCACATGCACTAAGAAAAAATTGAATGATGGCAAAACAGAAGCCCACCTATTCCAACTTTGCCTGCAAAACTCTTGCCTGCTCCTAATAGATATGTCCATTATTAAATTCTTACTAAATTTTGGATAATATTATATATAGTTTTTTTTTTTCTTTCCCAATCACACCTAGGAAGGATAAACCCCTAAACTATGATGAGAGAGCTATACTATTTTCTCTCTCCCAGATTCCATTCTTACTTCCTCATCTTTCTGACTATTCCCACCAGTTTAAATACCGTTGTCTATCTTCCATACCTCAGAGCAGCATATTCCTTTAATTTGAGCAAAAGGTAAGCATAGGTGGTTTGACAATTTGGAGCCCAATGAATGGAATCTATAAAGCAACACTCCCGCTGTGAAACCACAAACACTTGCACTTTACTACAATTTATCTCCCATTTGTATGTTTTCTATATGTCTCTGTCATCCCACTTCTCACAATTTATAGCAACTATTTATTTACATATTTATTCACAGGCTTATTTATAGTAGTAGTAATAAAGCCAGTTGGGTAGGGATCAGGGAATTGCTTTGTATGTGTTCAAAATGGAAGCTTTTCTTGCTTTACTTTTGTGTTAATTTCTGCCCATGGTACATATGGACTTTATCGTTTATAACTTCAAGTCCAGATCATGACACACTGCCTAGCAGAGCACCTAGTAAGGTCTCAATAAATACAAAAATATTTACTGACTTAATGAATAGGTCTGAATTAATGTATTAAAGTATTATTAACTGCCTTAGTAAAACAATTATTGTCTTACAAATATAAAACAGTGTTATTAACTACCTTGGTAAAACATTGTTAACATTCTTAAGCATGCTAACCATGTTAACATGCTTAAATATGTTAAGCACACAGCTTAACATGCAGAAATAAGTCAGAGCAAGAACATGCTCCCTAAGGCTCTCTACTATTAAAAGGGGAAAGAACCAGGTTTGAACCTGATTTCTGTTCAAATGTAAAACTTCTTCCAAAAAGTATCGATGGCTTTAATTAGTGTGTTTTTAGAAAAAAAGAAAATCTCTAGCCCTGTAGACTGGTAGTATGTAGTTAGGTTTTGGTTTTACCAGGTTTGTATTTTTGATGCCTTACTTATTCTCCTCTGTATTATAAATGATTTAGGATAAATCTTAAAGGACCTCCATTCCATTGGTGAGACATGGGGAACAGGAAACAAAATTAGATCTAATTTTTTTTTCTAAAACTAGACATAGAAGACACTGTCTGATTATTTCAAGCCCCAGAGCAATACATTTATAAATTCATTAAAGATATTAAGACATATTTTTTCTCTGGGACCAATTACCTGGTTAATGGAATTTTGCATTTTAACAAGGAGCTATAATTGCAATAATTTTTTGCATCAAATTTAGGACATTTTTACTTTCTTTGTATGGTTTTGGTTCTATCTTTCCTATACACAGATTTTCCACTGTTAAAAATGCTATCTTAATGCTGATACTGATCCATAATATTTAAAATCATTATACATATCCTCAAGATATGTGTGAAAGAATGGAATAAGCCATCTCCCTATTCCTTTTCTAACCTATGCAATTGAATATATGTAAATTTTCATTTTTTTCACACAGACCTAACCTACCTTATTTTAAATTCATTGTAGAAACTTGCCTTGCAAGGAAAAAAAAAAAAATATAGACTATTTTAACATCCTATTGCTGTGGAGATTTATGCAAATTCCTTATGGTAATGTAGACACAACTTTGCCTTCATCAATAATGATGCATATTTTCATGTGAAATATGTGAAATATAGGCTGCACCCCACCATCAATATATGAGACCTCTCCACTGTACTTATTTTATAAAAAGCATTGGTGACATTTCATTGAAAAATACCCTGATGCTAATTTAACGTTTCAAATGACTTAAGGACTTTTAAACTCTGGATTCCGATGTGGAAATGAAATCCTTTTATTTTCTCTGTGAAGGTGAGGGAGGGAGGGGAGATGGCTTGGAAGGGTTGGAAATCAAAGAAGGTTTTAATAAACATACAAGCTATTAAGAATCTTATTCAAATTAAGGAGTCAACAATGGCAAGTATAACAAGGTTTCAAAAGTCCTATATTTAAAATACACAGTAGTACTAGTATGCTTTGACTATTCCTTTTCCACTCTAAATTAAAGTTATGATTTTGAACACTAAGGAATGTTAGTGAATGAAATAATCAACTGCAAAATGGGAAATCACTTGTTCTGCAAATCTTTCCTCAAGTGATTTTTGGAATTTTTCCTTTTCTCCAACTGGGGAAAGAAAAGAAAATATAAGTTTGAAAATTATCATATTAAAACACATATGGCATAAGGCCTCTTTCTACTTACCAAAAATATTTTTGACAGAAAAAGAAAAGGGCTGGAATCTGGGAGGGCAAGTCGACATGTAATTTTTAAGTTATATTACATTGATTGATTTCATAAAAGAAACAAGCTATTTAAAAATTATATTCCATTTAGTTATCTCCTTGCAATCGTCAACAGATGGCATCCAGCAAAAGAGGCATGCTATCAATCATTCTATGTCTTGCCCAGCACTTTTTCTGTCCCACTTTTCTTCTGCCTTTCAGCGCCATTTGCCACTGTGGCAGCTCTACATATCTGTTTGCTGAAACAGTCAGATGCAATAGCGTGGCTTCAAAAGTTGCTTGGCCTCAGTTTCAGTCTCTCTCTTGAGAATAGCTAGGCACAACGCATTGTGTCCACGCGTTCATGTCAACAAAATATCATTTGTAAGGGAGGTGAGCAAGGAGGGCATTGGTCCTGAACAATTGCTCCAGGGTGTGCAAGAGTCTGTTAGTCTTTATTGTTTCTAAAAAGTTGGATTTTGTGGTTCAACTTAATTTGGTGCTTGGATCCACAAACTCTTGCATTTAGAAGCATCGCCAAGGTTTTGACAATTCCTACCAATTAAATTCAAATGTGTCACAAAGTGACCCATCTGACAGTATCTTGTCAGTCAGTTAACAACAAGTTACTCCTATTGCATGAATTAGAGATACAATCAACTCCCAAAAGGGTTCTTCTAAAGGGCAATAGCAGTAGCATATTACAAGAGTATAATATTTGCATTGAAAGGAGAGAGGAATTAACTTTCACTAAGTTAATAAATGCCTACACTCTTTTGAGCACTAATAGGTGTTAGTTTGCACTTAGAAATCCATTCTAAGTGAACAGATGCTACGTAGAAATGTTAGTGCCACAGTTGAAAAGCATAATGACCATAGAATTCTAATCATCTTTTCGTTGGAGTAGAGGGATCAACCCTATTTAAATATGAATAAAGACACATTAGAGACAGGACCATTTGCAGGAGTAACAAAACTCTTTACATAACCTTTTCCTTTTACAGATGATGAATTTCATTCTACTATAACCTGTTTGTTTAGACAGAGTTTTCCTTTCATTCTGTAGGGAAGAAAACGGACCGATACTATCTTTTTCTCAACCATTGCAAGAGTCGTGGCTGAGACCCCTATGACAAAGCACAGATTGACAAGTGTAAAGCATACACATTTGTTTAATAAATTTGATGTGACATGGGAGCTTTCAGAAATGAAGACTAAACAAGACAATGAAATCTGTATATTTTTACCAGCAGTCATGCAGAGTATGATTGGAGGACAAAAGCGTATAATCTAACGGTAGTAAACTGGGGGAAATATAGCAAGGCCTGTATGCTCAGGATCCTCTTGGTGTTCCTGTGTGACAGTCCTACCCTCTAGGTACGAGTCAGGACATCTCTCACATGAGGGTCTTCGGGGAAGAAGAGATCAAGAAGGTCAGAGAGTGACCATCCAAATTTTATGATTTGCTTCAGGAAAGAAAGGTGAAAGGAAGATGAAAGTGTCCATCTTCCTTCTGCTGTTTCCTCAGTTTTCAAGGTGCCATATTTTGGGGAGCATTTCCTCTAACCTCATCAATTCTATCAGGGATTGTTAATACAATCCACTCAATTCTTACCACATACTGCCTTACAATGTCACTTTTATTTGATGAAGGTCCATCTACATAACTCATGAGCCCAGTGCAAAATAAAAATGCAGATTTTCTTGTTTCAGATTATTAGGATTTTCCAGAAAGTGACAGCAGAGCTTTAAACTGGTCACAGGGCCCTGTACATGTACATCGTATATTTCTCACTCCAGTTTAAAATCGTTGAAGACTGATGCTTTTCTCTTCCTTCAGTTATTTTGATCAGCATGCTGAAATATGCTTCAAAATCAAAATGTATAAAAGGAAATAAGTGAAAATTGAGCCACCTTCCTGCCCGAAACCTTTATTCATGTTGCCTGGGGTGTATCACTTCTGATAGAGTATTATGTGAGATATGCTGTATGAGTTTTTACATTTACTTAGTAGAAATTCAATAAATATTAGTTGATTGCTACATTAGAGTGGATATAGCACAATGGAAATAAGTAATAGGGTGAGACATTGCTTGATAGTTAAGCTGAGGAGGAGACCTAAATATGCACTTTCATTTAATAAGTGAGCACAGAATATCAATAGTTATCTCTTAACATTAATTGTGTTCATTTATAAAGCTTATTGAAAATTAACTTTAAGAGATACTAATTATACTGTACCCATATGGAATTCACTGTTGGCTTCATAATGGGACTCACTTGACAAAAATCAGCTACATTGAGAGCATCTTTAAATCCTTATAAGAGTGAACCTGATTAATTTACATTGAACTGTTTGACTTAGATTAGGTTAAAATAAAACACTGTAGACCAAAAATAAAATCCTAAGCTCTTGAACCAAATTAATGGACCCCCTTTTGGATAAGAGGACCTTAGAGAAACCTGAGAAATGAAATTCCCATCCATGACAAGAAGGGAGGACAGATATACCTCATAATATCCCCTCCCTTTTGTAGTTTAGGTACAACTGACCAACATTAACATTAACATGGAGATCATAAGATCAATGTAGAAAGAAGATGCCAAATTCCAACCTGACTCTGGTATAATATATCACATGACAGAGAGACAACTCTGAAGGAAATAAAAATATTTTACCCCAAAATATATTTATTTGACATATTTTGAAATGGCCGATATTTGAGAGGGAAATTTGCATCTGAAGAGAGTCTCCATTAATACGGCCAGATCTTTCCAGAATCTGGGAGAGATTCACTGTCTGACACCTTTAAGGTTTGAAAAAAAGGCCTGGTACTGTGGTTCACACGTGTGATCCCAGCACTTTGGGAATTGAAGCAAGAGGATTTGCTTGAGTCCAGGAATTGGCTACCAGCTTGAACACAGCAAAACACCATCTCTACCAAAAATAAAATTAACCAGGTGTGGCTGGTGGCTGGTGTGTGCCCATAGTCCTAGCTACTCGAGAAGCTGAGGCAGAAGGATTTCTTGAGCCCAAGAGTTCAAGGTTTCAGTGAGTTGTGATTGTGCCACTGCACATTAGCTTAACCGAGTGAGACCCTGTCGCACAAAATAATAATAATAAATGAGGTCTGAAAAGACACATTTACCATCTGTTCTCTCTGAAGACTGCTACGTATGAGGCCTCATCTACAAAACAATAACATTGATCTACACAACTCTCCTTATAATAACTCAAACATTTATTTCTACTGACATCAAATCTTTATACAAAACTTAACTCTTTCAACCAGTTGCCAATCAGAAAATCTTTGAACCACCTATGACTTGTAAACCCTCCTCCACTTCTGAAATCACCGTTGCAGATATTATCACCATGAGAAAATTATAACTGAAAGAGATCTGATCTAACCAACTCCATCTTGCTTCTAACCCCCAAACTGTCCTTCTTCATTCCTGAGTGTAGGCCAAACAAATTTTGTGAGGAGCTTAGTTGATAGTTTAACTTTGAAACAAAAATGGTAATAGCCCTTTCCGAAAACAAACTCTCTTCTTGCCTGTGGACCAGTCTGCCTTTGTAGAATGTACAGATTAGCCATAAGATTAGAAATTATGGTATAGGAGTCATGCAGCCAGAGGCTGCAAGATTTCAAACCTCCCCAAATTGCTCCTGGGATAACATCACTGTTGTAAAACCTAAGATTGGTGCTCAAGATATTTTGCAGACCTGTGTTCCCATACACCAGCTAGTGCAATCTAGACCGGTAATCTGGCTCAACCAGTTCTACCATCCCACCCAGGAACAGAATACAGCAAGAAAAAGCCACTTGACCTCCTATGATTTTATCTCTGACCCCACCAATCAGCACTCCCAACTTCCTCACTACCTACTCACCAAATTATCCTTAAAAATCCCAGTCTCTGAATTTCCAGGGAGACTGATTTGAGGAATAAGAAAACTTGGGTCTCCTGTACAGGCAGCTCTGCGTGAATTAAACTCTTTATCTATTGCAATTCCCCTGTCTTAATAAATTGGCTCTGTTTGGGCAGCGGGCAAGAAGAACCCATTTGGTGGTTACACGTCAAGACATCCGCCTCTTTAGGTTGAACCAATGTACAGTTTTCTTGCATTGACTTATGATCTTACTTATAATTCCTGTATCCCTAAAATGTATAAAACCAACCTGTAACTAACCTGACTGTCTCGGGCACACATTCTCAGGCCCTCTTGAACTAGACCATGGCCACTCATATTGGCTCAGAATAAACCTCTCTAAATATTTCACAGAGTTTGGCTTTTTCTTCAGCAACACACTTGAAAAGTCCAACTATGAAACAGAAAATTTAATTACATTATCATGCCATCCCTATGCATTAGAATTTGTCATCACAACTTTATAGGAAAAAACATGAAAGCCTAAAAAAATGGAAGGAATCAGCTTAAAGTCTTTTAAACAAGCAAATGGTTCCAAGTTTGAACGAGTGTAGTTCTTATATGACCCCTTGAGTTTCCACATTGTAGAAAACTGTTAATAATAGTTTGTCCATACTTACATTTGTTACAATTAGCGAGCTATTATAAGTTCCTAGGGCAAATCGATAATTCTACTGCTAAGATGTTTTTTATTTGGAGAAACCCCATCAGAAATCATCAACATTAGTAAGTTTGTGAAAGGAGAAAATCAACACAACTTATCTGTAATCCTCAAAAACAAAAACAGAAGGAAATAAAAATAAATACCCAAAGACCTGTGTTTGAGCATTATTTATTTATTTATATGCTGGATTTGTATCATGCCTTCTTTCTGAAGAGCTGATTTAAAATCTTACATGTGTTACACTATGAAAGAGAAATTTATAAAATCAGCCTGGGTTTGAAGGTAGATAATCTCACAAAATATGTTCAAGGCATTGGTGGATATGAAAGAGTTTGGCTGCCACCTTCAATGGTTAATTAACATTTACTGAGCAGTTAACACATTTACACCTGCTTTTCTCTCATTTTTCCCCCTTCCTGTTAAAAAATGGAGCTTTTAGTGGTGATGACGTGTTGTCCGGATGGATATGGCTAAAAGAAAAAGTAATCTGCAGTCTTTTCCAACCAGAGCACATGCAGTGACTACCCATTATTTCAAGCCCTGGGGGAATACAAATGATCTTTTGCATCATTTCTGAAGTGTGAAATGAGAGATGTATCTCTGGCAGTGTTTAGATTTCTAACCACATGAAGAATTAAAAGTGTTTTTGTTCTAATGTTTAATGAGAAGATGGCGTGATTTCAAAATACTCATGTCTGGAGAAAGGACCGAAAAAATGCATTTTTTTCTTAAGGTTCTTATTCAAAACGGGCCATTTATTTATTTACTTATTTATTTACTTCTAGTTTGTAATGCCTACCATATGTAAAACAGGATAAACACAAATATGTTTAAGGCATGCTCCTAGGCATTTAAAGAAAGTAAGGCAAAGATGAATGGATATGATTACAGGGAATGCACTTCACAGCAAGATGATATTTGAAGCAGCAGAAATGGACCTGTATAATGGGCTGGGTGTGGAATTAGGCAGTCTCAATGCCTACACTGGAACCTCAGTGTGAGGTTTTCTGGGGAAAAGATAATCTTATGAAAAACTAGCAAAACACATTTTGACAAGCCATCCTTGAGATGTGTTATGCTGGCAAATAGCAACTTAAATATAAAGGGAAACAGGCAAGAAGATGTGAATATACCACACTGGATGAGATCAATTCTAAAAGTGCAAAAGGTTCACCAGCTGATGTGGGGGCCATAGCCATTGGCCCTCTAACGATTCACTGAAAAATCCCTATCACAAGGCAGACTGATTAAAAGGAGAGAAAGCATATAAATTTCTTTGATGTGTACACATGGGAGTCTTCAGAGTGAAGACCCAATTTCCCAAAGAGTTACAGAAACTTTTATACCATTTTCAAGTTATAGAAAGAATGAGGGTTTGGATTCTTGTGAAACAGGTTATGGGAGGGAGAAAGAAAGAGGCTCAGCTAGCAAAGGTGGCCTTGTTATGTAGATGAAGCCTTTTTTGGGAGAATAGATGGTAAATGGTGTGTCTTTTGTTTTGTTTTTGTTTTTGTTTTGTTTTGTTTTTACTTTTAAAGATGTCAGACTCTCAGTCTCTACTGGATCCTGGAAAGGCATAGGAAGTGGAGGCATGGCTACATTAATGGAGATTCTCTACAGGTGCAAATTTTCCCCACAAAAGGCAGCATTGCAAAGGCACTTGGGTTTGCTGGCTCAGTGATAGTCTCTTCAAACAAATGTCAAATACATTTATTTTGGGGTAAAATATTTTTATTTCCTTCACTGACATGCTTCTGGATAAGTTGCTTTTGTTTATAATTAAATATATTTTCTCCTTAAGAATCCCTCTAAGATGGACTCTAAGCCATTTGATGTTGCACCTGTCCAGTATTGTTTATTTTTATGTGATACAGTACTTCAAACTCTAAAACTTATTTTTCTCTGACACTGACATTTTTAGTGACTAATTTACTTGGGGAAAATCTTCGGTCATCTATTCCCTATTTCTGTCATTCTCAGTGAACTAATTTGCTATAAGAAACATTGTTTCAGTACAGAGGTAAATAAACTACGATAGAGTGCATTATGTTTATAACCTTTTATTGCTGCAAACAGTAGAACATAAGGTTGCTGATGAAAAAGGGAAGATGCTTCTCTTTGTAAAAACGTTTGTGGAAGTCCTTTATACACCAAATTAGGAAAGACAATGTATAGCATATATATGACAAAACAGTGTTCCTAAAAGAAAAACTAATTTTTGTCTCTTCCTGCCTCAAAAATCTTCTGTTGTACTAAACTTTACAAAATAAAACTTGATCTCGTAACATTAGCAATCAGCATTTCTTTTTTTTCCTTTTTGAGTCTGAGTTTTGCTCTGTCACCCAGGCTGGGGAGCAGTGGTGCAATCTCAGCTCACTGAAACCTCCGCCTCCTGGGTTCATGACATTCTCCTGCCTCAGCCTTCCGAGTAGCTGGGACTACAGGCACCCACCATTACGCCCAGCTAATTTTTTGTATTTTTAGTAGAGACAGGGTTTCACCATGTTAGTCAGGATGGTCTCGATCTCCTGACCTCGTGATCCACCTGCCTTGGCCTCTCAAAGTGCCGGGATTATAGGTGTGAGCCACCGCACCTGGCCAGCAATCAGCATTTCTTACAATTTAATCCAAATTTAATTAATGTTATGTTTTTAATTTGTTTATTTTTTTGCATTTTACACTCCAAGTAAAGTAAGCTTTTTTGTGGATACCTACTTATGTGTGGAATATGCTTCTTATTTTCACATATTTAAATTCAACCTGAGGTTTCACACCCAGATCAAATTTCAGCTCTTTCCATTTCTGTTTATTTCGACCTTAAATAATTTTGCTTTCTTTGAACATGCATTGTACATTATCTGAACTTCTTTATGGCATTTGTCACTTTCAACCCTGTATAATAGTTCTCTACATAACATGAAAAACACGTCCTTTAGATGCCTTTTTTTATGTTCTCTTCAAGATAATAAGTTCACTGAGGCTCATGTCTAAATTTGTCACTTTATCTGACATAGCAGCAAGCCATTTGCTTTGCACTTAGAAGGTACATGGTAGATATTTTTTAAGTAAATGAATGAATGAAGATTAAGATTACAAATGATGAAATAGGCAGGTAGCTTTAGAATGATTTTCCCAAAGTCACAGAGAAAATCTGAAGAAGTAAAAGCAGAAATTTCAGTTCAGTAAATGCAATGAATTAAAAACATTATTGGGAGTAACTATTCATTCACTAAATATTCCAGATGAATTTTTGACCTAGTGTCAATCAATCATCATTTTAGGGGATAATACAATCCTCTCCTCAACTCCAGCCTCACCTTAATTTTCTCACAAGATATCTTCATTTCCCTAAGGATTGCACAGTACATGGGATTATCTGAACATAGAGATGTATAACTTGAGCATGTTAGAAATTAACAGCTCACATATGAAGGTTTAAAAAATTCTTGATGAACAATTCTGAAGTTGGATTTATTTTTCATTTTGGTGTAAGTTAACCTCTTCTGAAAATATCACAATTTCATGAGAAATACTGAGCTCTTCGTATTTCATTTTATCTAACCACAAAGTTAGCCTCTTCTGGAAATATCACAATTTCTTGAGAAATACTAAGCTATTAGTATTTCATTTTATCTAACCACATAATCCTTGACATGTGGTGAAAATGCTTACTTTTTAAGCTGTCTTGCCTTGTTTTGTTACAGGCCACAGGCTCATAGGCTCCTCTTGTAATGGAAATTAACACAGGGCCAGGCAGATTTAAGCAGATTTCCCAGGCAAGGTTTTTATTTCAGTTCTTGTGCTTGGGTGCAAGGGAGACAGTGGAGGTGCAAGGATTCTCTGGCTGGCTCCTTGAAAAGAGTCAACAATGAGGTCTTTTTTAGGCAAAGTGCAGGAATTGACATCAAGGGTAAGCTATAAAGGCTGGACTGGGTAAAATATGTGATGGGTGGTGGATGCAGGTCAGCATGTCTGGTTGCAATGGTTATCTTCAGTAACGGGCCACCTAGTGGACTGGCCATTGGTAACAAGGCTGTAAATCAATTGTTCAGCATTTCATCCCAAGTTGGGACACTGTAAACTTGTAAACTTGGTTCACTATTTGGATCTCCTAAGGCCAGTTTCTGTAAGTCTTTAAGTAAAAGATATAGTTAAACCCTATGAGAGCACAGAAAAAATTCTTCATATGACTAAAGCTTTAGGGTTAGCAGGTATAACATTAGTAAGGTAGTGGTGTGGATTTTGTGATCAGTGGGACAAGTAAAGAAAAAAATATGTGAGGGAGGAATCACGTCCCATTGCTATCTTTTCTCAATTTCAGTTACATATTTCACAAAGAAAATGTTTCCTTTTTTTAATAAGAGGCAGAGATGATGGTTGTTACTCATAATCATAGCATCGTAGTGTGTGATGCTGATCACCATCTGATCCTCCCTATACTACTGCAGCTGATGTGCTCTTGAAAGTGCCATCTCCTGGTGGGAGGCCAACCAACACAAAACCAACATACTTAACAAAAATACAATCAAGGGCTCTTACAGAGTCCACTTCACTTCTCTGCTACCTCCACTGGAGCAGGTTCTGGTATCCACATTGAGAGCCTTTATTATCCAACTTATTGGACAATGCCCTAAATTACCCTCTCTGCTCTTGTTTATACCCAGTCTAGTGTTTTACTATCTTAACTTAGAAGTAACAAGCAATCCACCATAAGGTAAAATTGTCCTGCTTTTAAGCAAACATTGAATAGCATCAGGGAACAGGCAGAAGCTTATTTCATGTTATTTCATTTACTACTAGTGCCCAATGTCTATTTTCCAGGTTTTTTCTCACAAACTCTGACATCTCTCTATCTACCATATATTTTTCTTTTGTTTTGTTTCATACCTTTAAAATCCAGATGAGATACTGAAAAACACGTCAGTCTGTATTCACAGTTTAAAAATTAGGAAACTCAAGCTCAGAGGTTATTAAAATCCTACATTTACAAAATCCTCTGGCTCCTTTTGGAGTTGGTCAGTTTATTAGAAGGAAAGTTGATGGGAGGATCTATTATATAGGTAGGAGCAAAGATGTCAAGATTGACAGAGTGAGGTACATTACTGAATTGAGAAATAAGGGAACAATTTGGATCATAAGTAAAAAGAAAAACAAAACCCAGAAAAAAATATGAGCCCCGCAAGAGGACTAACTTGCAGCTCCCACTCAGGTGGACAGGGCAGCATGGGGAGATCCACATCATTAACTTTTGCTCCAAGAACTACCACAAGAACATACCAGGAAAGCCAAGAGAATCCACAGACCCTTTAAAGGAGGTGGATTGCTGTTCCCAGCTCTGTGAGGCAGCTGAAGAACTGTGAGCCGGCTTGCTTACTCAGTTGGTAGGCTTGTAGCCTGGGGTAAGCTCTCAGTCCTGCTCACTGCTGCCTGGAAATAAACTCAGTACATCTGGGGGGTCAGTGCATGCTGAGAGTGAGACCCATCTTTCAGGCTGTAGGCTGCATGGGAGCTGGTGATGCCTGTGACTGCCCGCTTTCCCCCACTTCCCTGGCAACCCGTGTGATTCAGAAGAGGCAGCCATAATCCCCTGGGAACATAACTCTATTGGCCTGGGAACCACCACATCCCCATCCTCCACAGCAGACACAGGAAGCCCCACCCAAGAAGAGTCTGAGCTCAGACACACCCAGCTCTGCCCTCACCTGATGGTCTGTCTCTACCTGCCCTGGTAGCCAAAGACAAAGGACATAATTATTGGGAGCTCTATGACCCTGCCCACCACCTGATCCTTCCTATACTACTGCAGCTGATGTGCTCTTGAAAGCACCATCTCCTGGCTGAAGGCCAACCAACACAAAACCAGCACACTTAACAAAAATACAACCAAGGGCTCTTACAGAGTCCACTTCACTTCCCTGCTACCTCCACTGGAGCAGGTTCTGGTATCATGCTGAGAGATCTGAAGACAGGTCACATCACAGGACTCTTGGCAGACAGTACCTAGAACTACCTTGGAGCCTGGTAGCTCTGCTGGATGACTAGACTCAAAAGAGAAAGAACAATCACTGCAGTTTGGCTCTCAGGAAGCCCAATCCCTAGGGGAAATGGAAGCACACCACAACAAGGGAGCACCCTGTTGGACAAAAGCATCTAAACATCAGCCCTTGAGTTCCAGTTCTTCCCTTTGACATAGTCTACACAAATAAGAGGAAACTAGGAAAACAATTCTGGTAATGTGACAAAATAAGGTTCTTTAACACACCCAAAAGATCACACTAACTCATCAGCAATGGATACAAACCAAAATAAAATCTCTGAATTGTCAGAAAAATAATTCACAAGGTCAGCTTTTAAGCCAATCAAGAAGGCACTAGAGAAAGGTGATGTCCAACTTAAAGAAATCAAAAAAGTAATACAGGATACGAATGGGAAAATCTCCAGGGAAATAGACAGCATAAATAAAAAACAAACACCACTTCTGGAAAACAAGGCCAAACTTACAGAAATGCAAAATGCACTGGAAAGTCTCAGCAATGGAATCAAACAAGTAGGAGAAAAAACTTCAGAGCTCAAAGACAACGCTGTCAAATTAATCCAATCTGACAAACATGAAGAAAAAAGAATTTAAAAAATGAACAAAGACTCCAAGAAGTTTGGGACTATGTTAAATGACCAAACTTTAGAATAATTGGTGTTTCTGAGAAAGAAGAGAAATCTAAAAGTTTGGAAAACATATTTGAGGGAATAATCCAGACAAACTTCTCCAGCGTTCCCAGAGATCTAGACATCCAAATACTAGAAGCTCAAAGGGCACCTGGGAAATTCATCACAAAAAGATCATCGCCTAGGCACATAGTCATTAGATTATCTAAAGTCAGGATGAAGGAAAGAATCTCAAGATCTCTGAGACAAAAGCACCAGGTAACCCCTATAAAGAAAGGTAAACCTATAAGATAAACAGCAGATTTCTCAACAGAAAATCTTACAAGCTAGAAGGAATTGGGGTCCTATCTTTAGCATCCTTAAACAAAACAATTCTCAGGAAATAATTTTGTATCATGAAATACAAGAAAGTATAAAACTCACTGGTAAATCAAACACACAAATGAGAAAGATAAAGGACCCAAACGTTACTTTTAGTACTAGGGTACATGTGCACAACGTGCAAGTTTGATACATAGGTATATATGTGCCATGTTGGTTTGCTGCACCCATCAACTCATTTGCATTAGGTATTTCTCCTGATGCTATCCCTCCGCCAACCCCCCACCCCTGACAGGCCCCGGTGTGTGATGTTCCCCACCCTGTGACCTCACATCTGCCCTGTGTTCAAGTGTTCTCATTGTTCAATTCCCACCTATGAGTGAGAACATGTGGTGTTTGGAATATAATGTTTTGTTAAAGTCTATTAGGTCTATCTGGTCTAAAATTCAGTTTAAATCCACTGTATTTTAGAAAATCTGTCTAATGCTGTCAGTGAGGTATTTAAATCTCCCACTGTTAGTGTATTGCAGTCAATCTGAGTCTTTAGATCTCGTAACATTTTTTTTAATGAATCTCAGTATTCTAGTGCTAGGTACATTTATATTTAAAGTGGTTATTTCCTCTTTCTGAATTGATTCCTTTATCAATGTATTGTGACCTTCTTTGTCTTTCTTTTAATATCATTTTTGACTTAAAGTTTGTTTTATCTCATATAAGTATAGCTCTCCTCCTCACTTTTGGTTTCTGTTTTCATAAAATATCATTTTTCATCCCTTTCCTTAAATCTGTATATGTCTTACAGGTTAAAGTGTGTTAGTTGTAGGCAACATAGTTAGATCATGTTTTTTTATTCATTCTACCAGTTTATATTTTTTAATTCATTTGCATTCAAGGTTAATATTAATATGTTAGAATTTTTCTATCCTATTGTTGTTTTCTGATTGTTTTGTACATTCCTTTTTACTTTCTTTCATTCTTATTGCTTATCATTTTGTTATGGTGGTTTCCTGTAGTGGTAACGTTTGGGTCCTTTATCTTTCTCATTTGTGTGTTTGGTTTACCAGTGAGTTTTATACTTTCTTCTGTTTTCATGATGATAAATGTCATCCTTTCATTTCCAGGTTTAGGATGCCCTTCAGCATTTCTTTTATAACCAGTCTAGTGGTGATCAATTTCCATTTGCTTGTCTGGGAAAGACTATTTCTCCTTCATTTATAAAGGATAATTTTCATTGATATAATATAATTGGGTGGCAATTTTTTTCAGCACTTTGGATATGTCATCCCATTCTCTCCTGGCTTGTAAAGTGTCTGCTGAGAAATGCACTGTTATTCTGATGAGAGTTCCTTTATAGGCGTTATAGGTGACTAGATGTCTTTCTCTTGCTGGTGTTAGAATCTTCTGTCTTTTGACTTAAGACAATTTGACTATAATGTACCATTTGCTATAATTTGTATTGTATCTGTTTGGGAATTTTGAGCCTCCTATATGTGGATGTCTAAGTCTCTTGCTAGACTTGGAAAGTTTTCATTTATTATTTTATTAAATAGATTTCTGAAACCTTTCATTCTCTCCCCAAAGTCCCCAGGATACCTATAATTCATATGTTCAGTCACTTTATGTTTTTCAAAATGTCATAAAGGCTTTATTCATTCTTTTTTCTTTATTTTTGTCTGATTGGATTATTTCAAAAGACTTGTCTTCAAGTTCTGAGAGTGCTTCTTCTGCTTGATCTAGTCTATTATTGAAGCTATTGAATGTATTTTGTATTTAATTCAATGAATTCTTTAGTTCCAGAATTTCTCTTTGGTCATTTAAAAAAAATGTCTGTCTCTTTAGTGAATTTCTCATTCATATTCTGAATGTTTTTCTGTATGGTTTCTTAGAATTCTCTTGTATCTCACTGACCTTCTTTAAAATCAGTATTTTGAATTCTTTATCCAGAATTTTATAATTTTTTTTAAATTGGGATTTGTTGTAGAATTACTGTATTTCTTTGGAGATGTCATATTTCCTTGCTTTTTCTTGTTTCCTGTGTCCTTATATTGATATTTATACATTTGGTGTAATAGTTGTTGATTCTTCCAATTTTTTGATTTTGCTTTTATAGGGAGGGACTTTTTCCTGATAATTATATATGTTGTTTGGGTATGACATTTTGGTTTTGATATTGTGTGCATGCAGTAGTGTTGTCTTTGTATGATTTCTTTCATAAATAGCATCAATGGTATCTGTGATCTCCTCAGTGGCTCAAGGTGCAGTTATTGAAGATGTGGTAAAGTTTTGCTGGGGGCTAGGATGCCAGGTGGACCAGTGAGGGCCCCAGCAGTGGCAGCAGTGGGCTGATCATGCCTGCACCTAAGCCCCAGAGCAGTGTCTGCTGGCTCCGGTGTTAGCAGGACCAGGAGGGCTTATTCTTGTTCTCCAGGCTACTTGCTTAGGTGCCAACCATGGGCCAGGTATATGGTGAGGTGCTCGAGCTCTGGGGAAGTGGGTGTGATGTGGGCAATGGCAGTAGCAGTGATAAGGAAACCCACTGGAATCCAAGTGGTCCATGCTGGTATTGACAGTGGCTATGAAGGATTAGATGAACCAGGTCCCTGGCATGCAGGTGGCTCACACAGGTGGGTGACAGCTGTAGTGGTAGCAGCAGATTGGGTTGTTCTGACCTTAGACCCTGGAAGGACATTTCAGGTGCCAAAAGTGCTGGACTGTGCTGGGTGATACCTTGGGTGTTGGGCTTGAGTACTGGGGGGATGGGAACAGTCCAGCAAATTTGTTTTTAGGTCCCCTGGTAGTGTGTTCAGGCACAGACCATAATAGGCAGGATGGGCTGTGACGTGGTTTGCCTCTGTGTCCCTGCCCAAATATCAAGTCAGATTGTAGTCCCCAGTGTTGGTGGAGGGGCCTGGTGGAAAGTCATTGAATCATGGGGGCAGACTTCCTCCTTGTTGTTCTCATGATAGTGAGTTCTCACAAGATCTGGTTGTTGAAAAGCGTGCAGCACTTTCCCCTTCAATCTCTTCTTCCTTCTCTGCTCTGTGAAGATATACCTCTTTCCTCTTTACTTTCCAACGTGATTGTAAGTTTCCTGAGGCCTCCCAAACCATGCTTCCTGTACAGCCTGTGGAACTGTGAGTCAATTGAGCCTCTTTTCTTTATAAACTAGTCAGTCTCAGGTAGTTCCTATAGCAATGCAAGAATGGACTAATACAAGGTGATTTCCAGGTCACTGGCAGAATGCTCCAATGGGGGCAGCAGTGGTTCTTCTGTGGGCCTGCCGCCAGGGAGGATGGTGCCACTCTCAGTGCGAGCTGCATAGGCAAGTAGCTGTGGGTCACGCGGTTTGCTCATGCCATAGTCCCACAGAAGCTTGCCACAATTGTGGTGATATTTGTCCTTGGGGCATGTAAAAGTGCCCAGTATACACTCTTCTTCCAAGAACAGCAGTAATGGCATCAGCCCTAGGGCAGGACATAGTTATTTGGAGGCTGGCCTCTCAGTATGGTGCTGGTCACTGGCCTGCCACCAGGGAGGGTGAGGCCACTATCAGTAGGCACAATGTAGGCAGGCAACTGTAGGGTGCAAAGTTTGATTCTGCTTTGTTCCCGCGGCAGCCAACAGCAGCAGTGGTGTTCAGATTTGTCCTTGGGACTCATGAAAGTTCTTGGCCTCCCCTCTCCTTCTTTTGCCCAGAGTCAGCAGTGGTGGCATCGGCCCCCAATTTGGAGAGCTCAGCCCTCCCCCGTCTTTTGAAGGCTGAACTCTCAGAATGGTACCATGCTGTAGCTGCTCACAACTCAAAAGCTTGCAGTACAAAACATGAGTTCCCTCTCTGGATCAGTGCCTCTGTGCAATTTCGAAACGTCTCCCTATGTTATTTTCCAGGCCCTGGAAAGTTGAGGGGTTCTCTTGTGGCTATGATTGTGAAAGTCTGTGGAAGGAATATGGAGTTCTGGGGTTCTCTCACTTACCCTTTCCCCATGTCTGGGAGCTTCTCAGTCCCCAGCTGATCCTGACCAAACAGGCTGCTGTGCTTTCCTCTTCTTCTTTGCTTTTGGTGCTTCCTATCACTTCTCTGTTGAATCCTAGTGTTCTCCCTCAAATGATGTATTCTGTGATTTTTTTTTTCTTTTTTCCTTCCTTTCTTTCTCTTTTCTTTCTTTCTTTTTTTTTTTTTCTTTTTTTTTTTTTTTGAGATGGAGCTTTGCTCTTGTTGCCCAGGCTGGAGTTTAATGGCATCATCTCGGCTCACTGCAACCTCCGCCTCCCAGGTTCAAGTGATTCTCCTGCCTCAGCCTCCTTAGTAGCTGGGATTACAGGCATGCACCACCACACCCAGCTAATTTTGTATTTTTAGTAGAGATGGGGTTTCTCCATGTTCATCAGGCTGGTCTTGAACTCCCAACCTCAGGTGATCCACCCGCCTCGCCCTCCCAAAGTGCTAGGTTTCCAGTCATGAGCCACTGTGCCTGGCCTTTTAAGTGTGATTATTTACCTGCTATTTTGGTTCCTCTCCATGAAAGAGGTATGTACTAGCTGCATCTGGTCAGGCATCTTGCCCCTTCTTGGAATGTGCTTTTAGATGACCCAAAATTTTCTTTGTCCCAAAGTGTGTTTCACCAAGCTATAGAAATATTTGCTGTACTTCAAAATAGTATAACATTAATAAAAGGATTGTACAGTTATCTATAGTAAGATTAGATAAATTTTAATAAAAACATGAATTCTCTTTGTGTCAAATTTGAGTGTGGCAAAGTATCCATGCTGATCAGATGCTCTCATTGGAAGATGTTTATGACTTTGGATTAATAACAAGAAAAAAATGTTTTTATCCATCTGACATTTGAGAAGACTGAGTCTTAGAGAAATTAGATGGTTTAGCTCAAGGTTATGAAGAAGGTAGATTTTTAAAATAGTATTTGAAGTCAGATTTGTGTTAATCCAGAGATGGTTTTCTTTCCATTGTACTATGTTGCTTTGTTGGAAAAACTGTATATTGCAGCTCAGTGAAGCTGAATAATAGTGGGAAATATCTCATTGCTGATTCTTGTTTTGTTTTTCAGTGTTGCTCTTTTCTTATATAGCTAATTTTTAATATATGTTGATATATTTATGTGTAAATCATCTTTCTTAGAGGATAACCTTCATGTGAATAAATTTTGCATTTTAAAGCATTTTGAAAAGGCTCTAAAATAGACCATAAGATGAATAATAATTTTTAGTGCGTACAGTATTGAATACATCTTATCTACTGAACAATATGAAGCTTTCTTTAAAATAGGACACAAGGGTTAGATGTATTTCATAGGAATCACTTTTTTTTTCTGAAACTTAACTATTATTGGTCAAACCACCCTATCTTTAATCTTGACTCATTCTTTCACTTTATACAATACATAGCATGATAGATCATGCCTACAAAGCAGTATTTGGTTTATTGCAAGAGGCCATTGTAGAACAGCTCTTATGGATCCTGACCTAGAAGACCCATGTGATTTCTATAGTAAAAATTATGGAAAATGAAGTAGGTAAATAAGATATACCTATTTATATACTAAGAGGTAATATGTAATAAAATATTAAGTGGTTTAAGGTTTAGTGAAGATAATCAAGAAAGTGATAGAAAATTGTGCAGCTAAAATATTTGGAGAAGTTTTTGTTGATAAAAAATATAGCTTGTTCTATATTGTTTTTTAATAATCCTGTTTTGTGCCATTTCCTTTGCATGCTGTGACTTTTGGGCTTCTTTGGCCTACCATTTCTTCTCTTGGAGCTAACTAATCAAACTGTAGCTTTTGGTCTTGAAAACTACAAACCTTCCTAACTGCAGTGAAAGAAATCTCAGCAAGATACAAAGGAGAACTATCCCCTCCTCATTTACAGCTGTAGAAAAACAGATGTAACTCTGCATTATACAACTGTTTTTGAAGAGTTATTTTAACAATTCTAAGAATCCTGAACTAGGGGTATGTTCGCTATATCTTGTGAAAGTAAGTCTTAACCTCCTTAACATCTGTGATTCTGACTGGTTGTAAACTAATAATTTGTTGCCCTTGGTAATATCTAATACAATATCTCTATTTTGACATCTCTGTTTTCCAAAACAATGAAGTCTTATACATTTTCTCATCAACCAGCAGAGAGTTACTGACATCTCCTTTCTTTCCCACATGCTTGGAGAGGAGGAGGAAACCCAGTCTATGACTCTGCTATATTTCTTATTGAAATAAAGGTTGAGATGTTTTGCCTCATTTAAATTAGTGGTTTCTTGGAGATGCTACTGCAATTAAATTTTTTAAAAGAGAAGAAATTTTAAATAAATACGATAGAAGAATTGAGGAAAATAGTGTTGATTAATGCCAAGAACACACTTAAAATTTACAAGGAGGAGATGGTTCTAGCACTGATTCTACTATTGGCCCACTATTTATTCATTCATTAATTCAGCACACTATTATTGAGTTTCTATTTGGTACCAGAAGCCCATTCAAGTATTTGAAGAAATGAAGTTGGAGTCAGAGCCATTTGGGTCTAGAAACAGAATCTATCTCAAAATAATTACGTGGCCTTGAACAAGATAATTGACTTCTATAACCCAGTAATCTTTATTTCATGTTTAAAATGGGACAATGATACACTGTGATTAGATTAATATGCAAGGTGGACAATAGTTACTTTAATAAAACAAATAAGAGATACCACAGTTTATAGAAAAACTGAGAGATGGATGGAGAAATAGATGTACACATGAACAGTTGTTATTCAACATTTTAGAAATCAGCAAAATACTATGGGGTTCATGGTAGCATATTCATGGTAAACAAAAGGTTTGTGCTAGATACTAAGATTCTCTGGTGTACATTTGGGAGAGTAGAGTCAAGAGTGTCAATGCCTCTACAGATGTTATTTTGATTGGGAAATGTTACTTTTTGACCTTAATATCCTTATTTGTTAAGTGAGTGAGTTTAATCACTAGGGTTTCTTTGAAAACCCAAACCATGTAGTTTTATTTTCTCCACGTTTGTTTGTGCTATTTGTTAGAAGCATATCTTTTACCATATATAAGTCAGAAAATCACCTCTTCTATTATTATTTTGTAGTCCTCTCATGACTAAGTTTATGTACCAAAGGATGAGAGAATCATAGGGCTTATCCCTAGCTACACTCTTACTTTGAAGATGTGGTCAGCATCAAGATTATTTTATCATCAATTCTGTCATGCAGCTATTTGCTATTCAGCTGTTACACTGCTGGTCCTTCCTGGTTAAATTGCAATTGTTTCATGTTTCTAAAATTCTTCAAGAAATTATAAAGTGTTTACATTATTTTCTTTGTTTTATTTTAATAATTGTTTTTAATATTTACTTTCTCTCTCAACTATAAAAGATTGAGAGGTCTTATAAAATATTTAAAGTACTAATACAGAGATCAGCGAACACTTAATATGTTTCAATCAAACAAAAAGTGGGTGTGAACATCTGCTTGAAAATGATTAACTAAACTTCTTTTCTTGTAAAATATAATAGGTGAAGAATTTCACTTGATTTTGAACCCAATGACGACAGGAAGAAAAAGAGATTTAGTTGAGAATTGCCTCAGCAGAGAACTTTGACTCTTATAATAGTAAGCAGAAATAAATTCCAGGCACAAAGAACAGAAAGTCGCTGTGACTCTTAAGTCTCTACATTGTCTGATGAACAGGAGAAAATGTTCTTTCTAAATACCATTCCTCATTTCAAACAAGCTGTAGCATTTCATCTTCACCATATCACAAGGCAAAAGCTTGTATAGGTTATGGTCATCAATCAAAGTCCCTGTTAAAAAGTTCTTTCTGTTTTAACTACTCTAGAAATTCTCATTTAGGGGATTCAGTTCACTGAGCCAGATCAATCCATACTAATGCAGTTATCATGACCTTTATTTTCCTCTTTCAAAAATGAGATATAAACATAAATAAAAGAAGAACCAATTCCCATAAAGCAAACTGTCTTTCTGGTTTGCTTCTTTCATTGCTGATTTTGTTCTCTGTGTGTGTGTGTGTGTGTGTGTGTGTGTATCTGTGCATGTGTGTGTTTGGCAGCGAAAATTGAGTATCTTTTATCCAAAATACTTAGGACCACAGGTGTTTTGGATTTCAAATTTCCTTGGATTTTGAAACATTTGCTTTATACTGGTGGAATATCCCAAATTCAAAAACCAGAAATGCTCCAATGAACATTTTCTTTGAATGACATGTTGGTGCTCAAAAAGTTTCAGATTTTGGAGCATTTGGGATTTTGGGTTTTTGGATTTGGGATACTCAACCCATCATTTGAAAATTCTTAAGTTATTTTCTGTCTTTCATTTTATAGTGGATGCAATGATATTTTATCCAGATTTTGCTTGCAGGACTGAAACACTTATATCGAGGCATCAAGCCTGGTGGAGTGAGGATGTACTAGTCGTCGAAGCACTCTCAGCTGGGTCCCTCTCCAGGAACTGGGCCAAAGTACCCTGCCCAAGACTTATTTTTCCCCAAGGAAAGCATACATCCAAAGACTAGTAAATAAAGGTAAAAATTTTGGCTGTTTTGCCTCAATTATGACATACACTGAGGGGCCATGCCAGCCCCAGTGCCAAGGACTTTGTTGCTTCTAATTTCAGTTCAACTCCTGCGATCCAATTCTACTTCATCTATTACCCAACAGTTGTTTAACCTGAGAGTTTCAATATCTTAATAAACCTAGGAAACTGACCTAAGACAGCATGAAAATGTTCTTTCAATGGTAGTATAGAAAATTATGAAATTCTTTTCAAATAATACACCATTATTTCTTTTTCTCAAGCACAAAGATTACCTGAAGTGTAGCTTATTGCCTTACACAGGGACTAACGTTCAGGAAATGTAAGGGGAGTGAGTAAAATGATTTAAGATATAATCTAAGACTGTTAGAAAAGCTTTGCTGGACTCATTAATTTTCTGGTAAAGATTGAAATATGCTTTCCTCTGTCTCTTACATCTATAGCAAACAACCTCATAAATGGAGTCTGTAGTTCATCATAATGTAAATGAAATATCTTGTTTTCCACTCCCTGCCTATTTCAGGTTTATAAAACCTTTTTTTTTAATGGCTCCATCATTTTTCACCTTTATTGAATAGTATCCTGTATTGCTTCCTCCCCTCCAGCTATGCTCGCCAATATCACCAGTTCATCACCTAAATTACGAATACAAATATGTCACTCCCTCACCTTCAATAGCTCCCTATCACTGACAAGAAAAAGTCATCATTTTTTCATACTGTATGGCATGCAGGGTCAATGTAGTCTACATTTATTGCTTTAACCCTGCAAAAACTAGAAGTGACAATAGTTATTTTAATACAAGGGATGTTTTTAAAACAGAGATTGGTCCTAATTCCAATTTTTCAAAACTTTTTAATAAAGTTCTTTATTCTCCAAAAAAAAGATTCAATTACAATCATTCCAAATAAAGCATAAGTAATAATTAAAAAGTAGTATGTGGAAGATAATTAGTTCCAATAAATAATGAATGTGTTTTCCACCATTTTATCTTTATAAGCACTTCATATTACATAAAGTCAAGGCTGGTAATATACTGGAATCAGAATCACTAAACTGTATTGTTTTAAAGAAGTAACCTTGGAAATTTGCTTTTATTTAGATGTCAGAGTGATTAAAAATATCAGTTGAGAATGAATGTTCATATAATTAATTTTGACTACCAACCTGCTTATTAAATTATAAGATTATTAATCAAAAATATTTTTAAATTATAACATGTATATATTTAGCTGCAACATACAAGCACAGATATACATACATAAATATTTTAATACAAATATCCATGTAATGCTTTATTGCATGACAAAATGTGTCAACAGAAAATTATATCTTCTGAATTTAACTCGAGACAATTCAGAGTATTTATTGAATATATGGAATTCTGCTACCTAGGCATTTGTATTATAAACTTGCCACAAGAAACATTTTTCTGTGTAGCATATAAAATTAAGATAAAATCTACAAATCTAAAAACAATACACAATCTTTTATTTCAAAGGGTTACAATAAAATTCTAAAATGTATAATATAAAAACCTATAGAAAAGTATTTGCACGAAGGAAGATTTCAGTGTTTATTAAAATGTGTAGTTATAACTTCAAACTTATTTTTTTTGAAATAAAGAATTGTGTGTATTATGTATTAAAAATTTATTCATGGAATTTATTTATGACATTGAAACATGCTTTCATTCATGAGGGCCATTTTTTGAGAACTGATAGTTTAATATTTGCTTTCTCCACGTAAGCGATATCATGTTTTTATTTTTAAACAATTTTTATCGAAGTATAATTGAAATATAAAGAACTTCGCATATATTTAATGTGTACAATTTGATTAGTTTGGACATCTGCATGCAACTGTGATACCATCTCCACAGTTAAGGTAATTGACATATCTAATACATTCCAAATGTCATTGTGTCTTCTTTTTTTTGTTTTCTGTTTCTTTGTTTGTTTTGCTTCTTTGCATGTAATATGAACACATAACATAAGATCTACCCTCTTATGAAATTTTAAAGTGCACAATACCATATTGTTAACTATAGGCAGATGGTGTGCAGCAGATCTTGAGAACTTATACATGTCACGTAACTAAAACTTGATACCCATTGAACAACTCCCAATTTCCCCAACCCTTATCACCTGCAAACCACTAATGAATTCTTTAACTCTATGAATTTATTATAGATAATCCATATAAGTGGAAGCATGCAGTATTTGTCTTTCTGCGACTGGCTTATTTCATTTTGCATAATGTCCTACATGTTTATTTATGTTGTTGCAAATGATAGTATTTCCTTCTTTTAAAGGTTAATACTCCATTGTACATATAGACCATGTTTTCTTTATCTATT
Source organism: Papio anubis (assembly GCF_008728515.1). Classification (NCBI taxonomy): domain Eukaryota; kingdom Metazoa; phylum Chordata; class Mammalia; order Primates; family Cercopithecidae; genus Papio; species Papio anubis. The sequence goes on along the minus strand of NC_044976.1, from coordinate 78,523,578 downwards.
CATCCATTTATAGAAATTTTTGTTGTTTTCATGTCTTAGCTATTGTGAATAACACTGCAATCAATGTGGGATGCAGCTAGCTCTTCATGATAGAGATTTTAATTATTTGGAATCGCTAGATTGATATGGTTTGGCTGTGTCCCCACCCAAATCTCATCTTGAATTCTCATGTGTTTTGGGAGGGACCCAGTGGGAGGTAATTGAATCAAGAGGGCAGGTCTTTACCATGCCGTTCTAATGATAGTGAATAAGTCTCATGGAATCTGATGGGATTATAAGGAGGAGTTTCCCTGCACAAGCTCTCTTTTTGCCTGTTGCCATCTGAGTAAGATGTGACTTGCTCCCCCTTGCCTACCACCATGATTGTGAGGCTTCCCTAGCCATGTGAAATTGTAAGTCCAGTTAAACATCCTTCTTTTGTAAATTGCCCAGTCTCACGTATGTCTATCAGCAGCATGAAACCAGACTAATACAGCAAATTCGTACCAGTACAGTGGGGTGCTACTGAAAAGATAACTACAAATGTGAAAGTGTCTTTGGAACTGTGTAACAGGCAGAGATTGGAACAGATTGGAGGGTCCAGAAGAAGACAGGAAAATGTGGGAAAGTATGGAACTCCCTAAAGACTTGTTTACTAACTTTGAACAAAATGCTGATAATGGTATGTACAATAAAGTCCAGGCTGAGTTGGTCTCAGATGGAGATGAGGAACTTGTTGGGAACCAGATCAAAAGTGACTCTTGTTATGTTTTAGCAAAGGGACTCGCAGCATTTTGCCCCTACTCTAGAGGTTTGTGGAATTTTGAACTTGAGAGAAATGATTTAGGGTATCTGGTGGAAGAAATTTCTAAGCAGTGAAACATTCAAGAGATGACTTGAGTGCTGTTAAAGGCATTCAGTTCCAAAAGGGAAATAGTGCATAAAAGTTTGGAAAATTTGCAGCCTGACAATGAAATAGAAAAGAAAACCCCATTTTCTGAGAAGAAGTTCAAGCCAGCTGCATAAGTTTGCCTAAGTAACCAGGAATTGAATGTTAATCCCCAAGACAATGGGGATAATGTCTCCAGAGCATGTCAGAGACATCTGCAGCTGCCACTTCCATTACAGGCCCATAGGCCTAGGAGGAAAAAGTGGTTTTGTGGACTGGACCCAGGGTCCCTGTGCTGTGTGCAGTCTAGGGACTTGGTGCCCTGCATCCCAACTGCTCTGGCCATGGCTGAATGGGGTTAACGTAGAGTTTGGGCCATGGCTTCAGAGGGTGCAAGCCTCAAACCTTGGCCTCTTTCACATAGTGTTGAGATGGCGAGTGGACAGAAGTTAAATATTGGGGTTTGGGAACCTCTGCCTACATTTCAAAAGATGTATGGAAATGCTTGGATGTCTAGGCAGAAGTTTGCTATAGGGGCAGGGTCCTCATGGAGAACCTTTGCTAGGGAAGGGCAGAATGGAAATGTGGTGTTGGAGCCCACACACAGAGTCTCTACTGGGCACCACCTAGTGGAGCTGTAAGAACAGTGACACCATCCTCCAGACCCCAGCATGCACCATGTTCCTGGAAAAGCCGCAGACACTCAATGTCAGTCTGTGAAAGCAGTCAAGAGGGAGGCTGTACCCAACAAAGCCACAGGGTCGGAGCTGCCCAAGACCATGGGAATCCACCTCTTGCAATCTCACATCTTGTGTAACCCGGATGTGAGACATGGAGAAAACAGAGACCATTTTGGAGCTTTAAGATTTGACTTCCCTGTTGGATTTTGGACTTGCATGGGGCCTGTAGCCCCTTTGTTTTGGCCAAGTTATTCCATTTGGAATGACTGTATTTACCCAATGACTATACCCCCATTGTGTCTAGGAAGTTACTAACTTACTTTTGATTTTACAGGCTCATAGACAGAAGGGACTTGCCTTGTCTCAGATGAGACTTTGGAGTTGGACTTGTAAGTTAATGCTGAAATGAGTTAAGACTTTGGGAGACTGTTGGGAAGGCATGACTGGTTTTAAAATTGAGGACATGAGATTTAGTGGGGTCAGGGGTGGAATGGTATGGTTTCACTGTTTCCCCACCCAATTCTCATCTTGAATTCCCACGTGTTGTGGAAGGAACCCAGTGGGAGGTAATTGAATCATGGAGGCAGGTCTTTCCCATGCCGTTCTAATGATAGTGAATAAATCTCACAAGATCTGGTGGGATTATAAGGGAAAGTTTCCCTCCACAAGCTTTCATTCTGCCTGTCGCCATACAAGTAAGATGTGGTTTGCTCTTCCTTGCCTTCAGCCCTGATTGTGAGGCCTTCCTAGCCATGTGAAATTGTAAGTCTGGTTAAACCTCTTTCTTTTGTAAATTGCCCAGTCTTGGGTATGGACTGATACACTAGATCACATGATAATTCTATTCTTAATTTTTTGAAGAGTCTCTATGCTATTTTCCTTAGTGACTTCACCATTCTCCACATTCTCTCTGTGATGGTTAACTTAAGTTGTCAAGTTGATTGGATAAAGAAATAGCTAGAGAACTGATAAAGCATTACATGTAGGTGTGTCTGTGAGTGTTTTCACAGGAGATTGGCATGTAAGTAAGTAAACAGAGTGGGGAAGACCCAACCTCAATGTCAACAGGCACCATCCAAATTCGTTGGGTCCTGGATAGAATAGAAAAGGAGAAAAGGATTTTGTCTTTCTCTCTCTTTCCTTCAGCACTCTCCTCTTTCCCCCCTTGGACATTAGAACTCCAGTCTCTCTGGCCTTGAGATTCCAGGACTCACATGAGATCCCCCTAGATTCAGAATTATACCTTGTCTTGCCTGATTCTGAGGCTTTTGGATTTGGACTGAGACATGTTATCAGTGCCACAGAGTCTCCAACTCACAAACAGCCTGTCATGGAACTTCTCAGCCTCCCTAATCATGTGAGCCAATTCCCCTAATAAATCTCCTATTAGATACCTATATTTAATATATCCTATTGCTTCTGTCTTTCTGGAGAACCTTAATATGCTGAACAACATTTGTTATCTTTTGACTTTCTGATAACAGCAATTTTAGCAGGTCAAAGTTGATACCTCATTATACTTTTGATTTTAATTTCCCTGTTAATTAATGATGTTAAAAACCTTTTAATACACTTAAAGAAATGTCGTACAAGTTATTTGCTCATTTTAAATTTTTTTCTAATGAATCGTAGTAGTTCCTTGCATGTTTTGAAAATTAACCCCTTATCAGATACATGGTTTGCAAACATTTTCTTCCATTTATAGGTTGCCTTTTTATTTCATTGATTGTTTTATTTCATGTGCAGAAACTTTTTAGTGTGATATCTTTTCAATTGTATATTTTTGTTTTCGTTTTCTATGCTTTTGTTGTCATATGCAAGAAATCATTGTTGTATTATGCCAACTGTAGTAAAATTAGTAGATTTACTCCCAAATCTGAATGCACTCTGGAAACCCCACATTTCCATACTCAGCATATCAAAAAGCAATTCTGCATTTCATCAGAGGTGGTACAAATATTAAATAACAGTAACAGAAATAAAGCTCTATGTTCTGTATAGTTGCAGAAAAACTTACAAAGTATAATGAGTATAAATATTATCTTAATTAGCTAAATTACATATTACATACATTTTGTGGAAAATTCAGCTGTAAATTATATATATTGCCTTCAGCAATTTTTTTTCTGAAAAAAAATTCTAGATAAATAAGTCAAGATTCAATAATTGAATAAAAATTGACTGAATATAATATCATAAACTTTATTATTGCTTTGTTTTTTGACTGGCCTTCACAATAGTTTCTAACTAGTTCTTATTTGTTGTGAAAGGCCCTATAGCATTTTATGTTAATTTTTAAAAATCTAAAAATTAACCCAAGGAAAAAATTACTTATTATGAAACAAACAAGAATTTTTTAAGATTCATTTTTGGGCAAATAAAAGTGTCATTCAAAGTATGCCCAAGAATCATTAGTAAATAGCAGTTTATAAGGATGATATACTTAACTAGCAACATTAACTCTTTTTGAATCTAATTGGTGAAATCACTATCTTTGAAAACTCCTTCAAAGTTTGGGCTAATTGAATGCTTCACATTGTAATTAGAATATTGAATTCTAAGGTCGGTTTTGGTTCACTTAATAAATGTTAATATTTACTGATTACCTAAGTGTCAGGTGCTTTTCTAAGATTGTGGGATATATTGAAGAACAAATAGGACAAAGAAACCCTGTCTTCATGGAGCATACATTCTGTTGCTCACCCTTTTTTCTCCCTTGGTTTTATATTTTTTATGTCCAGAAAACAGGGGGAAATATCAGACCTTTCTTTACAGTGAGATAAATAGTCAAGATTTTATTTCACCATTTTTTGGAAGAATCATTAAAGCCTCCATCTTTTAAGCTACAGAGTAGTAAATAGAATTTCTTCCCCAACAATTCTATTTTAACTAAAAATAGGACTTCACCTTCCTAATGCCAATAGAAGTTATTCCTAAGTCACTAGTATTATGGGGTCTCCTAATCATCTCATATTAATTATAGAATTCCAACAATTGTAAAGTTACACATTATCCTTCAAGCAAGGAAAACATATTTTCTAAAACAAGCTAAAAGTTGACATCAAACTGGAAGTAAAGCTCACAACTTATCAGAATTATCAGATTATCAAGATTCTGATAATTCTTATCAGAATTATCAAGATGGCATACATTTTTCTTAAATTCATATCTAATTTTTTTGCCATTGCACAAGTTTCATTTGGTGACTTTGCCACTTAGCCTTTGGGAACAGAGATGCCAACTTCTTACAATAATCCTGTACTCATGGATTCATGAAGCGAGGGATTTCTTTACTGTTACCACTGTACTTAGAGTCCATGGTTATTAAGCAATCCAGAATTTCCCAGAACGTGCTATGTGACCTAGCCCAAATTACTTGTTCTCTTTGCTACAGTATTTTCATCAGTGATACAGGTATTAATGAATCCCTCACAACGTTGTTGAAAAGCCTGGTCAGTGACCCCTCAGCATAATCCAGGGCAGGTGTCTCTGAAGAGTGGTGGCAGCCAACAGCCAGCTGAAGAACACAGAATTTCTGTGTTCCGCCATTTCTGAGTCTGACCTGATACCCTAGCTGCCACGCACAAGCAGAAACTCTAAAGTCTTGATTGTCAGGCATGCTAACTGCAGACAAAATGATAATCATTCAACCATTTATATTACTTTATTACCATATTAATTCAATTCATTCAACATTTGTTTTATCTATTATATAGTGGTCATTATGCTAGGCATTTATAACAAAATCTGTGCCAGCATATCAATGTTTTATATTTAACAAACAACAGTAAACATTATTTCAATTTATTGTAGCCTATTACTTTTATAGTTATAACTTACCAGTTTTAAAAAGGCACATGTCTAAAAAGATTTATTGACAACCATATGCAATTTATTGTGCTAAAATAATAATAATTATTACTAGGTTTCTACTAGATTTTTATTCTGAAATTAATAGGAATTTCTTATGTATCCTTTCTCTTTTGCATTTGGTGCCTAAAGAAACTTGAATTGTTGCAAAGAGAAGATGTCAAACACCTAAGAATATTGTAAAATTATCTTAAATTTGGTCTTATAAAGTACTAACAAACGAAAGATAGTTTTAGTTTATATGTCCTTGATGAATCAAATTAGAACTGGAGGGTGAAAAGCATCAACAAGACAGGTATTCTTTCCAGTTAAAGAGACAGAATCAGTCCCTAAAAGGAGGCAACTCCCTCAGCGGATGGTGAATTCTATGTTACAGAAGAATTGATTCAAAGCATTTGTTGAAATGTTATAGAACAACACTATTAAACAAAACTTTCTTCTATAATGGAAACACCGATGCTTCTAATCCTGAGTCACTAGTAACACAGTTATTGAGGTTTTAAAATGTAATGGGGTTAAGGAGCAAAATTTGTATTTTAATTAATATAAATTTAATTTTAAACACGTAGCTAGAGTCAATTATTTTGGAAAGCAGAGTTATTGAATCTATTCAAACATAAGTATCAAGTGACATTTAAGGTTCTATGTCACACAGAGAGTCGATGCTTCTGTGATTTTTAGACAATACAAACTGCTGACCACAAGGTCCTCTGTCCCACTTTGCACATGCCTTCATTACACAGAACTTATCTCTTTCCCTAGTGAAGTGGGGTCCTGGATACTGAATATGTTACATTTTCTATGTGTTTGGAAAGGAAAAATAAGGTTTTCATAATACTATTCAAATTAACTGCTTTTTAAAAATCACATACTAGTTTGTTTCCTGTGGGGTCAACCTTAAATGGTTTACAAATTAAGAGGTTTCTGAATGTTTAAAGCAAATTCATCTGGCAGAGATGTCAAAGGACCAGTATTGCAAAAGCTCAATGTTCCCGGTTCTTGCTTTCAAAATTTATTGTTTGTGGGACAAACGAAAGATAATCTAATCACATAGCAAAATTTTTCCCAGGGCCAAAGAATTTCAAGCGGTCGACAGGTTTGTTTTGTTGTTGTCGTTGTGTTGTTTTGTTTTTGTTGTTGTTGTTGTTTTCACTTAAAGCTTGACTCATGGAAAGCTGCCAGAGGGAAAAAATAAAGTAAACCTTGTGCCGTATTCTGGATGGACCATATAAAATCCAGACTTCTTAACGTGACATAAATTTTCAGCCAAAGTAAAATATTTGTTTTCGTCATACAGATTCCATTTTTCCTGCTACATGACTTTTTTCATACGGCTTTCTCTGCTTGAAATGCCCTTCCTCACAATTTTGTACATTGAAAGCATATGTAATTCTTAAAATCCATATCCGTGCCACTTTACGTCTGGTTTTCTTTACTACTTCTGCCTGGAGTGTGTGTGTGTTTTCCTCCTAGACCTATTTATATTTGTAGCCTGAGATAATATAGATGTTTATCCCCTAGATCACAAGCTGGTCATTATTGATGTCTCAGACATCTTTGTAACCTCCATAGTGCTTCAAACAATGACATAATATTACATGGAAAACAAATAGGATGAAGTAGCAAACAAATGAATGGAAGAATGTACCAAAGAAGGAGAAAGAAAAAAAAGGGAGAAAGAAAAAGAAAGGAAGGAAGGAAGAGGAGAGGCAGAAAGAAAGATAGGGAAGAAAAATCCTTAAGGAATCGCTCACCAGTAATGGTGTCTGAAAAGTGAGTTAAACATTAATTGAAAGTGCTAACCATTTCTGAGAACTCTACATTGCAAGATATATAAAACATTCAAGCAGATGTAAATGCATCTGAGGAAGATAATTTATTGGGTTAAATAGCTTGAATGGTCTTTGGAAGATGGGGTTTCAGCGCAGTTGCAGATAAGGCATGAAATGACACCCTCAGACTGGATCTTTTCTTTCTTTTTACTGTGTCTCCTAGGCTGGAGTGCAGTGGTCCTTATTTGAAGCCCACGAAACGATCGCCCTGTTCTCCTTGTCTTGAGCCGACGAAAAGATCTTGATCTCCTCGACCTGATCCAGACCTGTCTTTGGTGATGAGCGACCATACTGGCTGACGTGATTGTTTGCGCCGGAGTTTCGACCGATCTGCTGGCGGAGATGATTCTCGATTGATATGGATGGATAGCGCGCGCGCGCGCGCTCTCTCTCCTTTTCTACTTCTGCCCCTTCATGGGCAGTGCCTAAACATGGAAGCAACTGCAAGTTTCTGACTGTGTCCAGTGAAACTAAGGGATTTCCACGTGGAGGCTCCTAACCGCCATATTCCGGTTCACTTAAGGGACCTGGATCTTTTTCATTTCATTTCTTTTTTCCTTTTCCGTCTTTCAGCAGCTGTTTCCTAGTAGCTCCTTGGAAATTGAGGACAACTGGCTGAGGTCACTTCCTGGTATTGCCTGAAGGCGTAGGAATGAATGGGAATAATTGCCCTACCCAGAAAGGGAAAGGACTATTTATTTATTTATTTATTTATTTATTTATTTATTTTTATCTTTTCCAGGTGTGTTCCCTGATCCCTACATGTGGCACAGCTCAGATCAAACTCAGCAGCACATGTTTCAGGAGACTTAGACCTTCTTTTCATATGCTAAATTCTTCCCTTCCCCTGTTCAACTGACTAAGGGCAGAAGAAACCCACCCAGTCTCTGATTCCTGTCATTAAAGTTCATGGAACAAGAAGCGTGGGAAAGAATGCTAAAAGTTGGGGATTACACCCAGGGACCAAAGGAAAGCTCATAAGTTCTGGAGGGAAAGTTTGCAAAGTGGCACTGGTGTCCACCTAAGGTTTGGACTGGTGTCCACCTAAGATTGGACCCCACGGGAGGACACTCTGGGGGATCCTGAGGACCTCAACCTCCCCAAAGGGAACGCTCTTAGCAGAGGTTCTGAAGTCTGGTAATAAGCCTTCCTCAGAATTTTCTCTTGCAGTTTCAATGCTGTTTGGCACCAGAATTGTTTGGAATCTGGAGTTTACTGTCAAATAAAGTGAGGTGGCATTGCATAAATCCAGGTTTTTATGCCTTAACATGTGACACCCTCCTTTGCTGCTGTTTGGCCCCAGTGATCTTTGGAGTCTGGGGAGGTTTGCCCTTTAAAAATCAAACTGTCATGGAGATGGCTTTACCCGAAATTTTGATTCACAGCCTTCATTGGATTATCTACTGGGGCGAACAAAGTAAAACTGACAAACTTGTATTGCTATCTCATGGCTAAGGTTCCAAGCCATTGGATTTTCATGTATGTGTGTGCATACATGTCTAGATGTGTTTATTTGTATGTACATTTATTGTTATATATTGTGTCTATTGTGTCTACCAAAATTGGCTTATAAGGAAAAGAGTGCTCATAAATAAAGTAAATAAGTCTATGCAATTTTGCAATTTTCAAGTTTACATGACTTAAGTGTAACTTTATTAAACAAGCTAGCTTTAAAATTATTAGTAAAAAAAAAAAAATAGAAATGTCTTCAGAATTGTCAGCATACATTTTATCTGAATTTTATGTTTGTCTTTGTTAGAAACTTTAAAATGTCATTGTTAATTCAAGCTGGGAACGCTTAGGGCAAACCTGCCTCCCATTCTATTCAAAGTCATCGCTCTGCTCATTGAGATAAATGCGTATCTGATTCCTTCCTTTGGAAAGGCTAATCAGAAACTCAGAAAAATATAATCATTTGTCTCCCATCTACCTGTGAACCTAGAAGTCCCCAACACTCCCCACTGTACTTTGAGTTTTCTCGCCTTTCTAGAACAAACCAATATACATTTGACATATGTTGATTGATGTCTCATGTCTCCCTTCTTAAAGGTGAAAGCATTGAGTAAGATGAATGGGATAAATGTTTTAGGTAAACTTTTGTGTAAATTAAAATTTTATTTTTCCTCATTTAATATCTGGGTCATTTCTGATTAAGAAAGGGTTAGGATATGGGAAAATGTATTTTTTAAATTGTGTAATTGTTTTACCTATAAATGCCCATATCTGATAGTTCAGGATTTCTTGCTTTTTAGGGTTTCACTAAAGTTTTATGTTACTAAGGATGATAATTCTAGTTAACATGTAATTCTGTATATAAAATGTGCCAGAAAGGGTTATGCTATTAGTGAGAAAAAGAATAATATTGTCTAATTCAGAAGTCATCTATGGAAGAAGTTTAAATAATGTAATATTTTTAAAACCTTATAGAGAATTGGAGACATTTGGCTAATTAACATTCTTAGCCTTTTTTTAGTTTGTTTTGAGATGGAGTTTCGCTCTCTCACCCAGGTTGAAGTGCAATGGCATGATTTTGGCTCACTGCAACCTCCACCTGCAGGGTTCAAGCAATTCTCCTGCCTCAGCCTCCCAAGTAGCTGGGATTACAGGCACACGCTACCACACCTGGCTAATTTTTGTACAGGCTCGTCTCAAACTCCTGGCCTCAGGTGATCCACCTGCCTCAGCCTCCCAAAGTTGTGGGATTACAGGCATGAGCCATCGCACCTGACCAAAAGTTCTTAGTCTGAATTAAAGCAAAGTAAGAAGCATTGTTAAAAAATGCATTGGCAGTTTGACAATTGTTTTTTTTTTAATAGAGTTAAGCATGAAGCTGGATTTAGTGAGGAGCCAAATTTCACATACATGCTTGCATTGCTTCACACTATGTTTACTGTTTTGTGTGGCTAGTGCTAGAGTACTTATTGGTCATGTGCCTTAAGTGAATTTCTTGATTGCATGGAATGTATAATAATATTGGTGAACTTAAGGATATTACGTTTTGTATCAGAAGTAAAATATTCATCATGTGGGGTTTTTGGGGCCCTATGTAACACTGTAGCCTCCAGGGTAGATTAGCAAGGAAAAATTTAGAGTTGGTTTTATGTTTATTTGTTTTTGCTTCTAGTTTTCATTTGGTTGCTGTTTACTTTCCATTTGTCTTGAATTCCTAGGCTACCTTTGTCAGGCCCACAGCAACTGATGGAGCATACCAGTCTTTTACCCTTCAACTAACTTTTTGGATTTTAAGCTTCCTGATACTTTAAGTGTGTTGAGTATACTTTGGTAAATAGAATTTGAGTCATATTTATATCTCTTGCCTAATTTAGTCAAAATTTATAAACTCTTTGTGAATATTCTTAATTCATGGCAATGTGTTTGTCTGCATACAGCCAAGCATGGCCACTAGAGCCGCTCAGGGAGACATAACCCTAAACCTGACATGCCACCAAAAGTGTGAAAATTTCTTACCAGTCTCTGGCCTCTTTCGCTCTGTGCAAACTGGTTAAATGAAAGGTTAAAGTTATCTCTTCTGTAAAGTTTTAATTAATACAAAAGAACTTTAATTAATTGATTTAATAATGAGAAGAACTTCTATTGTTATAACATCAGCCCTCTTGCATGGGAAAGCTTTTATACAACCAGAAAACATGCATTGAAAGTAACAATTGGATGAAATCCCTTTACAAAATGTTTAATGACCCACCAGGTGACCAAATGTACCTAAAGCTTTAATTGTTTTCCCAGGAATACGGGGCCAAGCATTGGTTATTAACTATTTTAGTAATTTGTAAGTTACCACACCAATGAATTCAATTTGGATTATTTTATTATTTTATTTATTGGTTCACTCCTCCTAGCCCACATGATGGGTGAAAGAGAACATTGCCAGTAGGCCTTCACTATTCCAGAAGGGCATCATTCGTTAGGCCCTTTTCCCTTGGTTTAAAGTAAAAAAGCAATGATTAGAAATGTACCCCTCATGATAGACTTAAATTTTACTGTAAAGGCTACAGTTACGCAACAGACTTTAAATTGTCTTGTGAAAGTTATAATAGGATTCGCTGAACAGAGAATTATCTGTGCAGTTGCTGGCACTTGTGGCCTGTGGAAAAATACATCAAATGAAGATTATAGAAATTCAGTGATAGAGATTTGCAAAGGGACTGCTTAGTTAAGTGAGTAAACTGTTTATCTAGCTCATTCTTTGATCTATTTTATTTTAGGAGGTTCAGTTTATGGGGACCCTGGGTAAGGAGCATACTCCAAACTCTTGATATTATCTTCCCATTAGTCATAATAATAGTCTTCCTGGTATGATGTATTCTCTCAAAGGTTTTAAATGCTTGCATGAAGCCATTTCTAGAGTGTCATATGGTCTCTCTTCAACTGGAATAACCAGAGCTGAAAGAAATGAGCAACCATCAGGATTTGTATTTTAGCAACATCTCCATGGTCATGTGGGAGAATGAATTCCAGGGAAAGGCAAAGTCAAGAATGAAGACATAAGGCTCAATGAAATGATTATTCATGTAACACAGGTAAGAAATACCTTCTCAATGCAGTTACAGAGAATTTGGAGTTCAGGGCACAGATAAGACAGTACTTGGTGATGTATTAAATAAGAGAGTAGAGACAAAATGTTTACCAGGTTTGAGATAGTACATGGAAAATCATACCATTCAGTCTGATGGAAATAGTGAAAACACAGCCATTTTTTCTGTCTTAAATCCATCATTCTCAAAGCTAAGTCTGTACCTTTCTAACATGATCTTTCTAAAACACTTTTGATCACAACAGTCCATGCATAAGAAATTTGTTAATGGCTAACCAATACTCACAGAATAAAGTCCAGACACTGTGTTCAAGTATCCGCATAATTTCTTTGTAACTCACCTCTTCTCTCTCATTCTCTTACCCTAATCATAGTCTCTGAGCCTCTTTGTGTGTGTGTATGTGTGTGTGTGTGTGTGTGTGTGTGTGTGTCAGAGAGAGAGAGAGATAGAGGTAGAGAGACAGAAAAAGAGAGAGAGAAGAGAGAGTTATTTGGCCTCTAGTTAAATCTTCCTAGAACCTTGCCCAATTGGCAAACTTGTATCTGTTTTTTTGACCTAGTTTAAATAGTACTCCTTCTATCCAAGTTTCCCAGATGTCTCCTTCATGCCAAATTAATTACATCTCATCCTTTAGCTGTCATAGCAGCCATAATCTTATTTTAAAAAATATAATGTTGCATCATCAGAATGTGTTTCATGTCTTTATGCCATTAGACTGTGAGTTCCCACATGGCTGAGATTCTCTTACTCTTGTACTGTACATCCACCAATGCTGAATACTTTTCCTTACATAAGGAGGTACACAATAATGTTTAATAAATACAATAAACATGGGACAAGTGTGTTAGTACAAGCATGGGCATAGATTTGTATGGATCCTTTTTGTGGACCATTTTTTTCTGACTCTGTACACACTGTTTTATTTCTAGTTTGTCTAGGACTCTGAGATGACAATGACCAGAAATGGCAGGAATTCACTTGACAGAAAGATAATTTTTTTAATTTCTCAAATTTAGACAATGTTAAATTTTGACAGGGCTTAGTATATGCTAACACTGTCCACTGCTGTCATTCAGCATCGCCATTCACTGAATAACATCGTATTTAAAATATCAAATATTTTAAATGTATTTGTTTTAATGATGTTTGCAAAGTGTTCTAGATTTTGCCAATATGCAGACTTACACATCAGAAATCCTCTATTAAAATTTCCAAGATATTTGACACATTATAGTTGATTTGAAATTTCTAATATCTTTGACAAAATTTGGTCTCATCACCTAAGTATTTGAAATACACTTGTTTGTTATGCATTATTCATATCTATGTATAAAGTATATTTATTATAGTAGTCTTATTAAGTATGAATAGAATTGAAGCTTTATGTTGTGGTTTTTACACAGATTACATGTTTACTGTATAGCACCCAGGTGATACATATACATCTATAAATCTGATGACCAACTTTTGAAATTTGAAAATAGTCATCATATTTCAGTGTATATACCTAGTTATTTTGTTTTTAGAGAGAATAATAATATATATGTAATACTTGTTATACAATTACAACTGCTAAATATATTTTCAATAATTAATATTCCATAATATACAGCTATATATATATATATTTGTTTTTAGAGAAAATATCTAACTCTGTCAACCAGGCTGGAATGTTGTGGCATGATTATAGCTCACTGCTGCCTCAAACTCATGTGTTCAATCAATCCTCCTACATCAGTCCCCTGGGTGGGCACTATTGGCTCAAGCCACCATACTTACTTAGGTTTTTTGTTTGCTTGTTTCAGAGACTGAGTGTCTTGCTATGCTGCCCAGGCTGATCTCAAAATCCTGGTCTCAAGCAGTCAACCCACCTCAGCTTCCCAAGTAGCTAGGATTACAGGTGCAGTGGCTAAAGCAGTATTTTTTAAAATCTAAAGCCATTTCAAGAAATAGGGAAAATACACATAATTAAATTAATGTAGAAGAGCTATTCACACAGTTAACTCTACAAATACATCAAAATGTATAGAAGACTAGATACTTTAGAAGAGGGCACATAGACCAACAGAACAGAAAAGAGAACTCTTAAAGCCTCATACCTACGGCCATCTGATCTTCAACAAAGTCGATTCAAGTAAGCAATGGGGAAAGGATTCCCTATTCAATTAATGATGCTGGGATAGCTGGCTAACCATATGCAAAAGAATAAAACTGGATTTCTGTATTTTACTGTATACAAAAAATTAATTAAAGATGCATTAAAGATTCATATGTAAGACCTCAAACTACAAGAATCCTATAAGAAAACCTAGGAAACAACATTCTGAATATCAGTCTTGAGACAGAATTTATGACTAAGTCCTCGAACGCAGTTGCAACAGAAACAAACATTGACAAGTGAGACATAATTAAACTAAAGAGCTCAGCACAGCAAATGCAACTGTCAGCAGAATAAAGAGACAGCTTACAGAATCGTAGAAAAAATTCATAAATTATGCATCTGCCAAAGGTCTAATATCCAAAATCTATAAGAATTTTAAACAATTCAACAAGCAAAAAGCAAATAACCCCATTAAAAAGTGGGGAAAAAACATGAATAGACACTTCTCAAAGGAAGACATATGAGTGACAAAAAAAAAAAAAAAAACAGAAAAGATACTCCAAATCAGTAATCACTAGAGAAATATAAATCAAAGCCACAATAGGATACCATTCCACACCAGTCAGAATTACTATTATTAAAAAGTCAAAAAACAACAAATGCTGGTGAAGCTGTGGAGAAAAGAGAACACTTATACACCATTGGTAGGAGTGTAAATTAATTCAGCCACTGTGGAAAGCAGTTTGGAGATTTCTGAAAGAACTTAATACACAACTACTCTTCAGCAATCCCATTATGGGTATATATCCAAAAGAAAATCAATTTTTCTAACAAAAAGACACATGCACTTACATGTTCATTGCAGCAATAATCACAATAGCAAAGACATGCCATCAACTTTGGTGCCCATAAACAGCAGACTGGATAAAGGAATTGTGCTAATATACACCATGGAATACTATGCAGCCATAAGAAAGAACAAAATTATGTTCTTTGCAGCAACATGGATACAGCTGGAGGCCATTATCCTAAGCAAATTTACTCAAGAACAGTAAACCAAATACTGCATATTCTCACTTATAAGTACGAGCTAGATATTGAGTATTCATGAACATAAAGATGCCAGTAATAGACACTGGGAACTACTGGAGTGGGGAGGGAAGAAAGGAGCAAGAGTTAAAAAACTATGCGATACTATGCTTATTACCTAGGTGACGAGATCAATTACACCTCAAGCCTCAGCATAATGAAATATACCCATGTAACAAGCCTGCATGTGTACTCCCTGAATCTGTAATAAAAGTTGAAAGTAAAAAAATAAAATAAAACAAACCAAAATGAACAAAAATTGAGTACAGTAACCATTAATTTTAAAAAATATTTTATTTTATTTTATCTTATTTTATTTTAAGTTCCAGGATACATGAGCAGGACACGCAGGTTTGTTACATAGGTAAACATGTGCCGGGATGATTTGCTGCACCTTTCAACCCATCGCCTAGGTATTAAGCCCGCATGCATTAGCTATTTATCTGGATGCTCTCCCTCCCCTCCCAACCCCCAAAGGTCCCACTGTGTGTTTTTCCCCTCCCTATGTCCATGTATTCTAATTGTTCAGCTCCCAATTATAAATTAGAACATGCAGTATTTGATTTTCTGTTCCTGTGTTAGTTTGCTGAGGATAATGTCTCCGAGCTCCATCCATGTCTCTGCGAAGGACATGAGCTTGTTTCTTTTTATGGCTGCGTAGTATTCCATAGTGTATATGTATCACATTTTCTTTATACAGTCTATCGTTAATGGGCATTTGAGTTGATTCCATATCTTTCCTAATGTGAATAGTGCTGGAATTTTTAAAATTATGAATGTCTTTTACTAATGAATGCACATGCCTAGTGTGTTAGTCCATTTTGCAATACTATAAAGGAATACTCAAGACTGGGTAATTTACGAAAAAAAAGTTTATTTGGCTCATAGTTCTCCAGGCCCTTCTAGCATGGTGTAGCATCTACTCAGCTTCTAGTGAAGGCCTCGGGAAGCTTACAGTCAGTGAAAGGCAAAGGGGAAGCCAGTGTAATTCATGGTAAGAGACGTACCAGGTACTTTTAAATAATCAGCTCTTGAATGAACTCATAGGGTGAGAACTCACTCATAACCACGGGAAGAGCATCAAGCCATTCATGAGGGATCCACCCTCACGGCTCAAACACCTCCCATTAGGTCCACCTCCAACATTGGAGGTCACATTTCAACATGAGATTTGGAAGGGGCAAAACATCCAGACCATGCCACCTAGAAAGCCATTTTTTGCAACTCATATTTTGTTAATACTGAATTTGATGAAAATTTATGATAAAATATTGGGATTTAATATATATAAACATATACGTGTGTGTGTGTGTGTGTGTATATGAATAGGAAAACTAAAAAAATTTTGTAGTCAATTCAATTACTTCTTTTGATTCTGCCCTTCTCTTAAACTATGTAACTGTTGAAAATACTTTGAAAGATTGGTGCCTCTGCCTTGCCAAACTTAACGTGTTAAGCTCTTCCAATATTTTAGTGACATGTCACTTTCATACACTACCTTAACCAAAATTATCAACCATTCTGCTTAATAGCTATGTATTTGAATATAGCCAAGTTTATACCAGTATCTTTGAATATTTCTTCTTATTGCATTTCAGTACATACTTCTAGGCTGAAGTTGTTTTTTTCCTGAAATACATATTTGAATTGTTCTTTTAATGAAATTCTGGGAGAGAAGTTTTTTGATTATTTTAGTTGCTTATAAAAAGAGATTTGGAATTAAGTGACACTGGCCCTCACCCCCTCCTGGGATAATGGATGTTCTATTAAAATAATGATCGTTTGTTAAGTCAATTGCATTCTTTCTGCTTATACTTACTCTTTCACTCTATATTGCCAACTGATTGAATTTATTCACCTATAAAACATATGACTTTCTTCTTCTCATCCTTCTCTATTAAAGAACCAGAATAATACAACAGTAATGATGTCTCATTCAGAGATAAAATATAGTGATCTAGCTTGTTAGGCTGCATGAGGAAAGTAGCAGAGATGGAATCTTTTCGTAAAGTTTCTCTCTACTAGTATTAGTTTCTGAATAACTGATAAAATAAAAGAATACTGCCCATAAATGAGACCATTGTACTTTTTCAGAGTCATGCCCATAAATGAGACCATTGTACTTTTTCAGAGTCAATTTCCTAATATTTCTTGAAGTCTTCTCTTACTTAGGAAAACAATGATAGCGGCATTAATCGGTATGCAATTATAGATGCTATATGCTAAGAAGGTTTTCAGTTAACGTCTAAATTTCACTAGTGTCAGCTACAGTATTCTTCTTCATTCTAAGAGAACTAAAGGGTCCTTCTCTCCACCATAAGCTATCTAATCATGTAAAGAATAGAGATTAACTGATTATGATGAATAAATTAATCTCAGAAGAAGCACAAACTCAGAGATTTCTAATTAGCATAATTTTCCTGGGACAACTAGAAAACTTCTCTATTCTTATTAACAATAATCAACAGAACAATAACTAATTTGGGGCAGCACGCTATAAAATTATTAGAATCATCTTTAGGACACAGATTAAGAAGTTATAAATTCATATCAAAATTGTTTAAAAACTAACAACAAGCAACGGCCTAAAGAGCAACCTCTGTTTCGACTTACAAGATTACTCATATTTGTTTGTTAGACTTTTATCATCATCATCACACTGATACACTGAATATTTGGCTTGCATTATGCTATGCATTCTGTATGATGAAATAACTTTAATCCCTACAACAACTTCATAGGGTCAGTGTCAGTATTGCATCCAATTTAATGATCATGCACAACAGCAACCTTACTTTGCTTGGCTCTCATTAAAGTATAATTTCTCTAGAATAGCTATTTTTAGATTTTTTAATCAACTATTATTATATATTAATGATTTTAAAATTTTTACTTAAATGTTTAAAATAACTATGTTAATACGGAGCTAGGCAATGTGAAAATATATAGAAAAAACGTGAGATAGTTCTGGTAATTCTCAATATTCCATGTTTCTAGAAAGAATACCCTGCAGTGTAGATTTGACATAACAGTTTTTGTTTTTATCTGACCCACAAATCAGAATGAAAATGAGGACTAGAGCAATGTTAGAATATATTGTTTCATGATATTTAAAGCAGAAATATGTAGGCATAACAGGTCAAATAATAGAAAACAAGATTCCAAATTCTTAAGCCAAATGTGATTAATAAAATCATTAGGAAAATAACAAGAATAGCTACATAAAGAGAAACAAACAAAAAACTACTTTGACAAATTATCTCCCTTAACAATATAAAATTACTGCATCCAAATAACTGCATTTGAAAGTATGATAACATGGGGAAGAGAAAATATCTGAATTTTATTTTCCTTTACGTGTCAGACATTAAAATGTGACCTTCATCATAAATGGACTATATCTGCTCAATGGAATGATGTGTATGATGTTCATATTGACTTTTAAATCTTGAAAGTACTCTAGAATTCAAATATTGTGTTCTATAGTCTTTCATAAAAATAAACTTACCAAACAAGAGGATATCAACAAATAATATGTATTAACATATTTAAGTTTCCCATGACTATATATGAACATCATAAATATATATATACAAATAGTGTATGTATAATAATATAAAAACAGCCGTCACAGGATATCTTGTATCTTTGTGAGCTTTTGATAACGAATTATTAAATACTTGGCAAAGTGCTGGGTTAGCAGATAAACAAAAGCAAATGTGTTTGTCACGTACATGGGAGATCAATGTGAAAGAATCATAAAGCATATCTGCCAGTGTAACAAGGTAAGGGAAAAGAAGCACATGTCTGAAATATACATGCAAGAAGCAATCAAATGTCCATTATGGCTCCTCATAATTGCATCTCCATACCCCCTCACTCTCTAAACACCAACCATGCTGGCATTCCTGTTCTTCCAATGATACTGGAACCATACTCATGCCTTAGGATCTCCTTACCTCCCTTTCCTCTGCCTGTATCCTGGATTCCCATAGACAGCCTGATTGTCTTTCTTTTGCTAGATTTTGGTAAAATGTCACCTTTTCAGTGAGTTCTTTCATGGCCAACTGCTTGAAAATGGCAACCACTTCCCAGTCTTCCACATAAACTAGTAATTATATTACTAATCACCATCTAAAATTGTTATTGCTGCATCCACAGTGCCTAAAATCATGCTATCTTATAATAGGTGATATATAAGTGATACATATTTGTATACATACCTCACAGTATGATTTTATAAATAGTTTTATTAAAACAAAGCCACACCCATTTGTTGATATTGTTTATGACTCCTTCATTCAATGACTCAGTTCTATAGCCCTAAATATTACCTATTATGTACTGGATATATAGTGATAGCTGCACATAAGTGATATACAGTGATATCTTGTTTTATTGCACTTTGCTTTATTGTTCTTTGCAGATATTGTGCTTTTTTAAAATTAAGATTTTTGGCAACCCTACTTCGAGCAAGGCTATCTATGCTTTTTTTTTTTTCCCAACAGTATTTGCTGGTTTAGTGTCTGTGTGTCACATTTTGATCATTCTTGTAATATTTTAAACTGCATATTGTTAATATATCTGTTATGATGATATGTGATCAGTGATCTTGATGTTAATATTGTAATTATTTTGGAGTGCCATAAACTGCACCCATGTAAGACGTCAAGGTTAACCAATGTTGTATGTATTCTGACAGCTCCACTGACCAGCCATTTCCCCATCTCTCTCCCTCTCTTCAGGTGTCTCTATTCCCTGAAATATATTGAAATTAGGTCAAGTAATAACCCTACATTGGTCTCTACGTGTTCAAGTGAAGGAAGAGTTTCAAGTGTCTCACATTAAATCAAAAGCTAGAAATGATTAAGCTCAGTTAAGAAGACATGTCAAAAGCAGAGAGGCTAAATTTTAGGACTCTTGTGCAAAACATTTTGCCAAAGTGTGAATACAAAGGAAAAATTCTAGAAAGAAATGAACACACCTTAGATAAGAAAGCAAAACAGCCTTATTGGTGATATGGAAAAGTGTTTTGTGATCTGAAGGGAAGAGTAAATCAGCTGTAACATTTTCATAAGCCAAAGCCTAATCCAAAACAAGTGCCTAACTCTCTTCAATTACATGAAAGTTGAGAGAAGCGACAATGCTGCAGAAGAGAAGTCTGAAGTGGTTTTTGGTAGATTATCCAGGGGATCCAAAGAGGCAGTTTGAGTATACAAAGGATTTGAACTTTGTTTCAGGTCAGTTTTTTGCTCTTCATTATCATCAAGAGAATTTCTAAGGCTAACCACGGCACAATTATATGTGTTTTAGTGTAAACTTAATCTTTTCATGACTATCAATAAAGCAATTTATTAAGAATGATATATTTATAAAAAATTCTTTAAAATTTAGGAGTCTAATTTAAATAATCTATCTTTTGGTCATTGACAGAATTTCCAATGGGGTACTTATTTTAATAGAGATTCAATTCAAAACCAAAATGTATCCCAGTGTGGCTATATCCAAGACCAGACAACAAATTATTTTTTCCCATTAATCATGATTTTGTAAAGGAGACAAACAGTGATTTTTATTTTTTTTTACCATCTGCTTGACTAGATCACAAAAAGAGAGCCTGGGAGCCTAATCTGTAAGAAGTTCTTACCCTTCTATTGGCTTATCAGGTCCTTGGTTCCCATTACTATGACATCCAAAAGAGCAGAGTGGCTTTGGTGATAACTGCACACAGTTTCAAAAGTACAGGATCAAGAGAAACCTCCCCCTTCACTCTCTGAAGGTTTACTAAAAAATCAACTCCCAAGGGATATTAAAGGAGAAATGGCACACACATTTATAAACATGCATACATCACAGAGTGATTGCTCCCTTAAGGGAGAAATGAAAAGTCTGAAGAAATGAAAAGTCTTAAAACTTTGCCAAGGAGTGAGAACAACTGGCTGAATAAAACTCAGCACTCAGCAAACTAGAAGGTCCAGGACTCAGGGGAGACTCAGGAGAGACTCAGAAGGGACTCAGTCATCTGCAATCATGGAGTAGCCAGAGGGGCTCGAAAGACCCATACTGGTACCAACTTGTGGGTTCTTGCAGTGTTCCTGCTGAAGATGGTTGTGGTTAGAAGGGAAAATTGAAATGTAAACAGGGGAGCAGGGAAGTACAGGGCTCTCTGTTTTATGGTCTGCTTTACGAGTTTGGAGACATTGCTTAAGTCTTAGGATTAGTCTCCTGCGACAATTTTTTCTCCTGTGACAATTGCAAATTCTGTTTGGATGTTTAAAAATGTTGGTTAGAATCATAGAGTCAGAGGCGAAGCAAAATGGCCAAACAGAACCCTGTAGCAATCATTCCCTAAAAGGAACATCAAATTCAACAACTGTTCACTCAAGAAAGCACTTTTATAAAAACCAAGAAATCAGATGAGTAGTCACAGTACCTGGTTTTAACATGATATCAAGCAATGAGGCCTTGAAGACGGTAAGAAAGACAGTTTTGCTTGCCTATATCACTTCTACTCCATCTCCTGTCAACATCATGCAGAATGAGGGGAGATGGAGTAAAGTATATGTGGAACTTTGCATCAGAATTCAGTGCTGTCGTTGTGGAATACAACACAGGGCAGCATTTTTCTGGCACTGACGGAGCATTTAGACCAGCTCTGCACCAGAAGGGAATTATCTGTCCCAGTGAGAGGAATATGAGTCCCCGCATGTTCCACCCCCAGCTGCCTAAAGTGGCCTGGGGTCCAGAATCAATTTGAGAGGCAGCCAGCCAACAAGGACTGCAGTCCTTGGTTAAGCCTTGGAACCTCACTGGTCTTGGGGATAGTGGAGTTGGGGTGCATGTGACCTAGTATGCTACCAGCTATGATGGACAAGAAAGTGTTTACATCACACCTCCCCTGATTCCAGGCAGTGCAACTCAGAGGGAGCCTCCTTTTGTGTGGGAAAAGGAGAGAGAAAAACACAGAGGACTTTGTCTTGCAACTTGAATTCCAGTTCAGCCACAATAAAATCAAGCAGCAAGCAGATTTCTGAAGGTCCATTTTCAGGCTTTGGTTCCTGGATGACATTTCTAAGCCCACTCTGGGCCAGAAAAGAATTTGATGCCCTGAAGGGTAAAACCCACTCCCAGCAGGATTCATCGACTGCTGACTAAAGAGCCCATGGGACTTGAATAAGCATCAGTGGTAGCCAGGCCATAGTTAAAATGGGCCTTGGGTGAGGTCCAGTACTGGGCTGGCTTCAGGTATGATCCAGTGCAGTGCCAGTTTTGATGGCCACAGGAGTGGTCACAGCATCCTTACCCCAACTCTAGGCAGTCCAGCACAGAGACAGACTCCTTCTGACTGGGGAAAGACAGGGAAGAGAGAAAGACTTTGCCCAGTAACTCAGGAAATTCTCCCTTATCTTACACAAGCCCACTCAAGTGGTGTCTCTAGAAGTTGGCAAGAGTTGCAGCATTGTTGGGCACAGTTCATCACTAGTGCTGATACAACTACAATGACCACAAACTTAGATCACAACACTTTGCATATATGAAAAGTTTTCTCAAGGACAGCTCAGACTGTGAAGATTTGAATAAATACCTAACTTTTCAATGCTCGGACAGCAATGAACCTTCATTCAGAAGCATCAAGAATATCTAGAAAAACATGACCTCACTAACAAATTACATAAGGCACCAGTGATCAATCCAAGAGTGATGGAGATATGTGACCTTTCAAACTGAGAATTTAAAACAGCTGTCTTGAGGAAACTCAGCACACTTCAAGGGTAACACAAATAAGGAATTCAGAATTTTATTAGACAAATTTAACAAAGACATTGAAATAATGAAAAAAAATGCAGAAATTATGGAGATGAAAAATTCAATTGAAAAACTGAAAAGTGTATTAGAGACTCTTACCAGCAGAATTGATCAAGCAGAAGACGTAATTAATTAGAAGATAGGCTATATGAAAATACACAAAGGAGAAAAAAAATAAAGCATACCTATAAGATCTAAAAAATAGCCTCAAAAAAGCACACTTATGAGTTATTCACCTTAAAGAGGATGTAGAGAGAGAGAGATTTAGGTAAATAGTTTATTCAAATAAATGATAACAAAGAACTTTCCAAGCCAAGAGAAACATGAATATCCTGGTACAAGAAGTACATAGAACACCAAGTAGACTCAATATGAATAAGAACCTCAAAGCATATATTAACAAAACTCTCAAAGTTCAAGGATTTAAAAAAATCATAAAAGTAGCAAGATAAATAAGCAAAAAACATGCAATGCAACTTTGATACGAATGCAGCAGACTTCCCACAGAAAACTTACAGTCCAGGAGAGTGTGATATGACATATACAATGTGCTGAAGGGAAAATCTTCAAACCTTGAATACTGTATCCAGCAAAATTGTTATTCAAACATTGAGGAGTACTAAATACACTTCCAGACAAATAAAAGCTAAGAGATTTTGTCAATGTCAGATTTATCTTATAAGAAATGCTAAAGGCAGATCTTTAATCTGAAAGCAAAGGACATCAGTAAACAATAAGAAATCATATGAAGGTATAAAAATCACTAGTAATACTAAGTACAAAGACAAATGCAGAATATTCTAAAACTATAATTGTGGTATGTAAGCCATTCATATGTTTAGCAAGAAGACTGGATGGCAAATCTATCAAAAATAATAACTACAATGTCTTTTTAAGAAATAGACAATATAAGAAGACAGACAACAAAAAGTCAAGAAGTAGAGAAGAATAAGTTAAGTTATGAGAGTCTTTTAGTTTTGTATTTGCTTGTTTGTTTTTTCTTTTCTTTATAATTAGAGTTAACTTGTCATCAGTCTAAAATAATTGATTATAAGATGATATTTGCAAGAAAAGCAATACATTAAAATATACTAATATGGTTTGTCTCTGTGTTCCCACCCAAATCTCACCTTGAATTGTAATCCCCATGTATTGAGGGAGTGACCTGATGGGTGTTGATGGGATCATGGGGCAGTTTTTCCCATGCCATTCTCATGACAGTGAGTGAGCTCTAATGAGCTCTGATGGTTTTAAAAGTGGCAGTCTCCCCTGCACTCTCTCTCTCTCCTGCCGCCATGTAAGATACATGTCTTGCTCCCTCTTTGCCTTGTACCATAATTGTAAGTTTCCTGACGCCTCCCCAGCCATGCAGAACTTTGAATCTAATAAACTTCCTTTGCTCATAAATCACCTAGTCTCAGGTAGTATCATTACAGCAGTGTGAGAACAGACTAATAAATACACTATCAGGCAAAATCACTCTTACAGAAAGGAACACAGAAAGGAAAGAAGAAAAAAAGAAAAAGAGGACCAACAAAACAACTGGAAGACAAATAACAAAATAGCAGTATTAAATGCTTTTTAATCAATAATAACATTGCATATACATGGACTAAATTAAATCAAAAGACATAGAGTGGCTGAATGGATATAAAAGCAAGACCCTATCATGTGTTGTCTATAAAAAACTCACTTCACCCATAAAGACATATAGACTAAAATAAAAAAGGTATCAAAAAAGATATTCCATGCCAATGTAAAGCAAAAAGGAGCTCTAGAAGTGCTTATAATTATATCAAATAAAATAGAGTTCAAGAAAAAAGCTGATAAAAAAGAGGTAAAAAGGTCATTATATAATGACAAAGAGGTCAATTTTGCAGGAGAGTATAACAATTGTAAACTGTGTATACACCCAACACTGGAGCACCCAGATGTATAAACCAAATATTATTTGAGCTAAAGAAAAAGAGAGACCCCAATATAACAATACCTTGGGAGTTCACCCCACTTTCAGCATTGAAAAAGTCATACAGACAGAAAATCAACAAATAAACATTACACTTAATCTGCTCTATACATCAAAGGGACCCAACAGATATTTACAGAATATTTTTCCAAAAAGTGAAAAATAAATTCTTCTCCTCAGCACATACACATTCTCAAGAACAGGTCACATGTTAGACCACAAAACATTCAAAAAGAATAAAACCATATCAAGTATTATTTTAACCACAATAGAATAGAACTAGAAATCAATAATAGGAGGAATTTTGGAGCTATATAAACACATGATATTAAACAATATGCTCCTCAATAATCATTTGGTTAATAAAGAAATTAAGAAGAAAATTTACAAAATATCTTGAAACAAATGAAATTGGAAATAAAACATACCAAAATTCGTAGAATACATCAAAAGCAATACTAAGAGAGAAGTTTATAACAACAAATACCTACACCAAAAAAGTAGAAACACATCAAATTAGTAACAGAATAATGCATCTTTAAGAAGTAGAAAAGTAAGAGCAAACCAAACCCAAAATTAGTAGGATAAATAATACACATCAGAGCACAAATAAATAAAATCAACACTAAAAAAAAAAATAATAAAAGATCAAGGAAATGAAAAGTTGGTTTTTTGAAAAGATAGAAAAAAAATGTCAAACCTTTAGCCAGACTAACAAATAAAAAGAGAAGACCTAAATGAATAAAATTAGAGATGAAAAATGAGACATTATAACTGATACCAAAGTAATTCAAATGATCACCAGAGAACATTATGAGCAATTATATGTTGATAAATAAGAACCTACAAGAAATGGGCAAATTCCTAAACATATACAACCTTCCAAGATTTAGTCATGAAGAAATTCAAAACCTGAAAAGGCAAATAACAAGTAATTAGACAGAAGCAGTAACAAAAAGTCTCCTATCAAAGACTATCCTAGGATCTGAGGCTTCACTGTTTAATTCTATCAAACATTTAGAGAATAACTACCAATTCTGCTAAAACTATTCCAAAAAATCAAGGAGGGAATACTTTCAAATTCATTCTATGAGACCAGTATTACCCTGATACTAAATCCAGACAAAAACATGTCAAAAGAAAAGAAAACTACAAGCCAATATCATTCATGAACATAGACGCAAATATCCTTAATTAAATATTAGCAAACCAAATTCAACAACACATTAGAAAGTTTATCTATAATGATCAAGTGAGATTCATCCCAGGAATGCAAGAATGGTTCACCATATACTAATAAATTAATATGAGACATCACATCAACAGAATGAAGTACAAATCTATTAATATATGATGATTTTAGTTAATGCCAAAAAGTTCATTTGATACAGTTCAACATCCTTCCCTGATAAAAATTCTTATAAAACTGGATATAGAAGAAACATACCTCGACACAATAAAAACCCACAGATAGTATATTGAATAGGGAAAAGCTGAGAGCCTTTTCTCTAAAATCTGGAACAAAACCAGGATGCCCACTTTTATCCAACACAGTAGTGGAAATTCTAGCCAGAGGAATTAAACAAGAGAAAGAAATGAAAGGCATCAAAATTGGAAAGAAAGAAGTGAAATTATCTTCATTTGCAGTGGTTATAATCTTATATTTGGAAAAATTTGAGGAACCCACCAAAATACTATTAGAACTGCAAATTCAATAAAGTTGCAAGATACAAAATTAACTTACAAAAATCTGTAGCATTTATATATGCCAACAGCAAACAATCTAGAAGAAAAAGAAAGTAATCTCATATATAATAGCTATAAATAATGTGAAACACATAGAAATAAACCTTCAATTGAAGAAGTGAAAGATCTTTATAATAAAAATAAAACATTGATTTAAAAAATTGGTGAGAACATAACTGGATAGTGTAGGAAAAGCTGAGGCAGGAGCTCTTGGCTTGGCATAGCCTGTTGCAACCCATGGAGGAATATGTCACTGAGCCACCATGATGCCTGGGCACTTACAGGCAGGCTGTGGCTGCATGGTCACCAACCACTTTGACCAGTTGTGTGACCAGTTGTGGTCCACCAGAAGTGGACCTCTTTGAGGTGCTGAAGTCAGGGGAGATAAAAAATAAATGGCAACAGGAGTGACAATGGGGGCCCTGGAGCCAAGAGCACAGCTCAGGCCCTCCAACATGGCAGGCAAACAGCTGTGTAAAGAGTCCTAGAAAGACTGCAAGAAACCACTGCGCCCCAGCGTTGGCGTGGTTGACAAGAAAGAGACACAGGTGCTCATCGTGCTTAAGAAAGAAGGATGAGTTGGAAGAAGACCTGATCAACAACTTCAGGTTGAAGGAAAAGTAATTAATAGAAGAACAGAAAGACAATCACCTCTAGAATAAAGATTTGAAAAGTCACTTGAAGAAAAGGGTGGACGCAAATTTTCAGTTGATAGACAGATTATTGACTGTCGACGCCATGGTGGTCTTGGAAGAGGTCGAGGGCGCTGCGGACATGGAATGGGCTGAGGAGATGGATTTGATTCCCATGGCAAATGTGAATTTTATAGGCATAACTGAAGTGATAGATCTGTCCTGAAACACGAGGACAAACGTGGAGGCAGTAGACCTCACTACTGGGGAACTGTGAAAGATGAATTAACTGATTTGGATTGATCAAATGTGACTGAGGAAACATCTGTAGGAGAAGACCATCCAGTGGCAGACACTGAAAATAAGGAGAGTGAAGTTGAAGAGGTAAAGAAAGAGGGTCCTAAAGAGATGATTCTCGATGAGTGGAAGACTATTCAAAATAAGGAGTGGTCAAAGTGGAATTTAATATCTGAAAACCAAATGAAGCTGCTGAAGGGCAGTGGAAGAGGAAAGTTGTTTTTCATAAATCAAAGAGTGAAGAGGCTCATGCTGCAGATTCTGTTATGGACCATCTTTTCCAGAAGCCAGCAAATGATGTAATGTCTCAGTTGAAGGTTAATTTTGGATAACTTGGCTGCCCAGAACCTGATGGTGAGGGAGGATGAGGTAGACATGAGTGTGGCAGACGTCTAAACTGTGGCAGCAGGACCGACAAGTGAAGTGGTTCTGCTCCTGGATGACCCAGAGACATTTCCAGCTCTGGCTTAACTGGATACCACAAGACAACCCCGGTTTCTCTGTGAACCTTTATGTTCAAAGCTTTTGCATGCTTAAGGATTCCAAATGACTAAGAAAATTTTTTTAAAAGACTGTCATTCATACTATTCACACCTAAAGACAGAATATCAGTTGTTAAAATGAACTTCTCTTGCTACACAGAAGAAACAAATATGGCAGGCAATTTTGTATTTAGAAATATATTGGTAGCAGGGATGTTTTCATAATTTTCAGAGATGATGCATTCTTCATGAATACTTTTTTATTGCTGCTTGCAAATATGCATTTCTAAATTTGAAATATAGATGTGAACAGTGTGTATCAGTTTAAGGCTTTCACTTCATTTATGTTTTTTAATTAAGGATTTAGATGTTCCCCCCAGTTACAAACTGGTTTTAAATCTTGGACATATCGGTTTTAATACCTGCTTTGCATTTTCACACATGGTCAACTGGGAGATATTAAACTTTCACTTGTCAAATTTTATCTTGTGTGAAAAACTATGTATATTTTAATTTAGTTTTAGTATTTTCATTTTGGGAAAAATCTTTTTTCACTTCCCATGATAGCTGTAGTATATATATATGATAAATCTTTATATACAGAAATATCAGTACTTGAACAAATGTAAAGCACATTGGTTTATTAACCCTTGCTGCTTGCATGGTTCATTAGGTTCAAATTATAACTGATTTACAATTTCAATAGTTTACTTTTCTCCCATTTTAAAAACCAAGTTAGAGACCTTATTGGTGAAAGTTGTTTAAGCTACTTATTGATAAACACATCCCGTCAAGTCAAGTAGTTTTACAGTTATGGTTTTTTGCACCCTCACACGGTGAAATAAGTTGATTTGGCTAAAGTGTAATAAACTGTTATGTAAAATCAGTGTCTTGCCATTTGGTATGATTTCTGTGTGTGAAAGGACCTGAAATCAAAATAGTACATGCATAACTGACAACTCTGTAACCCTTCCTTGTTCTAAAAAGACCCAATGGGCACTGGTTAGTATGGCGAGATGGGGTAGTATTTTAATTTCTGGAATTTGGAAAGCCGACATCTTTATAAGGTTGGAACAGCAGTACCATCCATGAAATATAAACCAAAAATATAAACCAAAAATCTTTGCTCTTTCTGTATTTCCTAGATTGCTATTATTTAAAGTTGATGAGTATTTATTCCACAGAAAGTGATAATTATCTTTTCCTTGTTCCTCTATTAGAAAATTAAGTTAATAATGGATTCCTTCAATGGGAGCATCACCACTTATTAAAACACACATAGAGAGAATGATGAATAAAAGAGGTTTTCTAGGATTTTCTTTTATTCTTTTGCCATATTTATTGATAAACGGGGAAGGAATTTTTAAATAAGTTTTAAGAATCTTTTATCTCTTCATTTTCAGTAATCTTCCAGTAAACTGGCAATGTTCAGTTTAAAAAATATTGGAGATCTTCAATGTTAAATATGTCTATTTAGTCAATTGGTCCTCACATATATTTCTAAAAGAGAAATTGTATGTACAAGAGTTATTCATTTGGATTGAAATTATTTATCTATTACCTACTATTCTGACATTTTAGGAAGGAGGTAATTGTTTTTTAATTATGGATAAACTTGTGCTGGCGTTTTGGATCTTATGATGCTGAGCATGTTCTGCACTGGTGCTAATGTCTAATACAATTTTATAATACAAGCATACCTGCCACCCAGAGGCAAGCATTAATTTAGTCCATATGGCCTATTAAGCTCTCTTGAGATTGCAACATATGTATTCCTAAATCAGTGAGTTTAGACTTTTTAAGTATCTAACTCATTTCTGAACATGTATCATGCTAATAAACCTCTTGATTTCCAGCAACATACTATAGAAAATACCTGCTATTAAAAACAGTTCACAAGTTAAAAAAAGGACACAAATGGAAAGATATTCAATATTCATAGACTGGTAGAATAATAATTATTAAAATGTCCATACTACTCAAAGTAATCTGTAGATTCAATGCAATCTCTCTCAAAATACCAATGACATCCTTCAGAGAAATAGAAAACACAATTCTAAAATTTATATGAAACCACAAAAGAGCCAGAATACTGAAAGACATGCTGAGCATAAACAACAAAACTGGAAGAATCACATTACTTCAAATAATACTATAAAGCTATAATAACCAAAACAGCATGGTGCTGGCATAAAAACACACAGACAAAAAGAACAGAATAAATCACCCAGAAATAAATCCATGCATTTATCGTCAACTCATTTTTGACAAAGTGACCAAGAACAAACATTGAGGAAAGGACAGTCTCTTCAAGAAATGTTACTAGGAAAACTGGATATCCATATGCAGAAGGATAAAATTAGAACCCGATCCCCTGACCATTTACATAATCAAATAAAAATGTCTTTAAAACTTAATCTAATATCTGAAGCTATGAAGCTACTAGAAGAAAACACTGATAAAACACACTAGGACATTGTTCTGGGCAAAGATTTTCAGAATAAATCCTCAAAAGCTCAGGTAGCCAAAGCAAAAATGGACAAATGAGATCACATAAAGCTAAAAATCTTCTGTCCGGTAAACAATAAACAAAATGAAAAGCCAATTCACAGAATTGGAGAAAATATTTGCAAACTACCCACTAACAAAGGATTAATGACCAGAATATATAAGGAATTCAAACAACTCTATAGGAAAAACAATAATAATATAATTAAAAATGAGCAATAATATGAATAGACATTTCCCAAAAGAAGTGGCCAACAGGTATACAAAATAATGTTCACTATCCCTAATCATCAGAGAGATGCAAAAAAAAAAAAAAAAAAAAAAAAAACCAAAAAACAAAACAAAACTACAGGGTTGTTATCTGATCCCAGATAAAATGGCTTTTGCCTAAAAGACAGCAATAATGAATACTGGTGAGAATGTGGAGAAAGGGGAACCCTTGTACACTGTTGGTGGGAATGTAAATTAGTACAATCACTGTGGGACAGTATGGGGGTTCCTCAGAAAAACCTGAAAATATAACTACCATATGATCCAGGAATTCCACTGCTGCATATATATCCTCAAGAAAAAAAATCAGTATATCAAAAGGATATATGCACTCCCATGTTCATTACAGCATTTTTCACAATAGCCAGCTATGCAGTCAACCTAAGTGTCCATCAAAGGATGAATGGGAAAAAAATGTGCACTTACACACAAAGGAATATTATTCAGCTATTAAAAAAAACCAAACAAATGAAATTCTGTCATTTGCAACAATATGGATAGAACTGGAGGACATTATGTTAAGTGAAATAAGCCAGGCACAGAAAGACAATTATCGCCTGTTCTCACTCATACATGGGAGCTAAAACAAAACTAAAAATTGAACTGAAAGAGCTAGTGAGTAGAATGATGTTTACCAGAGGCTGAGAAGGGTTAGTGGGGAGGGGAGAATAAAGTAAGGATGGTTAATGGGTATAAAAATACAGTTAGATAGAATAAGATCTAGTATTCAGTAGCATGATAGGGTGGCCATAGTTAATCACTTGTTATATTTTAAAACAACTAAATAGAATTGGAGTGTTCGTAACCCAAAGGAATGATAAATGTTTAAGGTAATGGATTTCCCAATTACCCTGATTTGATCATTACACATTGTAAGACTGTATCAAAATATCACATGTACCTCATATATATTTATAATTATTATGAGCCCATAATAATAAAAAAATATATATTTTTAAAAGTCCTAATTAAAGGAAAGCCTCTTACTATCTTTGAGAAATCCAGACTCCTCTTTGCTCTAATCGCATGTATAGATAGTTCAATTTAGACGCATCTCTTGGATCATTTTTATCTAGCCTTAATCTTTACATTTTAAATTTGAAATACCCCTGGAGTATCAGATGTTGGTTGGCTAGAGACCAAGCTACTGGAATATCTGAAGGTGGCTGGTCAGAGGCCATTCCCTTAGGACCTAGGTTACCTATATTACTCACTTTAGGAAGGCATTCCTTTAAGTGCAACTAAAGTGTGAGCGTTCTTGCAAAACTGAAGTGTAAGCGTATCCCATGAAGCATGAGAGTACCCTGCAAAGTGCAAGCATACATCATAAAGTGCGAGCATACTCCACAAATGGGTACTCCATGGAGCCAGATGGGCAGGCTTCCTGAAGGAAATAGCATCTGAGACACTATCCTAAAAATGAGCGATCTTGGATCTAAAAGGGCTTACCCATGTTAACTTAAAAATCACAAGAATTATAAACTTAGAAAAGGAGACTTTATTTCTTGTAAAGAGTTACAGCTTGCAGTGTGGCTAGCCTGACAGTCTAGGAAGTGCAGCTTCCAGCAGAGCCCTGGAAATAGGCACTTTGTAAAACAAGGGTTAGGGAAAGGATTTAGGCTAAATGGGCTGGCCAAGTATACATACTCAACTGATTATAGGACGAGATATGTCCTGACACGTGAGTATTGAACAAACATGCATATGACATATGACCTATGTCCATATGGGGGCAGGGGTTTAACATTTAAATGTATTACAATTAGGCCCTATACATAAAAATACATGTAAAAATGTCATTTCAGGACATGAATGCACTCAAGTGCTCAGCCTCTATAAACTGGCCTGAACCAGCCCATAGTGAGTGGTCTTCTTATCAGGAGAGAGTTACTGAAATCAGTCTCTTGTCCAACCAAAACTGTCGTTACGGCTGATGGAACAGGGAAGGGGAGCATCTGTTAGTCAGCATTTAATAGTTGGTGAGCTACAACTGTTTTGCCATTGTTTATCCCAGGACCAGTCCTCGTTTAGTTGCTGGGAAAAAAGAAAAATCTTGTGGCAATGAGAGCGTAGTTTATTCTTTATGTGTCAGGGTGTGTGACTTAACCCTTGCCTGGCATGACCTTGGGTCTTCTTTATAGCTTGGTATTTCATTGCCTTAAAGAGTCCATTCTGTCAGTCTTAGGAGCTCTATTTTAACATTAATTCTGGTCGGTTGTTACATCTAAACTGCAAAAGGGAGGGAGGATAATGAGGCATGCCTGAGCTCCTATTCTGTCATGGCTGGAAACTCAGCTTTTAAAGTTTATCTGAGGTCTCCACGGTCGAGAGAGAGGCTATTCGCTTGATTTGAGGCCTTGGGTTTGTATTTTTATTTTATACCAAAGTCCTTCCCAGCACGGCCAGGAATATAACTGAGCTCAAAGGGCTCTTGTGAGCACTAATGCCTTGGGCCAGATAGTGTTAGGAAGAAGCACAGGGGCCACTTCAGATTCCATCCTCATCACCAAGACCATGAGATTTACAGAGGAAAAAAGGGAGAGCCTGTCCGGAGCTGCACGCCCCGGCCATAGCGAATAATAATTGGCGATTAAAAACGCCTGAGCTTTATTCATTTCCACCTTACACCTCCTCCCTATCTTTGCCTTTTCCCCTGTATTAATACCTCATAAAAGATGGCGCTCTTCCTGCTTCTTCTTCACCCATTTTTCCCGCGCCCGGGAAAATTGCTACCTGACAGCGCAGGCGCCACATGACCTTCGACCAGAGAAACCAATACCTATCTGGCCACACCCTCCGCGATGAGATCATTTTCGCCTTGGCCCAACCCCTTCCCCTCCAAGTGTATATAAGGCACTGCATTACCGCCATTAAAAGAGACTTAATCAGAGCACTGTCTTGTCTCCATTTCTCGTATCTCTTGTTCCCCAAATTCCCACCCCCTCTTCCAGGGCCTGCAGTGACGATCCCGCGGGCCGGGATAAGAGCCTTTTTTTTCTATAAGACAATAGTCTCCAGATTAGGGAGGCACAGCCTTCAATACAAGTAAATTGTGCTCTGAAGAACAAAGGAAGGAGCTGGCTTAAACAGGGGAAGTTCTCACTTAGTTTCTCAAGCAGATCTGTTTATGCAAATGAAAATTTCAAACTTGTTCAGTTCTGATTGGTTAAAATAGTTGAGCCCTAATTGAGTAGTCTCTATGCCCCATATCAGAAGTCTCTGTCAGATGTTTCTTTCAAACAGACAGTGGTGGGAGGGAGGGATATGGTCCGGGACACAGTTAATCTTGGCATTGACAATAGAAACTGCTTTGGCTTGGTTGTAGACGGGGAGGTCCTGTGACACTTCTACTTCTACATCTTCCTGATAATGAAGAGTATGTAAATGCTCCCTCATCCAGCCATGGCCACCTGGTTCTGTTTTCATTTTGAGCACCTCAGTTAGCCATGGATAATTCATTCTGTCTGTCAGCTCAGGGCACACTTTAACAAGTAAAAGAGTTTTGTGAATTTTAATCCTGGTTCTTGTGCCTGTTGACTATGCAACATGTGGGTAAGTGAGAAGATCATTTAGAAAGAAGCCCATGAAGAAATTCACATGGCTAAGGGCAAAATGTGTATTATCCAAGAGATTTCCCAGAGTGTTATACCCTTGATTGAATGCAAGGAGGTTCTTAGATGAAACTGAAAGTCATTGAGTAATAGGGACTATAAAAATTATACCTTTAATACTTTATGTTAATACATTCTTCAGAGTACTCTGATCTTAATCACTTTGCATTCATTTAGGTTTCTTCTGTTCTAGCATCCCCTTCTGACTGTTTGGACTGATGACAGTATCTCTGAAGTTTCATTAAGAGGGACCCAATGTCAGCCACCACAGAGTTCCAGGATTGGCAAACTTTTTTGTAAATGTCAAATAGTATTTTTTTTAGGCCATAATATCCCCTTGGATCTACTCACCTCAGTCATTGAGTAAAAGCAGACATTGTCAACATGGGTGTGGCTGTGTTTCAATAAAATTTATTTACAAAAAATCAAAAAACAAAAAACACAGACATTAAGCTACATCCAGCCCTGGGGCTACAATGTATTGTCCCCTGGTTTAGATAACCAACAAGTAATAAGAATAACAATGTTTTATGAGTGGTATGTGCTTGCAACTGATCCAAGTTTATATTTCAGCATAGAAAAATCCTCTGAGGTAGGAACAACTATTATACCTTTTCTCATTTCACAGGCGAGGAAACTGAGTCATAGATAAATTAATTCGCTTTGGCTGAGGTCCCTCAGAAAGAGGCAGAATTGGCTTCCGGACCTGGGTAGCCTGACTCCAGGGCCTGTGTTCAAACCAGGGTTCTGAAGAACTTCACTATGTACATGTCATTAAGTATTTTTTAGAGTGAAGGAATTTAAAACTGGTAAAATGTAGCACTAATTAGCTGCCTTCGATTACTTCAAATAGAAACTTTAAAATATGTTGATTTGTACATTGTCAGTCACAGAAATTTAATTTTTTAAAGTGTCTACCCCCACCCTCCCCATTCCTTGAAAAATATTCGACGTGTTAACTCTGAATGCGTTCTCCAGCAGCTATTACAATACATCAATAAATAAAATTTAATCTTCCTGTGGGATATTTTATTTCACTTTTTTTAATCAAAAGAAGTTTTCAAGGAAATGAGTAATACAACTATTAACCTTCTTTTTTTCTGCTCGACAGCCAACAAATTCATTATTTAAAATGAGAGCAAATAGAGCATTTCAGTGAGTACAGTATTCTCCTAGGAATATTCCTTGCTTAAAAGACATCAGAAGTTTTCAAATTGAGGTAGGGAAGATCATGTCATATTCACAAATAATATTGTGCCGGAAGAGTCAGGTTACTTAGCAAATACAGGTCTGTTTGGTGTCACTGAGTAGTTTCCTTTGTCAATAATGACTTGAGGAAAGCAAAATGGAACAGCTGCATTTTACTTGTAATGGGAACTCATGAAAGTGAACTTTGTGATGGATGCTAAACCGCATAAACCTTAGGACTTTTAAATGATGTCCATACTTCACTTCTTGCCTTTCTGGATTCATGGGTGGCTGAATTAATTAAAATCTGCAGTCTAGCTGGTTTTCTAACATAAACATTCCACTAAGAAAAGACGATAAATTATGCAACAAAGAACATGTAAAACCTTTGTAAAATTAAAGTTACCTAGTTAACTTCTAGAGATCTATTATGCAACAACTTGTATATAGTCAACAATATTTTTAATCTACTTTTATGGAGGTTTTATGTTATGTGTTTTTTGCCACAATAAAAAAAAGTACCTAATTACAAAGAGATGTTAACCGTATTTATGGCCTAACAATTTTTTTAAAAAATTTTATTTCTGAGGGAATGACAATGATCCACTTACTGATCACTTTTGTTGTTGGATAAGAATCATCATCTGAAGCAGAAGGATCATAGTAACAGAGAGATAGATTAAGTATGCAACACAAAATCTTGGTCAAGGTTAAAAGGGAGAGAGAGAGAGAGCAAGAACTTCTTCCAAAAATTATAACCCCATTCCCTTATACTCTGTTTTTTTTTTTTTTTTAGATGGAGTCTCGCACTGTCGCCCTGGCTGGAGTGCAATAGCGTGATCTTGACTCATTGCAACCTCTGCCTCCCAGGTTAACATGATTGTCCTGCCTCAGCCTCCTGAGTAGCTGGGATTACAGGTGCACACCACCACACCTGGCTAATTTTTTGTATTTTTAGTAGAGATGGGGTTTCATAATGTTGGCCAGACTAGTCTTGACCTCCTAACCTCATGATCTGCCTGTCTTGGCCTCCCGAAGTGCTGGGATTACAGGCATGAGCCACCACACCTGACCTTAAACTCTTTTTTTAAGGCAGTGCCCATTATTAGACATGTCACATACATTCATGTTTTCTGAAATTTTCTCACGTCATTAAAGTGTAAACTATTGTCCAAAATTATGCAGAATTATGAACGAATGTGCATCATGATCAATAATAAAATCTTTACATATTTTAGAGTTTAAGCTTAGTTTGAACGTCTTAATGTATGAATGTTGCCTTGTAAGCATAAAAATGTCTTACACTAAAAAAGACCAAAGTATACTATTTATGATCAAACATTACTAAAATAATATATTCAGGAAAGATGATTATGTTTCATGTGTATTTAAGCAGAATTGGAAGACCTTAATAAAATTGCTTTTTCCTCAAACCTGAAACCGACTCTTGGTGGACTTACACGTTCTGGCTGCGTGATTGTCAAATGAACTCATCTTGATCACTGTTGTAATGGTATCAAACGCATGTATGATGATAATTGCTTAAAATGTACCTTTTTTGTGTAATAGCACTAATTATCAGCCACCCTTACAATGAGTAGATAATTGCTATTAATTTCTTTGGCATTCACTGTAGTTACATTAATCACAGTGAGCTCATTTGACTTTAATGTGAATAAAATATGTTATGCTATTGGAATTCCATTGTAATTTATCAGTAAATAATGCCCAATAATTGTGAAATATCACTGTAAACTTCTCTCATAGAAAGTAAAGGCTTTTGTAGCTGCCTCTCAAATCTAAATAGCTGTCCTTTAGTTCATGATAATGAAGTGTTTACCGAAATAGAAGAAAACTTGAAGAGAAAGCGTCCATCAAGCTAAAAGATTAAGTTTCCAAGAAAAAGATGATTAAAATTTTGTTTATTAGTTTTGTGATGACCATGATAAAATAATTTTTCCAACAGTTTGAAAGTATGTTCACAAATAAGATGATTAAAAGTGAGAAGTCTAGACATAGGCTTCCAGGTTGTATAAGTTGCTAGCTGTATGACACTGGCGATTGACCACCTCTGTTAACAGATTTCTTAGCTCTGAAATGAGAATAAGTGCAGTCCCTAAATTAGAGGAGTTTGTAAGAATTATACATAAAAACATTAAGCATGATGTCAGGACATAGTAAATACTTGATAAATGCTAATTACTAATATTACTGACAGCAATAAAGAATAAACTTGAAGTAGATGAAATCTATGAAACCTCTGTTTTTTAAAATATCTGTGCTGATTTTAGAGACTTTTTTTTTTTTTTTTTTGAGATGGAGTCCCACCCTGTTGCCAGGCTGGACTGCAGTGGTGCAATCTCGGCTCACTGCAACCCCCGCCTCCTTGTTTCAAGCGATTCTCCTACTTCAGCCTCCCAAGTAGCTGGGACAACAGGTGCGCACCACCATGCCCAGCTAATTTTTTTGTATTTTTAGTAGAGACGGGGTTTCACCATGTTGGCCAGGATAGTCTTCATCTCTTGACCTCACGATCCACCCACCTCAGCCTCCCAAAGTGCTGGGATTACAGGCGTGAGCCACCAGGCACAGCTGATAATTTTATAGGACTATTAAATAAGCAAGTTTTACTTTATCCCAATTTTTATTTGTTTACCACCAAGAATGAGATTTCTCCACAATTGGTTACATTTGGCCCTGCGGTTGGTCAAACTGGATTATTAAGAGAGCCACAGGCTGCATTTCTCCCCTTTGTCTATCGCAATGTTTTCTGTGTATGTCAGTCTGCTGCTCATACCAATGAGCTATTCTAAGTAGGATTGTTTTTGCCTCTTTATATCAATCTTACCTTGTTTCAGTCTCTTCAAGTTAATCAAATATATGTTTCTTCCTCTAAGTGAGTCCTTTGTTTAAAGCACTTTGTTATGTCAAGCTAAGTAATGTCATTTATAACAGAAGAAGAGCATTGTTTGTCCAAGGAAAGCAAAATATCCTCTTGCAAACTGACAGATATTCCTGTTTGCTGACTGGCTGAATTTCAATTGACTTGTTTGGCATATACCTCCCTGACAGAACATTCTTTCTGTGCTAGATGCTTCTGCTGACAACACTTTCTTGCACATGCATACCATTAAATAATTGCTTCTGGACTTTACGTTTCCTTTAGCTGTTAAAGGAATATATATATTAGCTTATAAAGTTTTTCTTTTTTTCCCTAAAACTCAATCTGAGATGCTATATAGAGAGAGTAACCTCTGGATGAGTCTTTTGTCTGTTTTCCTATATGTTAGGAGAAATTACTCATGCATCAAATGACATCATGGTTTTTCATCCTCCGTGATTTACTGGTATATTTGAAAATTTGGGGAAAAGTTCCCTTCAAGTCAGTTGAATTTTTTTCCCCTCAAATGATGTAGAATGAGATATATTGATTTTTGTGCACTGAGAGCATAATCCATTCTAACACTGTAGCCTCCCATAAAGTATCTCAAAATTGTTGTGGAAACAGAGCAAATCTTATGTCAGAATGAACGGTACAGTATAAAATAAGGGTTAATGAAAATACATTTTAGAAATAGGAAATACGATTAAGGGTGACATATTATTATCTGCCATGAGGGATTCTTCAGGCAGCCAGGAAAAACATGCACACAGCTCTTCTGGTTTTGTCATCATACCAGACTTCCAATTATTAAGGAATTCAGAAATAATTGTCACCTTAGGGCTCTAAAGAGTAGCATGAATTAAGGTTGGGTAGTTTTAAACACTGCTATTGGAGGACAACCTGAAGTTTGCATACCTTGTTGCCTGAGAGAAAGCCCAGGGTCAAACAAACTCATATAAGTTCTTCTGATTTTTAAAGTGCAAAAAAAAAAAAAAAATAGTTATTATTATAACACAAATATTTATAAGAACAGTAGTTTCATTTTAATCTGTAGTACATGAACCATATTAATGTTCAATTGTCAAAATTTTGTCACCTACTGAGCTCTATAAGGACATAAATCTTTTTACATAATGTGCCGCACAGTGTAATCATGCCAGATATATCCACTTAGGATAGAGAGCTCTTCAGGTCTTATGGTCATGGCACAACTGCTAAGTAGAAACAAGGAGATAAGTTACAAATGTGGAGACATGGAAACTACCACACTTGATTGATTAGTTAATGGGGATAAATAAAAGATGGTTTTAAAGAGTCGTGGGGCAAGCATTTGTGGGATAAAGCTTAGAGACTTGTGGCTTCAGAGCTTTAAGATGCCTTTTATCTGTCTGAAATTACTGAAGTGGCAATTGAATTTATGCGATTAAACAGTTATTTCAAGGTTGTGGGAAACTATAAGTAAATATAAGTGATTGTTACTCAGAAAGATTCTGCACCAGCCTGTGATTTCTTTTGCTGTTCCAAACCCCTGAGACAATTTTCAAATGTTTATATAATTGAAAAATTGTGTCATTTTGAACATGGTCAGCCATGTTCTTTTGTAATATATTTTGTAATATAAACTAACTAAAATGTAAGCATTATATAATTTAAGTTTTACAAAGGCAAGAATGTCTGTCTGTTACTTTGTGATGTATCCCAGGAGCCTAGAACAATCCCTGGAACACACTAAGTGCTCAGTAAATATATGTTGATTGAATGGAGTTTGTCTCTGAGAGAGTATGTGGTAGGTATCTTTACTAAGACTATTAGCTTAAACATTAATTTCCTTATAAAAAAATTATCTGGTTCTTCTAACCATGAGATGTCAAAAGAAAATTTTCATTTGTTTTCTGTTTCTATGTAAAATGGACACAATTCCTCCGTATTGTGTGTTAGTTAAACACATGGGCTCTGTAGCCAGAGCGCTTGGGTTCCAATCTCAACTCTACCTTTACCTATCTGTATTACCAAGGAGAAGATACAAAATTTTTCTGTACTACTGTTTCTGTAACAGGAAAAAGAGTTTAGTAAGAGTAGCTAACTCATGGAGTTATGAGGATACATTTAAAGTGCCTAGAAGATAATTTAACACATAGAGAACACTTGGTAAAGTATGGTCAATCTTATTGCTGGTATTACTGTGTAACATCTACAATAAATTTTCCTTATGCTGGTCATCTCCATTTTGGTAGAATTATTCCACTGACTAAAGCTGAGTTATTTTGTTGGCAGTCAAGAACAATCTCAATGCTATGAATTGATTGTATCTATATTCACATGGCTTATTTACACTTACACAGTATTATTGTAACTTGTTTTTATACCTAAATTTTCCACTTCTACACCACAGCTTTTCTGGATAAACACCTTGACTTATTTATTTTTCTTTTGTTGAAGACAGGACAATGTCTGATATACAGACTAGAAGCTTATAAAATACGTTTTGACTGATGAATAAATGAATGAATCAACACGCAAGTATTTGTCTTCTCTGTGTATTCTTCTAAATACACGGATAGCACTTTTACTTCTCTGGTCCATATACCAGGAGATTAGTTGGTACAAAACTAAATCTTATACAAAATGAAGATTTAAAGTAACAAAAAATTCACATTAATCTAAAGGTCAAAAATTTAAAGATGTAGGTCTGTGTACCTCTATTCACATATTAAAACATTATCTCTTAAATGTTTTATAAAGTTATTTTTATTATACTTTAAGTTCTGGGATACATGTGCAGAACTTGCACATAGGTATACTCATGCCATGGTGGTTTGCTGCACCCAATTACCCATCATCTACATTAGGAATTTCTCCTAATGCTATCCCTCCCGTAGCCCCCCACTGCCCAACAAGTCCCAGCGTGTGATGTTCCCCTCAATGTGTCCATGTGTTCTCGTTGTTCAACTCCCACTTAGGAGTAAGAACATGCAGTGTTTGGTTTTCTGTTCCTGTGTTAGTTTGCTGAGAATGATGGTTTCCAGTTTCATACCTGTCCCTACAAAGGACATGAATTCATCCTTTTTTATGGCTGCATAGTATTCCATGGTGTATATGTGCCACATTTTCTTTATCCAGTCTACTGCTGATGGGCATTTGGGTTGGTTCCAACTCTTCGCTATTGTGAACAGTGCTGCAATAAACATACGTGTGCATGTGTCTTTATAGTGAAATGATTTATAAATCTTTGGGTATATACCCAGTAATGGGATTGCTGGGTCAAATGGCATTTTGGTTCTAGATCCTTGAGGAATCACCACACTGTCTTCCACAGTGGTTGAACTAATTTACACTCCCACCAACAGTGTAAAAGCATTCCTACATCTCCATATCCTCTCCAGCATCTGTTGTTTCCTGACTTTTTAATGATTGCCATTCTAACTGGTTTGAGATGGTATCACATTGTGGTTTTGATACGCATTTCTCTAATGACCAGCGATGATGAGCTTTTTTTCATATGTTTTTTGGCCACATAAATGTCTTCTTTTGAGAAGTGTCTGTTCATAATGTTCACCCACTTTTTGATGCGGTTGTTGGTTTTTTTCTTGCAAATTTGTATAAGTTCTTTGTAGATTCCGGATATTAGTCCTTTGTCAAATGGATAGATTGCAAACATTTTCTCCCAATCTGTAGGTTGCCTATTCACTCTGATGATAGTTTATTTTGCTGTGCAGAAGCTCTTTTAGATCCAATCTATCAATTTTGGCTTTTGTTGCCATTGTTTTTGGTGTTTTAGTCATGAAGTCTTTGCCCATGCCTACGTCCTGAATGGTATTGCCTAGGTTTTCTTCTAGGGTTGTTACGATTTTATGGAATTTTGTTCAAAACATTGTACAGAAAAAAAAACTTTCAAATCTCAAACATAAAAATGACTTGATTAATTCAAATCTGTAAGACTGAGTAGTTACCTAAAAGAGTATTTAGTAAAGATGTAAAGAAGGTTTTTTGTTTTGGTTTTGGTTTTTTAGTTGACATTAGAAATTACTACTAAAAATTAGATATGTGAATACAAATATACGTTTTTCAAAATAAATAACCCCCTGCTGTTCATGATATAATCTCTTAATTAACCTTTAGCATCTAACATAATGTCCCTGGACTTTGGGTCACTGAGTTTTAATTAAAAAATTCAGAGAACTCCTTTCTGTATTAAAAGAATAAAATTTTTAGCATTCTTAGAAATTTTAAGAGTAGACTTTGAATACGAATTCTCCTCATTTTCTTCATTCTGGAGTTTACTTTTGTATATCGAAAGTATTAAGTTTATGTAGCAATATGTTTTGGTCATAGATACTGTTTCACGTACGAAAATCATATATGTAATTTCTTTGGGGAGCAATAATTTTAAATTGTTGATGCACTTCAAGTCACAGAAAATGTCAAATGCTTTCAAAACTGTAAGAGGCAGATTCATGTTCAACAAAAACTTTCAGGATTTTAATCTTTCAGTAAAGCAGCAAACCTGAGATTTGATCCATTTTTTTCCTACTCTCTGTCATTACCTTCTCAGTACCTATGACATTTTGACATCTTATCAATGATTACAAGCATTTACATATTATTCTCAATCATTCTTTTTTTATACTCAGTAAAAGACATAATGGCAAAATTCAATACCTTCAAAAAATAATACCTTGTTTCAATTATATTCAGATTCTGGCTATTATTTTTGGCAATGTCATTTTATTCAAATAAAATATGAAATCTTCAGGTACATTTTAAAATTCTAATTTTATCAGTGCAGAAAGCTCTTGCACATTTTGTATTTCAAATGATTAAAACCAATTTTTTTTTGCATGATAAGGCAAATTAAATT
This sequence comes from Papio anubis, assembly GCF_008728515.1. Taxonomy (NCBI): domain Eukaryota; kingdom Metazoa; phylum Chordata; class Mammalia; order Primates; family Cercopithecidae; genus Papio; species Papio anubis. Next base: position 78,480,337 of record NC_044976.1, on the reverse strand, counting down.
AGTATTATAATCTAATAAAATTATATAGGGCAAATTAATTTAAGGGCTGTTGTTCTTCTGGGTTTAGTAAACAACTTTTCTTTGTCCATAGTTGTATTTTAATGAAAAATGTGTAAGAATTTTATGTACTGAATAGTGTTTTTTAAAAAAATTATTCTAACTTAGAGTTTTAGCTCTGCAATAAGTTAGTATTTTGACCTATCTACTGTCATTTTACGATTATAAATGTTTTGAAACAGGTATAATTTTTGAAACAGGTATAATTGCAACAGGTATAATTTATTTTATTCCTCATAAAAAATAATCTGTGTTCTTATATGTTATATTGGACATAAATAAGTAGCATGTTGTATTTCAATGCAGTGATTGCACCATGTCATTTAATTTGCTTTTTTTATTTGTTTCTATTTGGGGCATTGGCTAGCTAGATTGTTATTCCTTAATGCTATTGATGACAAATAGATTAATATATATTATTTGACTACCATATTCTAAGACATTTTCTTTAAGACCCAGTTAACATTTCTTACTTTAAAAAATGTCCCTGTCAAAAATCACTTATAAATAAATATTTCACATTAAAAAGCACAATTTTCAAAAATTGCATGAAATTACATTCATTTATTCAACCTTCTTAAGCTCTGATGATTGTCTTAGCTGAAAATAGTGTAGTCTTGAAGATGTTCATTTTAGAGCTCATGAATGCCAGGATTTATAGAAAATGTAAAATAGCTTATAGCATGAAGAGAAAGAACACAGTCTCCTGCAGAGATTAAGTGTCTTTAACACCACCACTAGCTTGTCTTGTCTGTGCCTGGAACAATAGATACTTCCAATCTAGCATGACATTCCGATGACAGTCTTTATTTTTCATTGTCAGTTAGAATACAGAGAAGAGTTTTCCTTGAAATTTCCCCAAAGTACCAGATATACTGTAATTCCCAGTTGTGCACTTGTTTGCAAGGCAGAACTAAAGTCAGCTAGAATACTCCACTACTTAGTTACACAACAGGCACCAGAGAATTTCACAAATGTAGACTCACCCATTGTGTTCTTTAAGCCAAATCTGCTAAGTTATTATGTAAAGTTTGGACAGTGAAGCCTTCTCATCTCTAAATGAAGAACCATTCTGACTAATGTTTCATTTTAAAATTATTCTGGTCTAGTGTTTAAGAAACCTAATTTAAAATATTGTAGCCACAATAGGCTTATTGAATATATTTTGAGTGACAGCTGGTAAAATTTTCAGACTCTGAACACATATGCACATTTTCATCATTGTTATTTTGCCAATATATTAAGAACATCTAATTTCAAACATTATGACTGTCATCAAATATATTTGAATTATTTTAGAAGATTTTCCTTTAAATAAAACTGATTTAGTAAAGTCAATACTAAAATACTATAGTTTGCTTTTACTAATTTTTATTACAAGTATATATCATGATGCTTGGTTAATTTAAATAAATATATTTTGTAATGGCTCAATTACACAATACAAGCTAAAACATAAAGATAATATAAATTCAATGAAAGATTAATTTTAAATGAGAAAGACTTATGCTCATAAATGTAATTTATAAATTATAAGTAATATTTCTGCTTTATTATAAGTAAAAAATACATCTTTTAAAAATGTGTTTTTGTCAGGAGTAAAGAGAAAGTAGTCCAAGATAATGCAAGGAGTGTGATTTGTTTGATTCTTCACTTCTGTTACTAAATTTTAATCAACTTAAAATGATATACAGGGAGCATATCAGATTTATAGAACTTAACAAACATTTAAGGTTGTATTATATATTTATTTCAAAACTAAGAAAAAGGTACTGAACTATTTAATTTAAAATATTTTCATCCAAGTGTTACTGCATTCTTATGTCCATAAAAATACTAGATAAAATTCAAACCACATAGATTTATTTTGACCTTCTTTGTATTTATCAATTTACTAATAACACTTAAAAATCAGATCATAGATGTTGTTGAATAGCACAGTAAGTCTTTACTTAATTTATCTAACTGCTTTCCACATATATAACATCCATTTTATCCACTATATGCCCTCCACCACTTTTATGTTGTTCCCCTACCAGGTGTAATTTACTACTTCCTTTTGACCTAACACAATGCAGCCTTAAAGACATGCTCCCACTTCTCTTACTCATTTATTCATTCATTCAACAAAATTCCTTTGAGTACCTTGTAAGTGATAAGTGCTTGTCTTGAGCTTTGATGGTAAAGAAGACATAGGTCATGTCTTCTGAGAGTGACTCCTCAAAGATTCAGAAGTTCTCCTGAAACACCTAAGATGGAAGAAAGTTCTCTATTCTATAGAAATGCTGTAGCTCTCACAGTCTGTGAAATCTTTTTGGAGGTCAAGTATTGTTCTGTCACCCAGGCTGGAGTGCAGTGGCTCAATTTCAGCTCACTGCGGCCTTGATCTTCTGGGCTCAGTGACCCTCCCACCTCAGCCTTCTGAGTAGCTGGGACCATAGGTGCATGCCACCATACCTGGCTAACTTCAGTATTTTTCTTAGAGATAGGGTTTGGCCATGTTGCCCAGGCTGGTCTTAACTCCTGGGCTCAAGCAATCCCCCAGCCTCAGCCTCCCAAAATCCTGGGGTCATATGCATGAGCCACTGTTCCTGGCCTCATCTGTGAAATTTTATCACTGAGTTTACTCAGCCACTTGTTAAAACAAATATCTTTTTTTGTCCAGACGCGGTGGCTCAAGCCTGTAATCCCAGCACTTTGGGAGGCCGAGACGGGTGGATCACGAGGTCAGGAGATCGAGACCATCCTGGCTAACACGGTGAAACCCCGTCTCTACCAAAAAAATACAAAAAACTAGCCGGGCGAGGTGGCGGACGCCTGTAGTCCCAGCTACTTGGGAGGTTGAGGCAGGAGAATGGCGTGAACCCGGGAGGCGGAGCTTGCAGTGAGCTGAGATCCGGCCACTGCACTCCAACCTGGGCGACAGAGCGAGACTCTGTATCAAGAAAAAAAAAAAAAAAATCTTTTTGTGTGTATATCTTGTCCTTAAAACTAGATTACAAACACTATTTCCATGATACCGCAGTCAATCGGGTATTACACTAAGTTGGAAATCAACAATTACTTGTGGAATTTCTCTCTGCCCTGAACTTTTTTCATCATAGAACTTCCTACCGCGTCACCCTCTGTCTCCTTATCTTGTTTGATTTTACTTCACAGTACAGATGAACTACCTGGTGTATGACATGTTTGCTAAGTTTTTTTTCTTTCCTGCAAAGTAAATTCCATAACAGCAAATACTGTACAATCGTGCTTTATTTCCTTTGTCTCAGAGTGTCTGGTACATTTTAGATGCTCAATTAATATTCATTGAATGAGTGAAAAAATTTGTTTTGTGTACACTCAGAGGCCTTCTTTTATTTATTTTTTTTGCCAAGAATAAAATTGGGGGAAAATTAGTGTTATTCTAATTACATAGAGTGTACTATTTTTTAGATAAAAATTAATAAAATAAAATATAAAAAATGATTTCAAAATTTGAAACTAGATTTTCAAGTACAGCTAAATCTGGTACATGTTTATTGGAGCTTGAAAATATGGACTGCCTAGCTCTAATTTGAGCGCTGACAACCTTCTATCCTGAGGATAGTATGTATATTTTTAAATGCCAAGAGCAAATTTAACACCAGCTCTTGGGATGCAGAGATTTTGAACAATATTTGCATGCCATTTTTTTCAGTGTTGTTAGAAAAAAAAATCTGGTTTATATTCATATTTCATGATAATTTTATGTAAATTATTTTATTGCATCATTGTTACTGTAATTGCCCTTCTTCCTTCTCTCAAACAGGCATGGGTTTATGGCATACATTGTATTTTCACAGATCACTTACATGATGCATTTAAACATGTAATGCAGACTGAGCAGATGGCACATTTTGCAGCTTCATTTAAGCTGTGAAATAATGCTTCTAGAATTTGAGTACACATTTTTGATCCTAAATTTATGTTTAAAATTCTAATATATCACTCACTATATTTGATCCATCCTTAAAAGATGATGATAGGCTGTCTTGATTTTGATCATTTTAATAATGTAAATATAGTCCATTAAATGTATTTAAAAGAGTTAACTCTCAGTCAATCCAATAAAGCAAAAATTTATCAGTCAATTTTGGCAATTTGTTTAGTTGGCAAATATTAACCAAATCATTACAGATATCTTAGAACAAAAACTTTAATTGTCCATTTAATTTGTCTACTGACTCTGTTTTTCCTTCTTTTAAAGTACCACGTTTCTTCCTGAATCTAAAGCTATTAATCCATTTTTTTTTTAATTTTGCCCTCTTAGTGTTCATTTTGTTGCTCACTTCCATAAGGATACATTGCATTTTCTTCTCAGTTCTGGGGTGTTTACTAGTGGCTACTTATGGCTTTGTATCTTTGTTTCTCTTCTTTCATTTGGGTGACAATGTTCATTACTAAAGTGATATATGTTTTTTTGTTTGGTAGGTTATTTGTTTCTTTTAGAAAACACTGTCTGCTGGTTAAGAGATTTGTATTTTCCTGACTGAGAGTTTTTCCCTCCTATGGGTAATAATAACCTCTCTATGGTGGTCCTTGGTTTACCATTCTGTTGCCCTATATTATGCATGGCTTCTGCATAAAAGTTTTCTGAACATGCTGCTGTAATCAAAAGGCTTTGTGTGATTGCTTTCCTAAAGAATATTTTTAAACAATTTCTGCCTTTAGAAAAAAAAGTTGTATAATCATGTTTGTGTTAAATCTTATTTATTTACAAGATGATATAATTTCTTCAAGATGTCTCTGTATTTGCGGTCCATGTTAGTTCAATGTATCATGTTTTAAGAACGCTCTATGTTTCTTTTTAGCTTTACTTAATTGCATCCTCATATAAGTAAATAGATTTGATAGTATTCCAGGCTGTATTTGAGACTGTGAGAAATAATCATCACTAAAAGTTTCCAAGCTTATGAGGCAGGATTCTCTTAAGGTGCAGCACAAAGAGAAGCAGAAGTTTATTCACTTGAGTTGCATACCATAATGCATTTGGTATGCATTACGGGTTACATGCTTACCAAGCTAACATCTGGTTCTACAACCATGAACATATATGGTATGGGGAAATATATTTCTCACAATATAAGAAGCTCCCAGACAAAAATGTGTGTATGTACTACTATTTGGGTCCCTTAGGGCTCTTTTTAGTTATTTTTCATTGAGTAACCACATCCTCTTGTTTAGAGCATTGTGCTAAACAAACTTTTCAAAAGTCCAAATCTCATTATGATACCCCCATACTTAAAAACCAACAAAAGAATTTCCATCATCTTCAAAATAAATTCTCAAATTTTTTCCAAGATGAACAAAATCTTTTATACTCTGGACTTTGACAATATTTCCAGATTCATCTTTCTCTACATTCATATATCACTGTTTACTTTGGTTATATTTAATTCTTGAATTTTCCTTAAATGAGCTGTTACCTAATTTCCTTGACTAACAGTATAATATTCTTTGATCCTGGAATGTGCTCAGCCTCATTTCCTTATTCTGTTCAGAGCTAATCTTTTTTTAACTTTAGGGATAAAATCAAGAGACAATATTTGATGACATCTGTTTCTCTATGAGTTCAATTTTAATTAGATGTCCATAGTGTGTGTGTTCCCATTACGTAACTTTATATTTGTTATCTGGCAATGTGAAATTATTTAATACATTTTTCTGCAAATTTGAGTTTGTATTTTTTGTTAGCAGGAAACATGTCTTAAGTATCCTTTTTATCTCCTACCCTTGGGAATGAAATATGCTTAACAAATGTTTCCTTAAAATAGTTATATAATATTTAAAATATATTCAGACTATCTTTGGAATAGATTTCAGAAATAAGATACTTGTGTGTTGGCTGGGAATGGTGGCTCATGCCTGTAATCCCACCATTTTGGGAGGCCAAGGCAGGTGAATCACCTGAGGTCAGGAGTTCAACACCAGCCTGGCCAACATGGTGACAACGCATCTCTACTAAAAAGTACAAAAAATTAGCTGGACATGGTGGCAGGTGGCTGTAATCCCAGCTACTCAGGAGACTGAGGAAGGAGGATCGCTTGAATCTGGAGGCAGAGATTGCAGTGAGCCAAGATCGCTCCACTGTACTCTAGCCTGGGCAACAGAGCCAGACTCCATCTCAAAAAAAAAAAAAAAAAGATACTTACATGTAAGGATACAGATATTGTGATGTTAGATTATTTCACCGAAGAATGAATTACCAAGAATGAATTTACCATGATATACATAAACTATGTTATAATTTTTAATGTCTTTGTCAATACAACAGGTAAAATGTGACATATTAAAGTTGTTTAGGTTTGTATTCTCTAATATTGAATTCTTATATTATTAACTGCTTATATATTTATATTTTAAAATTGCTTCTTTTTATGTGAATTTTATATCAGGTTTTGATAATTACAGATATTTAAAACTTAGTGTTTCCCTATTTTATTGTATCCTCTTAATTTTAACTTTATTATCATGTACTCCATATAAGTTAAAATTCTTATATATTTCATGTCAAAAATTTGTTTTGAATTTTTTATTTATGCAAAGTTGAGAAAATTAAAAAGTAATTCCAAAGCCCTGACTAATATTCTTCATATTTTATGCTATTTTTATTATATTTTATTTTATTTGACATTTCATAAAAGTTTTTTAACTATGAAGAATAGATTTTTTTACAACATTCACATATAGCTTCCCCCAATAATAAGCTGTAAATTATCCTTGATTGCCTTTTTATTTTAAGAAATTTACTTTGTCATCCATTAATCTATTATTGCACAGATTTAACATAATCTCAAATCAGAAAAACAAATAATTGACCTAGTCCTTATTTAGATTTAAATATGGTAATGTACTAATTTATCCAAATTACTATATTTCAAAGTATCTCTTTAATAATTCTTTATTGGAGTTACAAGAAAGGTAAGAGTTAACTTTGAAATTCCAGGTTTTAAATGACAGAAGAATACCTCATTTTCTTGCTGCTTAAAGATTACTTAGAAACAAAGAGAAAAATGGGAAGAACATACATAATCTTCATCCATAAGGAAACTAGAAAGGAGATTCCTAAATGCCGAATCACCAAAACTAAGATTGACAAAACGATGAATAACAAAAAGAATACAGGGCACCATTCTCCAAGGTGAGGGGCAGGAATGGGTTGGGAAAAATCTAAGGGAACTTTACTTGCAACTATGAATATAGGATGATTCCGCTACTGATGGTTTTATTGATGACTGTCTCATCATGTCAATGAGTATAAAAGAGCTAAAGTCAACTATGAGAATAAAAGGTTATAGTTTTTATCACAAAATAAATTATATTTGTGCCACCTAAGCCAAATAACAAACCATGAAACTCATAACATTAAAATAAAAGAGAAAGACTTTCAGATTTTCCAACAAAAGGAAATCAAAAACTTCAAACTTATTGTTAGAGAAGATCAAATTTCTGGTGAAAAACATTCAATGACATAAAGAAAACACTTTCATTGATAAAAGTTGTGTTGCACTATGACATTAAAAAAATCTGTACTCCAAATAACATCATTAATTTTAGTAAGTAAAAAATACACAATTATACAAGGAATGATGCACGGAAACACTTAGTAGTAGGAGATATGATTAAAAGAGACTCCATTTATAGCAACAAAAATAATGTAATACCTAGGTATCACTTTAACAATAAACATGTAAAAGCTATGTGAAAATAGCTATGGAATGTCATCAGGCACAAAAAAGAAAAATAGTAACAACAGCAACAAAAACCCAAAATAGGAATAAACAAAATGTTTACCACATTTTTGGATTAAAAGACTCAACGTTATAAAAATATGAATTATCCCAAATTAACCTCTGATTGTAGCTTGGTTTTAATAAAAATACAAACAGTTTCTTTTAAAAAACAAAGCACAGAACTGTTCTAAAATTCTTTCGGAAGGAAAAATGGCAAGGAAGTATAGTCAAGAAAAGTCTAAATTAAAAGAGAACAATGTAGGCTACAGTGAGTTGTGTTCTTGCCACTGCACTCCAGCCTGGGCAAAAGAAGGAGACCTTGCCTCAAGAAAGCAAATAAATAAAAAGAAAAAAAAGGAGATTAATTTGATAAACTAAATCCTCTGCTCCCGTATTCAAAGATATTATACAACATCATCAATAAAGCACCGTGATTTGAAGCCTGAATATATATACAGATAAGTGAAAAGTCAATTAAGAGTCCAAAATAAATATTAAAAATTAGTGCATGATAAAGGTGGCCTCTGAATCAGTATTGGCTAATGATACTGATACAGTTGAATCAACTCTATGAGAAATGAAAAATAACTTGAATGATGCAACTTACACAACAAGAATAATGAAAAAAACAGACTTCAAATTTAAAAAGAACTATACAAGTACAAAGAGAACACACAGAATACGTTTTTAATAATGTAGAAATGGGTAATTACATCAATATTGATATATGAACTGTATTTAAAAAAGCAACAGTGGAAAAGAAATCAAAATATAAATGACAAACTAAGAAAAAATAATTAATTAGCAATTGAAATCACAGAGTAAGAACTAATGCTTGGCCGGGAGTGGTGGCTCATGCCTGTAATCTTAGCACTTTGGGAGGCCGAGGCGGGCAGATCATGAGGTCAGGAGTTTGAGACCAGACTGATCAACATGGTGAAACCCCATCTCTACTAATAATACAAAAATTAGCTGGACATGGTGGTGGGTGCCTATAATCCCAGCTACTCAGGAAGCTGAGGCAGGAGAATTGCTTGAACTCGGGAAGAGGAAGTTGCAGTGATCCGAGATTGTGCCACTGCACTCCGGTCTGGATGACAGAGAGAAGGTCCATCTCAGGAAAAAAAAAAAAAAAAGAAAAAACAACAAAAAAAGAAGGCTTTAACTATATATAAAGAAGGCACTAAAATCAATAACAAAACATCAAAACTCCCATTAGATAAATGGACATATGGAATGAACAGGGAGAGAACATAAGAGGAGCTAAAAACAGCCTTAGGTGACACATAGCAGCTTCAACCATAGAATAAAAAATAAAGCCTAAAACTTCATTTTGAAAATCATTTTTTAAAATTACTCTGATTGGCAAATATATAAAAAAAAAAAAAAAGCTTGATAACAGAACGGATGATGAGGGAGTTTAGAAACAAGAACTCACATACACTTCTGGTCAAGGGGTGACCTGAGATACCCTTTACTGTGTATTCGAATACAAACCAATTAGAATTTTTGTGTACTTGGTCCTGTAGACTCCATTTGCAGGAATACACTTTATGAATTTATTCACTCATGTAGGACATTAGCATTGCTTGCAATGGCATTTTGTGTAAAATTTATCTGATTATATGCCAGATAACAGCAGTGGAATACAATATTATTTCTGCAATATTGGTTCTACAATACTGAATTAGCCTGTATGGACAGATCACAACAATTTTCCTTAGTGAAAAAAAATGCTATCTACAAAATAGAGTGTGCATTTTTCTCTTATTTAGTAAAAATAAAATAAAATAATAAAGAAATGAAAGAAAAAATGTTTTATTCATTAATCAAATATTTACGGAATGTGTTCCATCTCAGACTCTGCTCTATGAACTTGGGATAAATAAGCAAACAAGACAATTTCTACTCTCATGGAGCCTTCATTTTGGTTTACACATTTTTTTGTATATGCTTAGAATGTCAGAAGTGTACACAAAATAAAGTAATAGTGATTTATTGACAGGAAAAATGCTGCTGAGTTGTTTTTGCTTGTTGTTTGTTGTTGTTTTTAATGAGGAAAGCACTAAAGTAAGGGCTGAGAGAGAAATCAGTAAAATTATTTTCTGTGAAAAGGTAAATCGCTATTAGATGTTAACATAAGTAGAAGGCATGTATTGGCAAATAAAAAGTGGTTTAGTTCCGGGAACCTGGCAGCATAAGCAGGAAAGATGGCCCTAGATTAGAACCCAACTCGTCTGGCTTAAGTGGAAAGGATATTAGAGGGATTAATGAGAAACAAGGCAATAAAAACTGTACAGGTAAGATCTTTTTGAGACACTAACAAAGAGCAGTTTGAGTTTGGAGAGGGAAATGATACAATGAAATTGATTTATGATGATGAAGCTTTCAAAGAACTCCAGACCACAGGCAAGAAGGAATGTAAAATATGCTATTCCAACCAGCAGACAATTTATAAAACAAAAAAGGTGAAGTACTTGCCCAAACTCACACAACTACTTGGTAAACAAGGCTAGTAAACAGATTTCCTACACAGCCTTTGTGAATAATTGTGTAACAGACAAACTGCAGTGGGAGAAAATATGAGAGATGAGGCAACCAGAAAGGAAACATGAAGTTTTGAATGAGAAAAAGCAGTTGCCATAAAACTAGAAGCCTACTATTTATATTTTTCTCTAGTCATTTTAATTAAGATAAAAGAGTTCAAGAGAGAAATTGCACAAGGAGTAGTCTCTACAGAACGTGGGTTTGTCTGAAGGAAGGGGAACTGCAAGGTTACGAGGCAGATATATTTCAGAATGTAAATAGAGCCTGTAGTATTTTGAAATTCATTTTACACATTACTTATTCAAAAATTAACTAAGTTGAAGAAAAATAAAATAAACGGGAGAAGTATAGATACCCTTCAACTAGAATTTTGTAGATAACTTTCAACTGGCATTTTGAACTGTGTTACAGAAAGAATATTGGATTAAAATGCTGAGTCTATCATTTGCAAGCTAAATTACCCTGGGCAAATTATTTAACTTCTTTGAATTCCAGCTTCTTTGCTTATAAAATTAGAATCACAATCATTCGAAAATTCCTTCCTTGGACTGTATCTATGTGTGTACATTTATATGTAAAAATGGTAAATATTTATAACACATAAACATTTGTGACAGAATTACATGATAACTGATTTTTTTGTAATTTTTCTCAAGCCTGATATAGTCTATGCATAATCTTTTGTGTATATAAAGGGTAGTAAACATGTCAAACACAGAAGCTTCTTTCATTAATAATCTCATAACCTTAAAACAACAAAATAATTACTATGAAGTTGTTAAATACACAATGCAGAATAAGAACTGCTTATAATTAACTATGGTTTCCTTAATTAGGCTTACAGAAATAAATAATGTAGATCCTGGGTACATTTCAAAAATCTTTATTTTAAGTAGTTCCATTGTTGGATTTTTAAAGTCTAAACTCCAGTCATATTGAACAGCTTTCAGGTTCCTAATGCTTTGTGCTTCTGTAAGATTTTTCACACGTTTGAACATCCTGACTCTCTTTCTCTTTAGTTTCTGCCTTATTGTGTGTTCCATCCCCTCTCTTACTCCTCTACTTCATGAACTTACTTTTTCCTTCAACTAGTCACTTCCCCCAGAAACCATGCCTATCATCTGAGTCCAATGCCTTTTTAATATATCACATATCACTTATACCTACTCCCACTAATAATAATTAAAATAATGTCGTACACTGATTTATTACAATATGCCAAGATTCTTTTGAATATTTTATATGAGTTTCCCATTTACTGCTTTAAATAAACCTTCAAACATCTGAACTATTAATATTTCCATTTCACAGGTGTGGAAAACAAAGCTTGGAAAGGGGTAACTTCCCCAAAGTCATGCAGCTGAAAAGTAATAGAGCTAGCATTCAAACACAGGTTGTCTGACTCACTCTCACTCACTCCAGTGATTCCCACTCACTTGTGCTACCCTGCTTTTATGCATCTCTCAATGATCCTTAAAGATTCCTGAGGTCAGAGATAGTACCTTTTTTATCTCTAATGTTTAACAAAGTGCCTGACATCAAGGGTCATTCTCACTTATGGCCATTGAAGTCAAAGTAATTACCTGTGATGGTATTTGGAATGTATGAGGAGCCAGGAAGTTACACTTTATCCAGTAGGAGATAAGGCAACAAGAAGAAAATAAGGAATCATTTGTGGAAGAGTGGCTGCATAAGTGCCTGTCATCTGACACTTCTGATTGTGTCATCATCATTTGCCTTGTGATCACTAATGAAGCAGAGCCTCTGACAGGAAATAGGAGTGCCTGTCTTTGATGGGCTAAGGACAACGGCAATGGTGCCCACAACAGGGCCAAGCAGTCTCCCACACCCATGCTCACTCAGACTGCTTCTGAGCCTTGTGTACCTTGAGATATGGCATTGATTATTTCTTAAATGACTAAAAAGATTCAGCATTTTTAAGTTTGTCCAGATAAACAGAGAGAGAGATAATAGACAGATATAGACATTTATAGATATGTAAATCGAACTAGCAGTGATGATTTGTTTCTAATTTTGATTTCAAATTTCTTCTTTCCTCTAGTTAGGCCTGTATTGCTGTTCTTGATCATGCTATTCAAGTCCCATGATACTTTTCTATGTGGCTAAATCATTTTTATTGCTTGCCTTTCTACGTGTTTTTTGTTTTGTTTTGTTTTGTTTTGCATTAAGGCCCTTATTAATATTTTCACACAATTTCTTCTTAAAAAATATTTCTTTAAATAGCACTGTAATTTTAATTCTTTATGGTTCAATCTACTTTAGAAAGTACATAGCATGTAATAATTTCCTTGGCTCACATGTTGCCAAGTTTGTGTCCCTTTCTGCAGACACACTTTCTGCTTTGTCTTCTCTGTGTTTCTCGATGTTTTGGCCATGTGCCTAGTGTATGAAATGACTGTTGCTTATACTAAGGCAATGGGTGGATGGGAATTTTAAACCATCTTCACTTAGTGAGATGAGTAATTTCCAGAATGAGGAGGTTTGAAAGTATATATCCCAAAAGGTAATAACATAGATAAAATGATTCCTACACTTGCATGCAAATACATTACATATTAATTTTACCTATAACAACTCAGATGTGCATGAGTTCTTAACCATTATTATCTTACTCTTATGCAAATTACTTACGGATACTAATTTCCAAATAAAAAATGCTGAAAGGAGTGTGTGTGTGTGTGTGTGTGTGTATGTGTGTGTGTATATATGTGTGTATGCATTCTTTAGGCTGTGCCTTATACATTCTAAAATATTTTAATTAAAATAAAAATAAATCAAATTGAGGTTAAAAATATTTATGGTTAACTGAGTTAAATATTTAAATTACTGATCAAGTTTTAAAATGTTGGTTAGCCAACATTTTTTTATTTTTTTTATTAAAGTTGTTGGCAACACTGCGAAAGGACTAACTGGTTGACATCTTTTTCATTTCATATTAATATTCAAGTACAGCTAGACCTCTCTTAATATTCAGGATGAAAATTTACATGGAAATGAAGCAGAATACATAGAATATGATGGATTTAATATTTTATTTTAATTATGTGTCATATTTTGTCCATGACAATTTATGCCTCTTTTGAACTGAGAATCTAGCTTCATATTCAAGGGTATATTTTAAAAAATTTTTCCTGCAAAGTATAAATAAATATAGGTAAATTTTAAGTCAGGTTTGAAGAGTAATGTTCTCCCCATATGCATAACAGGCACTTAGCTGATAATGAAGTTCCTGTGCAATATATTAAACCTTTATGTATTATATAGAATTCTATAATGAAGTATCTAAAAATGTAGTTGTCATAAGCCTAGGACCTGGATAAATGTTTTCTTTGTTATAATTGTTCTAATTTTATATCACCATTATTAATGATTTCATAAGCACCCAATTCTTTCTCCCACCTGAACTGAGAAATAGGTAATTTTTCAAGCCCATAAAAATTTTGTGTTGAATTAAAACTATGCTCATTATCTTAAATCAGAACTTATTCTTCGGATATGATCACCCTGCCTATGACACAGATTTTCTTTGCTATTTAATAGTAGTTTTACCTTTACTATTACAAGCTACATAAAGTTATAACCAATTAATCATCCTCCTAATTTATTCTTATTATCGTATTTATTGTTTCTTCCTTATTATTTCAGCTATACCATCTCTTTTCTTGGAAAAGAAAAATCTACCTAACTCTGTCTCTTCCTAAGAGTTAAGGATGTCTTGGAAAGATTTTGAATTTTCAAGGCATTAATCTTTCCCCAAATCCTGGTACATAAAACATTGTAAATGAATAATTTATTGCCAAAGTTAAGTAAAAAGATAAACAAGGAAATTCTTAATCAAAAGTCCAGTATTTTATTTTAATAGTAGGTATAGCTGGCAACCACAGGCCAGCTTACTTCAGACAAGGTGTCCTGCTTATAACAACCAGAAAAGCTGGGCAAAAGTTTAAATTATCTATTTTAAATAATCAGAAAACTACCAAGAATTTGAGGACTTGTGGAATCACCATTCTGAAAAAAAAAAAAAAGGAAGACCAGAATTCTGAAACTAATTTTTGAAACTTTTTTTTTTTTATTGTGGCACTTGCCAATTCAAAGGCAATATCTAAGAAACTAAGAATCTGAGTCCAAGCAAAAGGTGAAACAATCAGAGAAGCTGGGCAGTCTTACAGTCTCTCAAGCCTGAGGGGACAAAAAATGAGAGTTTGGGGGCAAAAATGGGAGTTCAGGGAATGCAGGATAGAGGGAATTCTGTGATCATCCAGACTTTCTCTTCAGACCCCGAGGGCCATATTCTAGGAATAAGAGAGAATTATGAATAGACTAGTGCTTGCAAAGACTGGAGTCCAGCTTATAATCAATACATTCTTGCTTATGGCTACCAATTTACCTGCCTGTGGGAAGCAAAAGTAAATTCTCTCTATACAAGAAGAGCCTCCCTTATAGTTGTTTTCCTTTTTAAACAAAACATATGACAGTCAGTCAAAAATTTTAGGCATACAGACAGTAAAGAATTGACTGGAAACCCATAAAAACCAAAAATGAAACAAAATAGAAATATAACAATAAGTTTTTTGATACATATATAGTGTTATCTAATGTTTTATTAAAATGTTATATTTTATGTGTGTGTTCATATATATATATATAGAGAGAGAGAGAGAGTTATCAGTTCAAGATAAGTAGGCAAGAATAAGTAAGGATATAAAATGTTTAAACAATAAAATCAATAAGGTAGATTTGTTAATATACACAAAACTTTACATCCATTACTAGAGGATGCATGTTTTTCTCAAGTTTAAATGAATCATTTTGAACAGTTTATCACCTGTTTTATTACAAAAAAAAATCTCAATTTTTTAAAAATAAGCATAAGATAAATAACATTCTCTTATTCTAATGCAATAAATATTGAAACATAATAATCCTGGAAACCAAAAAATGTCATTCCGCATGAAAGCTTAAAAAAATCTCTTTCCATTAAATAATTTCTCAGTGAAAGAAGAAATATGGGCCAGGCGCAACGGCTCACGCCTGTAATCCCAGCACTTTGAGAGGCCAAGGCGGGCGGATCACGAGGCCAGGAGATCTAGATCATCCTGCCTAACACGGTGAAACCCCGTCCCTACTAAAAATACAAAAAAAAATAGCCAGGCCTGGTGGCAGGCGCCTGTAGTCCCAGCTACTCGGGAGGCTAAGGCAGGAGAATGGCGTGAACCCGGAGGGCGGAGCTTGCAGTGAGCCGAGATAGTGCCACTGCACTCCAGCCTGGTTGACAGAGTAAGACTCCATCTCAAAAACGAAGAAGAAGAACTATAAATGAAAATTGCAGAATCTCTAAAAATATAATATTGATTAAAGATAGTACATAATAGAATCAAAGTAATACATATAAATCAGTAATCAGAGAAATGCACAGTCTGAAATACTCATATCAATAGTTTTTTAAAATAACAAATAAAATAAGTTCTAAATATTAGAAAAAATTTATTTATTTATGTAATGCGGTAATAGCCTTATATTCAAAAATCATCAATACATAGTATATCATCAGATAAAAAGACAAAAACACACCTATGATTACTTCTATAGATGCTGAAAATGCCTTGAGACAATCCAACACCCATTTTATATTTAAAAAATAATACGGAATATGATAGGAATTGAGAAATACTTTTGTAACAGAAATATATATACATATATTTGTGTGTACATATATGTCTAACATATTAGTTGTGCCTGTATAGTGTACCATATGTATACACGCCATATATGTGTGTATTTACAGCTGACTCTTGAAGAATATGACTTTGAACTGCACAATTCCAGGTACATACAAATTTTCTTCTACCTCTGCCACCCCTGAGACAGTAAGACCAACCTCTCCTTTTTCTCTTCCTCCTGCTCAGACTACTCAACATGAAGACAGAGAGGTTGGCTTTATGATGATTCACTTCCACTTACTAAAATGTAAATGTACTTATCTTCTGATATGGTTTGGCTGTGTCCCCACCCAAAGCTCAACTTGAATTGTAGTTTCCCAAATCCCCATGTATCACATGAGGGACCCGGTGGAAGGTAATTGAATCATGCAGGCAGCTACCTCCAGGATGTTCTCATGATAGTGAGTGAATTCTCACGAGATATGATGATTTTATAAGGGGCTTTCCCCACCCACCTGCTTCACTCTGTACTTCTCCTTGCTGCCACCACGTGAAGAAGGATGTGTTTCCTTCCCCTTCTGGCCACAATTGTAAATTTCCTGAGGCTGCCCCACCTATGCTGAACTGTTAATCAATCAAATCTCTTTCCTTTATAAATTACCCAGTCTAGGGCAGTTCTTTATATCAGTGTGAGAATGAACTAATACATCTTCCTTATGGTTTTCTTAGTAACATTTTCTTATCTCTAACTTGTATATACAGTATATAATACAGTAAATAGTACATATAACATACAAAATGTATGCTAATTGATTATGTTATCATAAGTCATCTGGTCAACAGCAGGCTATTAGTAGTAAAGTTTTGGGGAGTCATAAGGTATATGCAAGTTTTCACCTGTGAGCGGTGGCAGAAATGTGTCCCTAACTCCTGCTTTGTTCAAGGGTCAACTATATATGGGAATATAAATATAACCAAATAAAGGAAAAAACCTATATGATCATAAGAACAGATGCAAAAAAGGTGTTTGTTAAATTTGTCACCCGTTTATAATAATAAAATCAAATTAGAAATAGTGATTTCTTTAATGTTATGATTTAAAAGTGACTACAAATGCCTAAAGCAATTATATATTTAATGGCCAAATATTTTAACCTTCTTTCTGGGTTTGGGTAAAGAATGAGAATGGTCACTTTCACCACTTTTTTTTGACTTGGATTGGATCTCTTTTCAGGGCAATAAAAAAAAAAAAAAAAAAAAAAAAAAAATCAGAGTTTGCAGTTAGAAAGAAAAAAGCAAAATTTGTATTACAGATAACTTTGTACATATAGAAACTTCAATATTTCTATAGGGAAATTTATAGAATTAAGAAATGACTTCGATAAGGTCACTAGACAGAGGTCAATACAGAAAAATTTGTTGTATTAATGGATATTTGCACAACCAATAAGAAAATAAAATGTAATTTAAGATATCATTCAAACCCTTCCTTCTGGTTTGGATATAGAATGAGTGTGCAAGTGCAAGATACACAGGAATATAATAAACTATGTCCAAGTTGTCTATGAACAAAAGTATAAAATCCCATGTTCCAACCCTAAGGAAAGTTTAAGTAAACTAAAAGATTATACTGTGTTCATAGATGTATAGATTATCTGCAATTCTGATTTTAAAATATCAGGGTGGGGAGCAGAGTACTGTATGTGTATATATGTGTGTGTGTGTGTGTGTGTGTGTGTGTGGTGCCACTTGACAAACAGATTATAACATTTAAATAAAAATACAAAATGCCAAGAATAGTTAGAAAATCCTTCAAGAAAGAAAAGCTTGAAAGACTCGCTTCTTTTAGCTCTAAGTAATAAAACAATGCTGCCTTGGAACAGAATGATATAGACATATATAAACTAACATTATATCATACAGAATCGTAAAACAAATATGTGTGTATGCAGAAACTTGATATATGACAAAGGGTGTCCTAGGTAGGTGGGAGACAAAGAAATGTTTTTATAATTGACTTTTGAAAAATCAGCTATCAGGTTAAAAAAAAAAAAAAAAAAAAAAAAGGTGCAATTGATCTTTAACATCCCAGGTATAGCAAAATCAATCTTGAGTGGGTTAAAAGTCTAGATGTAAAAGAAAAATTAATTCATAAATACTACATACGGAAACACTTCTGAAATCTGACAAGAAAATCTCTAATCATTGAAGGAAATATTGCATGTCTGCTTTATTAAAATTTAGAACTTTTGAATATTAAGAGAAATGGTTTGGAACATATACATTATAAAAAAAAACTCCTGCAAAACAACACAGTCCAACAGATGAATGGGTCAAAAGGCCTATACAAGTATATGACAAAAGGAAAAATCCAGATGACCAATCAATAAAACAAAAAGTCAAAAAGTCATCTATCTTATTATTTATTAATCAGGGAAGTATAAATTTAAACCACAATGACACACTCTTATAAACCAATCAAATGGTAAAATCTAAAAATATTATAGGTGACAATTGGGGAAACAGAAAATCTCACTACCATTAGGAGAGTAAATTAATAGATTCAGTGAAAACTAGGTTAACCTTATCTAGTAAAGTTGAAGATAAATTTACCTATGACAGAAATTCCTACTTTAAAGAGGAACTCATCCGCACGTGCATCAGTGTCCACATATAAAAAGGCTCCCAAATAATTTATGTAACAGTCAATCCAAATACTGCAGAAGGAATTTGTACTTCTTGGTAGAGTTGTATGATGGAGCATTTTACAGTCGTGAACATGAACTCCATACAATATCATGGCTGAATTTCACAAATATAATGTTGAACCAAAGAAACAATATACATACGTACACACAAAGTTCAAAAAAGCCTTAAACTCTAATGTTTAAACCAAAAAGAAAAGTAAGAGAATAATTATGAAAAACATCAGGAAAGATACCTTCCAGGGAGAAGGATGATTTTGTGATCAATGAGATGTACAGAGAGACACCCTTATGTGACTGTCAATGTTCTTTTTATTTACCCAGACAGTGGTTACGCAATTATTTCCCTTATAATTACTTGTAAAATATGTGTTTATGTACTTTTTACGTCTATATTATGTTTCACAGGAAAATAAAAATATATTTAGTATGATGACATTTTGGGGATATATCTACAGAGCTATCTATTACAAAGTAAACAATAGTTATTTCTGGGTGGGAAGATTGGGAAATTTTTAAATTTCTTCTTCACACTTTTATTATTACCTGGTATCATTAAAAAAAAAGAAAGAAAGAAAGAAAGAAAGAAAGAAAGAAACAAGCTACTTTCTAGAAAAGAAAAGGTAATGTAACTTTGGTATAAGAGAATTTCTTACTTCCAGTACATAAATTTTTACTTGGGTGTGAGTAGCTCTCACATAGGAATGTCGGCAAACCTGACAAAGAAAATATTTCTATCCATACTGTAATCCTGGTTTTGCTATCTTCATGATATTTGCAGAATGTGTATGTTAAGTGTATAAGAATTAAGGTGACTCTCATTGAAGTATTTGGATCGTGTCATTTAATATTCCAGTGGTTTTGAAACATTTTTGTCTCTTCTATTTTACAGGAGACAGAGAAAAAGAAGTATGCTCCAGAAATTTTAAATTTTAATTGCTTCATTATTAAGAATATGATAATGATATATTATAAAATTACTTTCATTAGGAAATTTTACTCAGTAATACAATTAATTACCAAATACATATTAATCAATAGATGGGATTAAAATATTGTTTCTATTTTTATATTTTGCTGGTAGATTATAATTTAAGATCATCCATTTTGAAATTTATTTTACTGGAAAAATGTGAAACTTTTTTTTTACCCATAAAGAAAAATCATTGAAAAAATAATTTTCACTAACTCAATTTATCTTTCCATTTAAAATTTTGCAAAGATACGAACTCAATTCAAATAAAAATATTCTTGGAAAATCAATTATAGATCTCACTGGGGCAAGAATACATAAATTAGCAATATGTTTAAATATGTTTAGATTATACCTGTAAAACACACTTGATATATAACAACTATTTACTCACTTGTGAAAAGTCATATTAAATATTTAATGGTCAATACTAGAAAAGATAGCTTGGAATGTCTTTTTTTTTTTTTTTTTTTTTTTTTGAGCCGGAGTCTCGCTCTGTCGCCCAGGCTGGAGTGCAGTGGCCAGATCTCAGCTCATTGCAAGCTCCGCCTCCCGGGTTCATGCCATTCTCCTGCCTCAGCCTCCTGAGTAGCTGGGACTACAGTCACCTGCCACCACGTCTGGCTAATTTTTTGTATTTTTAGTAGAGACGGTGTTTCACCGTGTTAGCCGGAATGGTCTCGATCTTCTGACCTCGTGATCCGCCCGCCTCTGCCTCCCAAAGTGCTGGGATTACAGGCTTGAGCCACCGCGCCTGGCCAGCTTGGAATGTCTTTGTTCCAAGTCTCTGACCCCCAGGAGTCAATGAAGCTTTTATTATTGTCTTCATGTTTAGACTTGTGTCTGAGTATCACCCAACCTTTTGCCTACTGACTGAAGCCACAGGTTGCTTGTTTGTTGAGTTTCTACGTTATCATTTGAAAAATCACAAGCACACACACACACACAATTTTAATTTACCTAGATACTTAAAAACATGAATTTAATTTGGCTCACATGTGTTTTGCAATACCTAGTCAAACTTTGCTTTTTTTAAGAATTTCATTACTGTAAGTCAGTGCTAACACCAATTTTGGCATCAGAAAATTAAATAAAGTTACACTTACTATTTTTATTCAATATAAGAACCGCATTTCTATTACTTATGGTCATTTTTGAGGTTAATTTGCTTTAGAATGCTGAAATATGATAGTCATACTTATTTAATGTGTAACAAAACATTTGTTTTGACTGAAAACATAAAATTGTAAAATTACATCAGTTGTATTTTTATAAAAATTGGAAATATTTTAAAATAATCGGATGCTATTATATAATTTTATAAATGTGACATATAGAATAAGTTCCATTCTTGCTTAACTTTATCTGTGTTTATTGGACTCTTTAAATATTCCTCTAAACAAATTTTGATTTTATGCTTTTTTATTGGTGATTTTTTAAAAATCTAGTTTGGTTTGCAAAAGGAATATCCTTTTTAGATAATCTATCTTCTTTTCTCTGCTAACTACTCAGTAAGGCTAAGTTAATAAGAAAGTTGTGAAAACAATATAAACTGTCATTTTTGTAAAGGGAGAAAATGGTTTATTCCTGCAAAACACCATCATAGGATATTTTGTAACTAATGAAGGTATAATATTTTTAATGGCCCAAGGATGCAGATTCAGACACATTTGAACATTAATGAAATGTTGTTTGATCACATTATTAAATCATTCACTATACACTATTTTAAATTTATCTTTGTCACTAAATAAATGCATTTCAAAGGCTTTTTACACCTTATCAAATTATCAAACAAATACTATAAATACATACTCTTTTCATTGTAGCTAATAGCCTTATTTCAGGAAAACTTCTTACTCTCTACAGTAAAAAATTTTAAGTAAACTCAAGAGATTATTTGAAAACATTTTCCAAATTAGAAACAGCTGATGGCACTTCTTAATATCTTACCCATAAGTAATCAATTTTTATTTACTTTTCAAGTACATGCCAATCATATAATAGCTGTGTTTATTAAATATGGATTTTATTTTATAAAATGTACTAAAATAATTATATTTTATCTTAGCTCATCAATGGCTTTGGCGTTCAGTCCATAATTCTTCAAAATTACCTCTCTAAAATGGTATTTGTTTACCTCGCATACTAAGGCTCTTCAAAGCACATAATATCCAATAAGGAATTTAAAAATCACTGCCAGACTTAGTCAATGATTACACAAATTTTTAATAATGATTATGATAATTTCCATTCTGTGTTCACGTACAACACTGAGAGGTTACTTTGCTTTAGAATGCTGAAATATGATAGTCATGCTTATTTAATGTGTAACAAATAACTTATGGCTTTATGCTAAAAAACCAGCAATTAAATTGTGACATTGTTGGCATTTTAATTTACCCAAAGATAACTTATATGTTTTTGTCTTTTAAAAAATATTATGAACCAAGTGGAGATTACCAGGTTACACAAAAATTTAAAAAGAAAATTAAAATATTTTGAAGATATTATTTTCAAACTTGTGGCTGAGCCAAACAAATATGGCCAAAAATAAAATATTAATGTATTCATATAACTATCTTAGAAATTAGGCAGTTTTCATTGTAATACTGGTTTAGTTTTTTAATTTATGTTAAAAATGTTTACTAAAACCAATAAAAATAATCAAGAATAATTGTCAGGCTCTAACTGAGGTCCAAGGGGAGTCAATGGGCGAGTGGCCGGTAGCTGGAAAAGCACTTGAGGAATCATAGACAATTTCGACATGGTTTTACTCTCTCCGGGTGTGAGTGAGCCTGGGTGTGAACCATATGTACAACTTTTGAGCAGTGTAATTATATCTTTTACAGATAATATTGGCTCCGAGCCAAGAATGAGCTCATGTGTGTGATCACCCAATGCTCCTCAGGTGGCGTGGTTACATAATGAGTGGAGTTGGGTCTCTGCACTCCAAACTCTGTGAGTCACACTGGACCAGATGTCTGCCTCCTCCCATTCTCCACTGCAGCACATCCATTTTCCTTACACTCCACTCCCTAGGTGGAGGGGGAACATAGGCTTTGGATGCACAGGTCTGACATATGAGCCTGGCACATAGGCTTTGGGCAGATAGGCCCGATACACAAGCTTTATAAATAGACTTTGGACACACAAGCCACAGCAATAATGCAGGGAGCAACAACTCCAGGTTATGGCAGGTAACCACCCCATGGTGAGGTTACCCCAATGTTGCTTTATACATTAAGCCAGGTTTTTATTCCCCTACCTTTAGGGGCATTGGGGCAGGCAACAACAGGTTACCATTTGTCTGAATACATGGTCAGAGAAGGTCATCCTTTTTCCTATAGGTCTTGCCACATGGCTTGGCCCCACATGGGCTGGCGACTAGCCACTTCTGTAACTTCCAGGTAGTTAACCACAAGGTTAAGCCTCAAAAAAGTGCCCAGCTACTGGTGCAGATCACCATAGGTGTCCCTCCTTGGTGATCACCATCCACATTGCTCTGGTTTCAGCCCATTGACTACTTTGTTCACACCCGGTTTCAAACCATATGGTGTGAGTACTAGGCTGGACTGTGACAACAGTCCAGGCAGCAGCAGCACCTCGTATAGACCCAACTGTGTACCATGCCTCATTGGAAATGGTGGCATGCCCTTCCTTAAACGGGGAAGGCTTAGGGTCTAGGGGTGCCTCAGGGCCCATGGCCTTATCTTGCATTAGGACTACAGGTCCCAAGACCTCTTGCAACTCTGCTGCTAAGGGCTTTGTATTCAGCCTACTCCATTGCTAAGTGGATGTCTGTTCCGTCCCAGTGCGGGGGGTCATTACCCATGAATGCATTCATCCTGCTATAGGGTAAGTTGTCCGCACAACCACTACAGCCGGTCCTGTCACACTCTCACAAGCCTGCAGGGCAGTATATACAGCTGCTAGCTATTTCCCTATCAAGGAATAGTGGAGCTCAGCTCCCTTTCATAGGTGGGACTAAAAGCCCACTGGCGTTCTCAAGCGCTCCATGCGCTGCCACAGGCCCCAGCCAAAGCCATCTGTGGTCATATGCACATCTAGCTCAAATGGTTGTCCCTGGTCAACTACCCGTAGGGCTTGTGCCTGCTGAAAAGCCTGTTTGACTGCCAGGAAGGTGGTCTCAGCCTTACTATTTAAATTCTAGGCCATAAGAGCATTGCCCCTTCTAAATCTGCCACAGAATCAAAGGTAAACATGATATCATCAGCAAGGTCATGACATATGGAGGAACTATGCATATAGCCCTGCGACAACACTGTGAAAGTCCACTGTTGCCTTCCCATAAAGCCAAACTATTCCTGGCTCTCTAGAGCAATGTTAATTGAGAATGCATTGGTCAAGTCCACCACATCGCGGTACTGTCCTAATTCTGTAGTCAAGTGGTCCGTCAAGTCCGTGACAGATGGCATAGCTGTCAAGCCATGTAAAACGTCCACCCTCAGAAGGTATTCAAGTGTGGGAGAGACATACACAGTGCATAAGCGGGGAGCCAAGTAGCTGATGCTGAAGTTAAAGATACAGGTTTCACTTTCACTGACCGGTCTTCATAATCTATGTAAGCAGGTTTGCCAGAAAACTTATCTGGGTTCCCATAAAGAAGGCTATTTTCTCCCAGTCAATCCAGACCAAAATCAAATCTATGCACAACTGTGAACATGTCACTCGTTGGGGTCCCCTTTTCTCCCACGGCGGGGGGACACCCTGCAAGCGGGGCATATTCACCTTCTTTATGGCATGAACCCCTCAGTCCCACTCAGTCCCACTCAGTCCAGCCAACGACCTCCAAGCCTGCCTCTAATTCCTTTTCCAAGCTTGGTAGCCGGCCCTACCAACACCTGGAGGTCCCCATTCACGGCAACTTCTAACTTTTTTTCTGAGCTGTACGGGTCTCGGGGCACCCCACCTGTGCCTGAGGGTCCTTACTTCTGCTGCACCCCTCAGGGACCACGTGTGTACTTCTCGCAGCGCAGTCAAAATGCCCATCCAACTCTGCCAGTAAAGGCTTGTTCCTTCTCAGTGCTCTCTGCTTCCAGCTGTTTCAACGCCTTCTCCATGCTCGCGCGGCACCCATCTACTGCCACCTAAGTTTCCACCAGAGCCTATCCAAGCAGCACAGCTGCCACTGGGTACCACAACCCATGTTAGAGCCACATGGCCAACCCGGAATCAGGGGGGACCGAAGACTCACCCACTCCGGGATCCTATTCGTGATGCCAGTTGTCAGGTTCTACCTGAGGTGGGAGGTGGGTAGCTGGAAAAACACTGAAGAAATCGTAGACGGCTTCAATATGGCTTTACTCTCTTTGGGCACACGCGAGCCTGGGCGCGAGCGGTATGTAGAGCGTTAGCAGGGTAATTATACCTTTACAGACAATAGTAGCTCTGAGCCAAACACGAACTCACGTGGGTGATCATCTAATGAGCCTCACATGGTGTGGTTACGTAATAAGCGGAGTTGTGCGCCCTTGCTCTAAACTCGCTGAGTCATGCTGGACTGGATGTCTGCCTTGGCCTATTCTTGACCACGGTACCTCCATTTTTCTTACAATAATGTAGTTGTTTTTCAGACAACCTAAGCTAAATTTATGTTTAGTGATAGAATAATTAGCATTAAGGCCTAGAAGAAATCTCATAAACCATTTAATTTTACATTCATTCTATTAACTTAGAACAGTAGTTCCACTTCTGGTAAAACACACTCCAAAAAATGATATTTTTTATATTGCCTTTATATATATTATAATACACATTTTACATTATTATTTTGAATGTTCTATGAAGTCCTAAGTTAAGAATGTGTTTAAGTTTGCTTCTTTGAGCTTTTCACATATGCATTTACTCATGGAACAGTTTTTAGTTTCATATTCATGTAATGTTACCTTTTAAATATTAATGTTATTTTCCCTTTTGTTTTTCTGGGCCCAAGACATTTTCTCTTCTCCAACCAAGACATGTATCTCACTAGGGGGATGGGGATGGTGGTGGTAATGACAGTATGTGGTAATACTATATAATATAATTTATATATAAATCAAAGAGCATTATCAAGAAAACATTCAGCTTGTGGAGCCTGAAAATCATATTATTTTTACAGCAAGAAAATAACCCTGAAAGTCAGGCTATTGTAACAAGAAAGGAAGCATAATTTTTAAAAAATCCTCTTTGAGTATGTCAAGGGTCAATCCTGGAGTAATCTGTGCACAGCTTTTTCTGTAATATAGGAAAGATAATACGTATGCCCATCTTTTACTAAATGATGCCTATGGTAGCAAGGGGATACAATGTAGGAGGAAAAGGGAAGAGTAGAGACAAGTAACCAGAACTTTGTTATGATTTCTCCTTTCTGGGCTTTCACCCTGGCAGAGATTGTTAAATAATTTTAGATAATTACTGGGATATTTTATCTGCACCCCTATTTGGACTACGGGAAAGATTCTACTGTGAAAAATAACATTTCCCATGCAATATATGCAAACCTAGTTAAAAGGTTACAGTGGCATGATCAGAAAAGGAAATGATTTACTTGGATTTCCTGAGAGTCCCTCAGGTCCTACATGCTATGCTTGATAAATTATAAGCTAACAGACTTGCTAGAAGACCTGCCAGGGTAGGGTCAAATAATTTTGAAGCAGAGTCCAGGGTAGGGCAGGAGAGTTGGGAGGCAGGGCAGACACTCCCAATCAGTGATGTGGTCCACAAATGACCAATTAATTCCCAGCTTCGTCACCAGTGACTCTACCTTGCCAGGGAGAGGAATTATAATAAATCTCTTTGGGTTTGTCCCATAGAGCTATCTTTTTGTATCACCCCACAAATATGTTTTGAAACTCAGGCGGGATTTACACAGATGCTATAGACTTTCATAGTGACACATACATCTCGTCCTAGAGTCAGGACTTGACAAATAGTACAAAAAATAGTCACTACAAGTGTAGAATAAGTGTCTAGAGAAAATGCTTTCTTGGATTAAGTGTGATTGGATTTCATTCAAGTAGTAAGATGTTGCTACAATAACTCTTCTCCTAAAATAGTTAATAAAATTGGTCAAGTACAGGAACTTATGGCAAGGTTAACACTTTGAAGTCATTCTATTTCCTAAAATATTTAAATTACATGTGTCATTGAATCCAGGAATAATTTATTATAACATGATATTTACATTTCTCATAAAATGCGTAAGGCCATAGAATAGAAAAACAAGAGACAAAGATTCCTGTTTTGGTGGCTCCTTTGTTTGGTTTAAAGACATCATTCACTTTTTCAAAATATTTATTGAGCAATGACTAGATTCTAGGACCTATAATATACACATGCCACACTCCCTTCTTTTAAAAAAATATATACATGTATATGGGAGACAGAGACAGATAATCCAGTAATGACAAAGCCTCAACCCATATCAGTTTTAAAATACACTTTCTTCAATTCAAATTTTAGTATTCTACTTAGTTTTAAAGACAGTGGGAGCAGTTGAGGATGTTTATAATGGTGTAAATATAATCGTGGAACATGACCACTCAACTCTTTCTAGATAAATTTAAAACTCCATAGCATATTGTAATTGTCATTTATGATCAGTTCCCTCATCTTCTATTCACATTTCCCCTGCTGTGTGTTCTTTGCCAAAAAAAGACATTACTTTTCCTGTTGCAGTATCTTTATGCATACTGTCTGACCTGCCCTGCTACTTTCTCCTTTTCTGCAAAAATCAGTGAAGCTCAACTCCTACTCATTCATACAGACTAACCTCAGATGTCATCACCTTAGAAAGGTTTTTCCTGACTCCATTGTTTCTGCTGGTCTGCTAGGCTTGGTGAATCACTCTTAAATCTAGTCCCAGGGAACTTGGTACATAATACTATCAACACTCATCATATAGTCCTGTAATTATTGAATCACATGTCTAACTCTGTAAAATGTGAGACAAAAACCTTTATTAATCTTTTTTCGGTCATAATGCAATATTAACAACACAGGCACTCATAAAAGTATTTTTAGAAAATAGAAAAGGTAGGGAATTGCAGTGAAAAAGTACATATATTTTGAATTTCTGTTTATAGTATTAAATGTCAGTACTATGGATTTAAGTTATACATCAATTTCATGGATCTGAAATATTACTCTTGCAATTAGATGTGAGAGTGAAATAAGAACATTTGTCTAACACTGATTTTATGGAATGCATTCCATAAAATGCATGTAATTATCGGTTTGATCATGAATGCAGCTCATAGGTATAAAAATGGCTGGACCAATTGACAAACACAATGAAATATAAATTGTCACCACCTTAAGCCTTTGAGTATCATATTATAATTCCTCTGCCATTTTCTCCCCTGGGACTTCCTACTTGGCCATAAGTCAATGACCAAAACGTTAACATCATGCTTAGCAAGAAGGAAAACCCCACAAATTTGTTCCAGAGCTCCATACAGCAAAAGAACTGAGTAATTAATATCTATGCCCTCCACAATGTTGAAGATTTTTACTATCACTCCAGGTTGTATGAGTCATTCTGGCAACATGGTACTCGATGTGGGAAACTACTACACACATGTGTTAGGACGTTATTGTCATAGCACACAAAAGAAGTGATAACAGCAAAACTGACAACTCCAGTGAGGTGGAAGAGGGAGAGGCAGCACTATGCCTCAGCTCCAAGGGGAGAGAAGCAGGCACTATTTCCCAAACTTCAGAGCAAAGCGCTAGGTTCAGACTGAGGCAAAAGCTTCTTTAATAGGAATAGGATATACAACATCTTGCTAGATTAGTAACTTCTGTGAATTTTAAAATGTCAGGATAAAGTTCCTTAATCCTCCTGAGTTTAAAAGTAGCCCCTAAGTCTGAAATGAGTGTGACACAATACATAAGGAATGGCATACTACCTGCTTTGGGTACAGTGAGATGAGGATATAAGACACCAAGGAAATTCTGACAGAGTTCTCGTGAGAAGAAATTAAACACCAATTTGTAGATATAAATAAAATCCTCTCTGTTCTAAAATTCAGGATGGAGAAAAATTACTATCCTAGCTTGATGGGCTAGAACTGTTCTTCCATATAACTGGGTACAGAAGAGTTTTTTAACCCGTATTCTCTTGACCAGGAGAGACAATTCATGTGCAATATCTGAACTGTATAATGAATTATCTAATATTGAATGGAGTCATGATTTAGGATTTTTCCTGTTATTTTTTTCTTCATTAATATGGATCATTATATAATTGATATCACTTGACTCAAAATTTGAACATTTTCTAGACACTTTCTTCTTCTTATCTTCTGTATCATTAGTTAATTGTTCTTATAAATTCTAACTCATATGGCTCTGAAAGGCTTTGATTACCTTCCCTTTCCCAAGCCACTATCTGCATTTATGCATTTCGATATCTTCTCTGATGTGTTGTAAATTGTTTTTTAGGTGATGGTATTTGTGACAGGTCCCATATGTTGTATTTTGATTACAGACCCATTTTAGTAATTAAGTTCTAATGTGAATATCACAACTTCAAGCTTTTAGCATTTGGAAAGTTCTCCTGCCATGGCGGATACCTCAAGTGGTGATGTGGTGGCTAGGGGGCCACAGGGTCAAAATGTTCACTAGTTCCAATCCATGCCCTTCTCAATTCACTAAACTAGCTGTAATTTCTGGCCTCTCCATGTTGGATCTAGGAAATATGACGAAAGGGATAGAAGAGATTTTACTTGACTGGTATAATTGTAATGTGACTCAGGTGTCTTCTGATGATAGATGTGCAATTTCAGGCTCATTATCTTATAGGGTATTTATCTACATTCCTCACAGAAGCTTCCACTGGGAAATATCAACAGAAATCATTTGGTGTGGATAGCATCACTTCTTTGGCTGTACCCATTGCTGATTCCTCACCATCTGCAAAGCCTCTGGGTGGTATTTTTGCCCTTCTAGGTGGTCCTACGTGGGATTACTCTTTGAAAGATATCAGGCCATTTGGTTCTAACATAGTCAGCCCTCTCAACAAAGCCCTCTATACCTATGCCATCCCAAATCCATCTAGTCTGGGCTTTTACCCTTAGAATTTTCTCCATGAAGTTAGGCATTACCTTTGTGACCCTCAAACTTCAGACTCATGCCAAGTTATCTAAGTGTTCCTGTGGGAGGCCCCCCAAACTTAACTTTCATTGTGGAAGGCGTGTCCCTCCCATTCTTTATGAGATAACATGTAGCCTGTTGGCAACACTCTCCAAATGACACCAGTTGTTTCAATTTCAATTATTTTAAAACTTCAAGGTAGGTGAAGCGTTGATGTTGGCTGAATTATTTTTATAGTGTCTCGGCATATACTGTACAAGTAGTCCGTCTCCTTGCCTTGTTTGTGGTAACCTTCTTGATGTTTCTTCAAAGTTCACGAGAGAAATACTCTCATTTTAATATCTGATTACAAACATACGTATTTTTCACCAAATACACGAAAAACTTCTTAAAGTCCGAAACTAAGGCAATACGGAATGGTAGTTTGAAGTACAGACATTGGGGCCAGCTGTGCTATGGTTCAAATTCCAGTTCTGTTATTTGCCAGCTGGAGGACATTTGCTATATTATTTACATTCTCTGGGACACAGTTATTCATCTGTAAAATGGGGATAATAAAGCCTTATCGAAATAGATATCATATGTTGAGTCTTAATTCTCATAACATTTATCACTGTGTAAAAGAAAGTAAGTATACAAATCATACATCTTTTATCTCATTTGTATGAGATGGGATGCATTTTCCCCCATTTACTGATGAGGCTTACAGATGTTAATTAGCATGCCTAAGGTTGCATAGCTAAAAACTTACATAAATAACTAGGGCTGGGATTCTAGGAATTTCTCATTCCAAAATCCATACCCACTGTGATACAATTAAAGTCAATCTTACTGGCTGGTTCAGAGGATTACATGAGACAACACGTTTAAAGCACTTATCACTTGTCTGATGTAAACTACTAGTAACTTACTAGTAAAATGTAGCCACCACTATATAATTTAATCTTACTCTTGTTTCAGTGTTCCACAGTTACTAGCGTGTTGGCTTTCCATAGCTTGTAATAAGCATTAATTGAATGAATGAGTACATAAATGAATAAATGGTAACCTAGTGTTAATATATGGTCAAAAGTCTTATCTAGTTTTCTTCTTCTGTTTTTACAGGCTATTCCTGCTATTAATATTAAAGCTCCTTTGGGTATATCCAGTTAATGATGTAAACATTTGACTTTAACTTCAGTTTTTAATATGATTTGGAAATGTTCTCCTTCAGTAAGGAAAATATTCCAACTTCTAAATAAAAATCAAAAAAGTAGCTACCACATTTATTTTGTTTTAGAATTTGCAATTCTCTTTTACTTGTTATTTAATTTATATAAACTGTTTAATTATACTATTCATATCGTAGGTGTAGATTCCACATCCTCAGTAAGCACAGTGCTTGCTGTGTAGTAGATGCTCATTTAAAACTTATTAAATGAAATAAATATGTCTTATCATGATTTTCTAGGTGAGGAAATTGCTGATCGTAAACATCAAATTGATGACCCAATTTCACAAATCTGGTAAATGTTGTTTTTAGGCTGATTTTTCTCACAATCAAATCCTAAAGTCCATTCTGTTGGAGTAAATGACTGACCCCTATCACCAGTATATTTGCAAACTCATTAAAAATTATACACCTTTAGATATCCAGTGAGTTACTTCCTAGGTTTTTGAAGTGGAAAAATATAGATTCATTTACCCACTAAATTTACAAATGTTTGGAATAAAGTAAGGCTGTGATACAGCCCTTGTAAGCAACTTATTTAGTTTTTATTTAGTTTTTTGAACAGAATGTAATAAGAAACCAAAGTGTGTGATTAACTTTGATTCATTTACTTACAATATCCATTAGTATCACATGGTTAATACTGCTTAGGGGACTTGCCTTAATAGAATGTTTATGTATGGTTTCTTCATAAGTTTTTCAAAGAAAATCAAAACGGCTTCATACTGATCCTGTTCAATTAACTTGTGTGCAGTTATCAAATGTTTCTTGCTGAGTTTTTGACTTGACAGAAAAGAAAGGGTAAGATTCGGGGCTACAAAAAATAGGAATACGTTCAACTAATAAGTAATACATCTTGAGTAATAAATCTACTTAATTATTTGCTTCATTTAATAATATATGTTAGGGCTGGACATGGTGGCTCATACCTGTAGTCTCTGCACTTTAGGAAACCAAGGCAGGAGGCTCTCTTGAGGCGAGGAGTTCATGAACAGCCTGGGGAAAAAAGTGAGACCCCCGTCTTTCCAAAAAATATACGAAAAAATGAGCTAGATGTGGTAGTGTGTGCCTGTAATCCCAGCTACTTCGGAAGATGAGGAAGGAGAATCTCTTGAGCCCAGGAGTTCGAGATTGCAGTGAGCTATTATCACACCACTGCACTGAAGCATGGGTGACAGAGCAAGACTACGTCTCTAAAAAAACAATCAATCAATCAAAAAATACATATGTTAGGTAAATAGTATGTGGCAAACACTTTCCTAATTTCTAGTTTAGTACAAAAGTAAACTGTCCTAGTTTAGTATAAAGTGAACTAAGCAGGCAAAATTATTGGCATGTGTGGAGTTCACTTTCTACTAAAAAAAAAAATCATTAAAAAAACACAAAATAGCTAAAAAGAAACAAAACATGGGAAAGGGGGATTTAGCTCATGGATGCAATGTTAAAGGGGTAGCCAGGAAAAGCCTTTCAGTAAACAGAACATTTTAATAAAGACCTGTAGGAAGTGATAGAGAAAGACATGCAAACATTTGAGAGAAAGGATCTTTCAAAAATTGAAATAATAAATGCAAATAGTCTACATTGAAGCAGGACTAGTGTCCATTGAGTGAGAAAACAGAATAAAAGAAGGAGAGAATCGTCAGGAAAAAAAAAGCATAATGAAAGTTTGGTAGAGAAAAATCCTGATGAGCCTTGTAGGTCATTACATTTTTGGCTTTTACTTGAAGTGAGATTGGAAGACAATGGAGAGTGTTTAGAGATTTTATGAGTTCATGGATTTGCACTGACACTTATGATAAGAGTCAAATGGAAAGAGAAGAGCAGGATCAGGGAGTAAGCCAGAAGACAATGGCCAGATTGAGCAGAGAGATGATAGTAGCTTGGATCAGAATAACTGACAGACTTACATTAGTTTGTCTAATTAGCAATGAAGCTGTTGAGAACTACTCAAATTCTGGCTATGCAAAGGTAGAGCTAAAAGGGATCTGCTAAATGGTAGAAGCAGAATATGAAAGAGTTGAAGATGATTCCCAGGTCTCTGAATAAAGCAAATTGAAGTACAGAATTGCTATTATATTAGATAAAATAGACTGGAGGAGGAACAAGTTTAGGCAAAGGACTAAAGTGTGAAACATTTGAAGATATTCATCAGACTGTGAAATGGAGAAGTCAAATTGGGTTTTAGACATGGGAGTCTGGAGTCCTTTAGAAAGTCCCAGCTGCAAAGGAAATACATCAATATATTTGTGAGACTGAAGCATATTGATGGTATTTGAATCCATTAATTTTGTACACTATATTTCATACCATCTCATACAATTAAAATCTTTGCTCTTGCACCCCAGCATGCTGATATTTCATTATGTATCATTTCACTCCTCATTATATACCAGCTGAAACATATCTTTTACATCTTTTTGACAAAAAAGACACAATCTGGATGGTTCATAACAACACCACTTATAATATCCCGGACTGTAAGCAACTTCCATGTTCATCACAAGTTGAGAGGTAAATACATTCTGGTATATTTATACCATATAATATCATAGAGCAATGAGAACCAATGAGCTACAACTACCCTCAGTAATGTAGATGAATCACATACATAATGTTGAGCAAAAGAAGGCAGACACGGAAAGTATGTATTGTACTTTTCCATTTATATAGATTGGAAAGAAAAGTTTGAGAAATCAAAATGGTGATTATCACATTGTTGGGTAGTGACTTGAAAGGGACACGAGGAGGACTTCTGAGAAGCTGGTCCTGTTCTTTGAACTCAATGCTGGTCATATTGTTATGCTCATTTTGTGAAAAATCATCAAACTGTATGCTTTTGATTAGTGTACCATTCTGTATACATGTTGTATTTTAATAAAATGTTTACTTAAAACTATCTTTATTGACCCCATTTCTTCCTCCACCTACTGATGTTGGAGAAGACACATTAGAGAAGAATAAATTGATATAGCATTTGAAAGAAAAATATTACTAGAACAATTTCCTTGAATAGATGAGAAAAGATGGGAAATAATACACATGAAGAGGGTTTTGCCATTGGTAGGAACGTGGGGAGGCCATTGATAGTGTCTGGAAAACGTATCAGAGTACATGGACACAGATACATGCAAAAGAGTGAATACTTGCTGTGGTGAGTTTTCACATTTCTGTAGTGATTGTTTTCATCTTCCAGGTGAAATCAGAATCACAACTAAATGAGAAGAGAGGAAGGATGGCAAGAAAAGTGTTGGAGGTTTAAGGAGAGAGTAGATAAGAAAGTAATCATTTAGGAGAATAAGAAAATAATTTACCAGGAGAATATTGCAAGAATGTTGGCTTATTTGATTTCAGTGTTCAAGAAATTAAAGTGAACCAGACAGCATGTGTGTGTGTGTACGCGCGTGTGTGTGTGTGTGTGTCAGTGTGGGAGGCTGTATTCATCTGTGTTTTTCAACCATATTCAACTACATTGGTATGTAAGCTAGAAAGGTGGGTTTAACTAGGATTATTGTTTAGCCCAGTGGATAAGATCAAATGAGAGCAGGGCAAGAGAAATTAGCACATACACAGGTGAATAAATGTAATGATTGAACATAGAATTTAATCTATGTAAAGTGAGATGTGAGGACATGAACAAAGTAATCAACAGTGAAAAGGTACTAAAAACATGGTTTTGAGTTCTGATGGCATTGGATGCTCTCAAGATTTGAGGTATGACAGGCAGTGAGATTAAAGAATAGGAGCTTATGGTTAGAAAATTTAAAATATAAAATATAAACCATTGGCATTTAACATTGGAATGATAAGTTCTAGTGTTATACCATGGGAGTAAGGAAGCAAGAAAGATGAGACTCTAAGAGCGGAGGAAGTTAAAAAGAAAACTTAGAAAATAGAATTTTGAGGGAAAAAATTACCCATGTAAATTTTAAATCATCAAGAGTTATGAAAAAAGTAGAGTCTGAGAGAAACAGTAACTAAGAAATATGAAATACAATTTTTTTAAAATTTCAAGTAAACATAAAAAGTAAGTCTCTAGGTACACATATAATTTTGTATTTTGTAATGGTAGAATGAGAAGCAACACTATCTAGCCTCTATTTCTTCCCTAATGTGGTCATTTGACATTCCAAAGTGAAATTTTTATAAGTGAAATAGTTATGGTATATTAGGCTTAAGATTTTTTTTGATTATGTTTATAAGGGAAATTTAATTTCAGCTCAATGTAACATTCAAGTCTATACAAGTTTATGTGAATGTGCATTGAGCAAGGATTACTCAGAAATATTAAAAATATATTTTTAAATTAAAATAGTACTTAATTAACTTTTCCTGTGGAAGAGGAAGATTACCAAGACAAGACATAAATTACATAAATATTTAAGACATATGGCTTGTCACTCTAATCTGACCACAACAATGGCAAATAACTTTAAAATGCCCTTAAAATATTTAGATTTCTTTCCTTAGCACATATTTGGTTTTAGAGGCTTAGTTTCATGAATTTTTGTAAAATAATTAAATTGGTAAATTTAGTTATCTTATCTGATTATAGTATCCTTCTAAATACACTTGCTCAAATAGTATTCTAGAATTTTTACATATTTTACCAAGATATGCATATTTACATAGAACATAGAATCATCTAGGAGAAAAGTTGAAATGTAGTAGCTATTTATTCCCAAGGTCTTTCATAAGAAACAATAAAAGACTTCTGTGCAAGTTTAATAAATTTAAAATTACTTTAACTTTTATAAAGTTTATTAAATCTCCTTTGTACTTAAGCTATTGATACAGTATAGAAATTATTACAAAGGTCTCTAGCAATCTAAAGAGACATATACAGAATGCTGCAGGTTGATGAAGGGCAAACTGGACATTACAATTCTTGGCTCTCACTTTAGCCGAGGCAATCCTGCTCTTATCTGTTACATGTGCTGGCATTCTGCTTAAGGTTATGTTCAAAATCATATTTCCCCAAATGAAGATAATAAAGGTAAAAATACTTAATATACAAAAATAGGCATTATATCTCACGATGTCATTATTCATATATCCATCTTATGTAATATATAATTAACTTGTATTTATTAATTTATTTTTTGTGTCTCCTCACTATATTGCAAACTCCAAAGGTTAAAGATTTGAGTCTGCTTTTCAAAAGATTATTGTAGCATTGAGAACTGTTAGTGCTCCAGGGAGAACATTAAGTGTTCCATAAATATTTTTTAAATAATTAGATTCAGAGATGAAAAGATATGCAACTACTAATTTCTCGATTATTCCCTTTCTTCTTTTAGAAAACAAATGGGGGAAATAACTGTCATCTCAGTTGTGAAGAACAAATGAAATAAAGTGTATAGAAACATTCCATGAAAGATTAAGCTATCTCTAAATACAAGGTATTATTCTTAAATAAAATAATTTTCCCTAATTCAACATTCAAAGACATAAAGCATAATACATGAATAAAGTTGCCAATGTTATTTTTTCAGAAATTTTAATCATAATAATATATACACTTTTTTTTTACATTTGGGTAATCCACAGAGAGATGTCATAATAGCCCCGAGAGTCCTGAATTATTTTTCTCACTTGAGTTACAAAACAACAAATGAATTTGTGTAAACTGAACCAAGTAGAATGTGGGTGGTTTGAAATTTTAATTTCATTTTCTCCAACTATAAATTTTGTATGCCTTTCATTTTGGAAAAAGAAGCCATATCCCAGTAAAAAGTAGGTAGAAATCACTTGAAAGAGAAATGAAAATATAAATGAATTTACCATGCAATTATGCTATATTGACTATTCACTTAAATAGGTAAAGTTATTTTCCAAAACTGTAGCTTAGTCATTTCTCACTCATTCTTTTATAGTCTTCCTAAAGTTTTAATTAAAAAAAAAAAAAATCCTGATCTACTGGATAAATATAACAGAGCTATAGTACAATTACCCTTCCTTTCCTGTAACAAACCACTAAAGGAAATAAACTGAATTTTAAAATCTGCCATAATAAAACTAAGGGACTGAGAAAAGCTACATAATTAAAATGCATATTTCCAAAACCAAAATTAAGCAAAATTCACTCTTGAAGTAAGTGGCCAATTTCAGGAAATGCTAGCTAAAATACTTGGAAGGCAGGAACAGTGTCCATAGTTAACCTAAACGTTGAGAAAACAGTCGAGGGGGCAGATTTGTAAGAAAAAATGTCCCCTGGACCTGATTTGGTTTAGAGGTAGAAACAAGGAAACATAGAGTGCCATATGTGAAGGAAGCAGTCTGCCTCTGTGGCAGCACAGGATGGATTTTGAATTTTAAATTCTTGAAAGCTACCAGTATCTCCCATCCACTACAGGAAAACATTGCAAATGGCACAGTCTTCAAACAAAGATTAAAATAATCAAGAGAACAGAGTAAATCTTGTCAATAGATTAAAAAGAAAAACTTCATAGAAAAATGTTACCATGAAATAGACAAAAATTGTAAATAAACATTTTATTAGTAGTATAACGTAAGACGTCCAATCAAGCAGACTACTAATTATATAGTGTTAATTATGATAAGATTTACCTCACTGTTCATGAAAAGTCATACAGTTGTATTTTATTCTAGAGTGTTTCATCTGAACGCCTGATAATTTCTCTTGTATTAGCATGCAGAAACATACACACTGAGATTTCTGGACAGAACGGAAATGTGAGATTTATGTTTTATAGGTAAAGCACCTAAGTCAGTGAACTTTGCCCAATCCTTTCCAAAGCTGTGAGAAAACCAGCTCTTCCGTTTAGCTGGCAATCATTTACTTGATTATTGGGTGTTCTTTAGCAAATTTTTCACCGTGGGGGACTTTCTACAGATAAGAAATTCATCAGTGATGGAGGAACAGATTGCAAAACAGTCTAGTTAAATGCTACTATAGGGAAATTGCACATTTTATCTATTTAAGCATTATTGCTTTATTGCAGTGTAGGTTCAAATAAGATTTAGTATATAACATTTTCCAAGAAGTCATCCTTTAAGAAACTAGCTAGGTTAAAAATAAACTTTTGTAAGCAGAAAAACTGTCTAGCTAACTGTTTGTAATCTTTAGCAGGAGCAGAGCAGAGGAATCAAATTCATCAATGTGTGATAAATAGCCCAGGCTGTAGTACTTTCTCGTACAGAGTAGTCATGTGAGAGAAGCACAGTCAGTAGACAACACTTTTATTCTTTAAATTATAGTCATGGAATTGGGGGGATTGAAATAGGGGGCTGACTCACTAGATTTGAAAAAATATATCTTGTTCATTTTAGTTTCACTTTGATTTAGTAAATAATTTCCAGTGGATAAATTCCAAAAAAAACCACATTCTCTTACCCAATCTATATGGGTGCAAATAACTGAATCCCAGGGAGATAAGTTCAGTTTAGCAGCTTAGCCAATTGAAAAACAGTAACATCCACATTGCCCAGCTTCTTTCTTACTTCTAAGGCCACAAGCCTCATATTGACAGGAGCAACTGGGGCAGCATTCATTATGTATCAAATTGTTCTGAGCATAAAAAGATTTTACAAAAACAGAAGTGTTACAACTATACATAGATAAATAACAAATGACATGTTAAAAAAGGTCAATGGTACTTCAAAGTACACATGGCATTTTTTAAACATATTTGCATTAAAATAGCATGTGATTTTAAGATATAACTGGCACATATATGTGTATATATATTTAGAGTATGATTTTGCCAAATAAGCCATGAGCTTTTGATATTTTTTCTTATTTTTTTTTTACTTTAGTAACTTTGGTTGGCTTAAATTTTAACATATTTTCTAGATTTTACACCCTTTCTATTCAAAATAAAGATATTTTATGCAAATAGTATCCAAAAGCGAGTAGTGGCTACAAAAATGTCAGACAAAATAGACTTTAAATCAAAAAAGCTTTACAAGTGGCAAAGAGCATTACATATTAATAAAAGTTTCAACATGGGAAGAAGATATGAGAATTGTAAACATCTACACACCTACTAACAAACCATTAAATATATGAAGCAAAAACTGGCAGGATTGGAGTAAGAAATAGCTCTACAATAATACTTAAAGGCTTAAACACCATATTCTCAATAACGAATATAACTACCAGACAAAAGGTAAGTAAGGAAATAGAGGACTTACGCAACACAATAAAATAACTTGATCTAACAGATTTTATACAAAACACTACTCCACAGCATTAGCACACACATTTTTCACAAGTGCACATAGAACATCCTGACCACAAATTGAGTATCACTAGATTTTAAAAGACAAATAGGATACAATTTATCTTCTCTGCCCACAACAGAATGAAATCAAAAATCAATAACAAAATGAAATTCATAAACTAAAAATTTATGAAAATTAACACACTTACACACAAACAATGAACAATCTGCAAAAGAAATTATTAAAATAATTTCATTTACAATAAGCACCCCCAAAATAAAATGCTTAGGAATTAACCAAGAAGGTGAAAGACTTGTTCAAGGAAAACTACAAAATATGACTGCAAGAAATTAAAGAAGACATAAATAAATGGGAAAACATCTTATTTTCATATATTGGAAGACTTAATACTGCTAATGTCAATACTACCCAAAGAGATCTAAAAATTCAGTGCAATACCTATCAAACTTCCAAGGATACTTTTTGCAGAAATAGAGAAACTTATTTAAAAATTCATATGGGATTTTAAGTTACCTTGAATGGCTAAACAATATTGAAAAGCAACAAAGCCAGAACACTCACACTTTCTGATTTCAAAACTTACTGCCATGCTGCAGTAATCAAAACAGTGTGCTACTGGCATAAAGACATACATACAGACCAATGGAATAAAATGGTCCAGAAATAAACCCTTTAAAATATGGTCTAATGATTTTTGAACAAGGATGACAAGACCATTCAATGGAGAAAAGACCGTCTTTTCAATGAGTGGTGCTGTGAAAACTGTATACACATGTAAAAGAATGAAATTGGGCTCCCACCTTATATCATGTACAAAAATTAACTCAAATGGATCAAAGAACTAAATGTAAGACCTGTAACTATAAAACTCTTAGAAGAAAATACAA
The DNA here is from genome assembly GCF_008728515.1 of Papio anubis. NCBI lineage: Eukaryota > Metazoa > Chordata > Mammalia > Primates > Cercopithecidae > Papio > Papio anubis. The sequence continues at coordinate 78,440,217 of NC_044976.1, read as the reverse complement.
GACAAAAGCTTCACAACATTGCATTTAACCATGATTTCTTGAATATGACACCAAAGAAACAAAGAAAAAAATAGATGAATTGAACTTCATGAAGATTAAAAAATATGTTGCATCAAAAGACAGTATCAACAGAGTGAAGAAGTAATGTACAGAATAAGAGGAGATACTTGCAAACTGTATATCTGATAATGGATTAATATGCAAAATATATGGAGTATTCCTAAAACTCAACAACAACAAAAACAAAGAGGCAAACAATTTGAATAGATATTTATCCAAAGAAGATATATAATAATAAGCATATGAAAAGATGCCCAGCATCACTAGCAATTAGAATGTGGAGAAATTAAAACCCTTGAGTGCTATTGGTGGGAATGTAAAACAGTACAGTCACTGTGGAAAACAATATGGTGGTTCTTCCAAAAATTTAAAATTTCTCTTCTAGTTATATACCCCAAATAATTGAAAGCCAAATCTGAAAGATATATTTGTACACCCATGTCCATATCATCAATAGTCACAGTAGCTAAAATGTAGAAGCAACCCAAATGTCCATCAAGAGATGAATGGATAAACAAGTAGGGTATACACATGCAATGGAATATTATTCAGCCTTAAAAAAGAAGAAAACTCTGATATATGTTGTGTCATGAATGAACCTTAAAGACATTATGCTAAGTGAAATAAGCCAGTCACAAAAGACAAATACTGTATCATTTCCCTAATATATGGTACTTAGGTTAGCCAAAATCAGACAGATAGAAAGAACATAAAATGGTGGTTGCCAGAGGCTTTGGATGGGAGTAAACAGGAGTTATTGTTTAATGGGTACAGATTTAGGTTTTGAAAGATGAAAAAATTTTGGAGATTAATAATGGTTATGGCTAAATTATGAATGTATTCATTATCACTGAACTGTATACTTAAAAATGGTCAAGATGGTAAATTTTGTATTATGTGTACACAATTTAAAAAATGGAAAAAAAAGAAATCTGAGCTTGAGACAGATATGGAATATTTTTTATCAACTTCATCCTCCTTAATTCTGTTACTTTTGAATTTTAAGATAAAGTATTCTCCCTTAAAATGCTTTAAAATGCTCTGAATTAGTGAACTGTAATCATTTTCCCAATTCCTTTCTTATGATTATATCTTCAAACTATTATAATCAAGCTTCCACTCCCATCATTTTATTCAAACTGCTTTTGTTAAAGTTGCCAGTAAATTCCCGTTTAATTAATGCACTGGTAATTTCTCAGTCTTAATATGACTTGACTTATCTTGCAGGATTTGACAAAATAGATAACTTCCTTCTGAAAACATGTACTTCATTTGGCAGTGGTGCCCACACTATTACTATCTCACCAATCTCTCTTTCTTGGCCACTTTTCCAGCTTCTCCCTCATCATCTAATATCTCAAGTTATATTACCTGAGGATTTAATTCCCTATCATTTTATTGGAGTAGTTAACCTGTTTACAAATTTACAAAATACTTATATGGCTGAACCTTTTCTTTTTTGCCTTTGTTTAGGTCAATTAATTTTTTTTTAATATTCCTTTTGATTTTCTGTGGACTTTAGTCATACTTTCATATATGTGTATATGTGTATAAATGTGTATATATATAAAAATAAATATATACATGTATATTTTTGCTTATATGTATATATTTTGTATATAAATATTAATTTTGTTTCTTTAGATATCTCACAATGCATTCTTAATTTATCCTGTCCTACTTATATTTAGTATTGTAACCTCACATAAAATGTAAGAAGCTAGTGACAGTATAGTTCCATTAAACTGCTCATTCTTTCATGTTTATGTGTGTGTGTGTGTATGTCTATACATACATATATACATACACATATACACACACACATACACGCACACACATACACACACACTATACTGTCCATTACTGAACTATATATATATATATATATATATATATATATATATATATATATATATATATAGGTTTTGGTTACAGGTGGCATCCTTTTCTAATATGCCAAAAAATGCTACATAGGATAACGGCAGCCTCTAGAAGGTCAAAGTTTGAGGGAAAAAAGTCCCAGTTTGGAAGCTATTGCAGTAATTTCATGCCACAAAGGAGAAAATATTATGAATATATTTTGAAGGTAAAACTAGCAGAATTTGCTGATGGATTTGATGCAGGATATGAAAGAAAGGGAAGAATCAAGAATGACTCCAAGATTCTGTTCTGAGCAACTAGAAGAAAAATATTGTTATTAACTGTAAAAAGCATGGCGACATTTGTTAGTTATGATTAGTAATTCGGATTATTTGAAATGCCCATTATATGTCAAGATGTATGGGAGGAACAGACTTTGGCTTTTGAAAGCAGAGTAATTATTATAAGACTTGTTCTTCTGATACAAACTCTACACCAATGAACACAACATGTGGAATCTATTTTCAGGCATTGGAAAAAAGACATCACAGATCTGTGATCCATAAGAAAAGGATAGCTACTGTGAGCCCTACGTTCACCTAAACTCTCTGCCTGAGGATATTTTCTGAATTATCGACGAATGACACGACAGTCTTCGCAAGCTGAGAAGGCAGAGTTGGGGGCTGCTGAGCTGGGTAAAGTTTGTAAAACAGGTTACTGGAGAACAAGATGGAGTGTAGAAGGCAGCCACAGAAGGATGCAGAGGGGCTCCCTGGGGTTCTTGGTCTGAAGAATGGGATGTACAAGTATAGGCCAAGTCTCCACTGAGGTCTACTAGACAGCAGCTGCTAGGGGCTAATATGGCAACAGAAATGCAAGAGATCAAGACATATTGAAGGATTATGTAACTCTTTCCTTGCTAATGAGAATTAGGCCCGGCTAGGTGCCTCAGCATTCATGTGAAATTCCAAAAAGCAGTATCATTGAAGTGAGTACCCTGACCTTGATTAAAGACGTAACTCAGAAATGAAAAGGAAGAAAAGAAATAGACATACTTAAGCAAAGAATAAAACCAAACAGGACTCACTCAAAAAGATTTTTAACAGAACAAAATCAAAACTCTGAAATAAGAAAACATAATGTAGATATTCTACAAAGTATAACCCACAGCATGAGATACTTTACATGTGAAGAATCAAGAAAATATGATCCATTATAAGTTTTAAAATAACACTGAAGATAGAATTTGAGATGACCTAAGATGTTGACATCAATAAGGGCTTCATAAGAGCCATTATAAAGCTGGTCAATGATTTAAAGGAAATGATGGATACAACGAGTAACCATGGAAGGAAGCTCAGGAAGAAATAGAAGCTACATTTAAAAAATTAAATATTTTAAAAATATTAATTTATTACATTTGGTCCTTGGGCACTTCTTTTTAATATTATGCATGATGAAATATGACATATCTAAAAAATCATTAGTTTTTCATCTTAGGGAAAGAGGCCAAAGTTTTTGCAGCAATACAGGATCCCACTCCTTGTTTCTTCACTTCCTATCATTCTTCCCTTTGCTCACTCTTTTGTAACATGGTCCTCTTTATTATAGTTGCAATAGATAAAGTTTATTCCTACCTCAGAGCCTCTGCATAGCATGATCACTTTAAAATAATGGTTTTCCCCAGGGAAAAACATTGATTTCCCTTAAATAACATTTTCTGAATGATGTTATCTCTGATTTCTTCACGTAAGATGACATTTTCTCCTCATCTTATCCCAAACCATAGTCACCACCTGGGAATCACTATTCCTCTTTCACAATTAGTCTATTAAAGCAAAGGAACAAGACAATTTAATAGATAGACAGACTAATATTTATAAAAGATTTTTGTCACTTTTGGTGTGCAGCATTTATTTCCCCTTCTTGTTCAAGAACTGTACTTTTGCTTTGAGAAACCAACCTTTTTCAATTGGATATTGTCTGTTGTGGACATTGTCAACCTAGTTTTACACACTATTTAATGCTAAGTGTCTTTGCATTAGTTTACTGTTTAATCTATTTAAAAGCCATTGTCCTTTTATTTCTGATGATTCTCAAGTCATATAACTAATTTTAATAACCAAAATATGTAAATATTAATTATGAAATGGCTCTTTTCTGTCCCATGTGTGAGCTAAAGTAGCTTCCTCTTCTAATATCTTGTTTTCATAAGGGCGGTCAAGTATTTAAAATATGTATTGATGTTAACAATATGAAGACATGCAGGAGAATTAAATTAAGAATTTACTGCATTCAAATATTAACTAACTTCCTACTATGAAATACTTTGGACATTATAAATATTAATGTAATATATCTTGTACATTTCTGTTTTTTTACATATATTTTAATTCTTCAAGGTTATATTCAGTTCCAGAGGCTGTGTCTGGCACAAAGTAAGTTTAGCCTGCTAAAAAGATATTGAGATACCCATACCAAAATCTGAGTTTGATTATTAGGAATAAGGATGATGAGAAGCGAAGAATATAACAGTATATTTGCCTGATATATTTACTTGAATATCAGGAAGCTGTCAAGCTCACAGTGGTGGATACAGCTCTTCCAAAATTCAAATTTTTGCTTGAAAACTTGACTCTTATTAATGACATCAATGGTATCTATTCTTCTCTTCAAACTGACAGGATACTTATTTTTTGATAAGTGCAAAATTTTGATTATCCATAGTTTGTGTGTTAGTCATTGTTGGAAGAAAAAAATGGTGGTACATAAAAAAAGCGGCTACTTCAGCTCACCAATCACAAAACAACACAACTGCTTTTCAAAGTGAAAAATTATCATTTTTTTGGAATGCCACAAAGTGATTTTTTAGATACATCATATTTCATCATACATGATATTAGAAAGATGTGTCCAAGGACCAAAATGTAATAAAATTAATATTTTTTACTGTTTTATCAAGATATTGTCAATTGAAACCTTTATTGTAAAGGCATAGCAGTAAATAATACATCTACTTTTAGTAAAATTTGTTGCTCCTGACTTAATTTGTCCTAAGGTACCAAAAGTTTAATCCATGATTGCTTTTGCACCATCATGCAAATGTCAACACAGTGCAGTAAGTCAATAATGCCTTTCTGATCTTACAGATGCCCTGAGTCTTAGGAATCCCCAGAGACCTGAGGACCATACTTTGAGAACTGTTGTTTTATTCTATAAATTCAGATTCATAGCCTTTCTCTACACCTATTTAGTTTCATCTAAACTCATCTTGCCAATATTAAAGCTCAAAGATCAGTTGAGGCATCAGACTCTTACAAAGCTTAAAATCTCCAGCTAGGTAATTGACATGGAGAGAATACCAAGGGAATAAGTTGTGTTATCTATCCCCCAGGGATTTGTCAGTGTAGATTAGTTCAGCACACCTAACAGGCAGAATATATAAAGAGATATTACATTTTCTTACCATAACTTATTTATGCTGTTCGTAGGCTTGCCAAAGGGAAAAGTTATATGTCCAATGTTTAAGAAACTCTTGGCGTGTTTTTACATGTTTTTATGAAATGAACATTCCCTTATCCCTTGATTCTCCATAAGTTTCCTCTCTTGATTCACCAGAGCTGCTTCTACAGTCTCATAGTATACTCATCCTAGGTATCTGTTAATTTCTTATTGCTATTTCTTTCTATTACCCGATCTTTAAAATATGAAGTATCTAGATGTTTGATTTCTATCATATAGTGTTGTAACAAGAGCTGGTGTTGTGTGACTCTATTTTTTCAATGTTCTTGTATTATGCTATGCATATATATATATTTAAAGCACTGTTCAAGCAAGACAAACTTTTGTATTTTATTTTATTCTCCATCAAATAGTAATCAATTTTTCTCGAGCCATTTTATTGAGGTCCTTAATTCCTTGTCAGTTGTTTCCATAGGCTACCCTCAACTCCTTACAATGTGGGTCTCTCCAACATGACAACTTGCTTCTTCAAATTGTGCACTCTGACAGGGCAGTAGAGCGAGTCCCTAGCAAGATGGATGTTATAATCTTAGGTAACCTGATAACCAAAATGACATCTTATCACCTTTGCCATATACTGTTGGGTTAAAAGAAAGTCATACGTCCTTCCCACGCTGAAGGGTGGAAGTAATACAAGAGAGTGAACCCCAAGATGTGGAGATCATTTGGGGCCATCATAGAGAGACTGCCACAGTTATTAATGGTGATTTTGGTGATCATCGAAATTATTTATGTACTTCTTTTAAGTCATTGTAAATTATTTAAATTTTCTTAATATTCTTTAAGTCAATATGCATTGTTTTCATATTAAAATAAGTATATTTAAGATTAACCTTTATTGAATCTGAATATTTAGAAGGAGTCTTCCATCAAAGCTTAGCCAAAACTCGAAGACATTGTATACTACATTTTGTCTTTAATGCTGAGATACTGAAATGGGAACAGTTCCCTTGTTCCCCTCGCAGGGCATATAAGGGGGGTGTGACTCACTTCTTCAGTGTTCTTCTGCTCAGATCTCTAGGGGAGCACACAGAAGGGCAGGCTGTGGGGCTCCGACCCCACAGCAGTGTCCAGGGCTGAATGTTTCCAGCCGAAGCCTCAGTGGGCGTGTGTTACAGTGTGCTTTTAGTTTAGCTTTAGTCAGCTCAATTAGACCCCTGCCTTATCTCAAGGACAGAGGGCTTTCTGCATCCCGGGGTTCTTGCCTTGGTGTAGTGGAAGAATCAGATCACACGTGGGCTTCGAGAATGAGTGCAGAGTTTTGTTGAATGGAAGTAGCTCTCAACAGATGGGGGAGCCAGAAGGGAGATGGTTTTCCGCTGGAGTCCGGCAGCTTGGCAGCCGGGGCTCTCCTCCGACTGCCCCAGCCAAACTCCGCATCATTCCGCTTCTGCAGGTGGGTGGCTTGCTGGCGTGCGGGTGCCTGCTGATGTGCTCCTCTCGAAGTCCAGCCGTCTGTGCCTGCCTGTTAGGGTCTCAAGACACAGGATGGGGGCATGGCAGGCCAGGCTGGTCTTGGGAAATACAACATTCGGGCCGGAAATGCCTGTCCTTACCTATGTCCATGGGGGTGGAGCCCTAGCCAGGGACTACGCCCTCCTCTACCCAGCACTTCCCTTTCCCCATTCTGTGTCATTTAAAGGGATCACACTCTTCCCTTCCCAGCACTTCCGTATCAGTTCTATGGCCAATTTTTTTTTTTTTTTTTTTTTTTTTTTTTTTTTTGGAGACAGTGTCTGACTCTGTCGCCCAGGCTAGAGTGCAGTGGTGTGATCTCGGCTCACTGCAAACTCCGCCTCCCAGGTATATGGGTCAAATTTTGATTATCACAAGTCTAATTACGATATCTATGTTAATTCTAATAGTTAGCTTATTTGAATTTTTTCCTCTTTTCAAAGTTCCTGTTTACTTAATTGTATTCTACTAGCAATAAAGGTTGTAACTGTCTTTGAGTAAGTAAAATGTATTATTTTAATGAATTTGGATTAAAAACATATCTATATGTATGTGTATGTATGTATGCGTGTAGGTACGTGTGTGTATACACAAGTATCTGTACTAGCCTACATACTAAAACATAATAAAATTGCTACATGCAGTAATAGATTTTCATTAAAATTTCACATAATTTGTAAATGTCCTTTTTTTCTCATAGATTCATAGAACACAATAAATACTATAATACCTATTCTTATAAACAATAATTTTCCTCTACATTGGTTCTACAATTTTTAGTTATAGAAATTTCAGTTGTATTTCTGAAAGACTGCTGTGAAAGCTATCTGAGATTTCAAAACTCAACAAAAACTCAATAAGCCTAGGTCTTAAAACCGAAGATAAAGTTTCATTGGCTAGAAAATTTCTTTTGACTCTAACTTTGAATATGGGTGTTACAAAGGATGATTTTTCCCTGTGTTTCTCCATGAACGGATATACAAATTTTGAAAGCAAATATTGCCATATCTCTAGCTTGATGAGGAATTTGTTGATAACGCATTATATTAGGTTGGTTCAAAATCATTGCAGGATTTGCCATTGAAATTATGGCAAAAACCACAATTACTTTTGTACCAAACTAATAGTAATAGTAGAAGACCAGCACCTCCTTTTTGAATCTCCGTTATGAATTTTTTAAGGTGATTGGAGGCATACGAAGTATGACAGTGGTCATGGATCTTAGTCTAAGTACAATCATGCACTGCATAAAAATGTTTTAGTCGATAGTAGACCACAAAAATGAGGGTAGTCCCATAAGATTTTGATGGAGCTGAAAAATTTTTATCACACGAATACTTATTACTGTATTACTATTTTCTTACTCTATTCAGTACAGTGGCATGCTGTACAGATTTGTAGTTTAGGAGCAATAGACTATATCATATAGCCTAGGTATGTAGTAGGCTATACTACCTAGATTTGTATAAGTATACTGTACAATGTTCACACAATGAAGAAATCATCAAATGATGCATTTATCAGAGTGTATTCCTGTTATTAAGTGATGCATGACTGTACTAGAAAAGGAGACACCTGAAAATCATATTGGTTCCACTGATTTTATCAGTGAGGGTTCTCCTGAGAACTGGTTCATACAATTTTGGGGCTGGCATGTCTGAAGTAGTAGGGAAGGCTGGCTGGCTAGAAACTCAAACCAAGAGTTGATATAACATTGAATTCAAAATTTGTAAGGCAGGCTGGCAGGTTGAAAGCTCATTCAAGAACTGATGTTACAGTTTTGAGGCAGCATTTCTTCTCTGGGAAACCAAAGTTTTTGCTGTTAACATCTTCCATTGATTAGATGGGGCTTACTCATGTTATCAAGAGTAAGGTCCTTTACTTAAAGTCAACTGTTTGTGCATGTCAATCACATCTACAAAACACCTTCACAGCAACATATAGACTAGTATTTCACCAAACAAGTGGAAATTATAGGTTGACCAAGTAGACACATACAATTTAAGCATCACACGTACTGAATAATTTTGAAATTGGTCCTTTACAATGCAGCAGCAACCATGGGTGTTTTAGTGAAGACATAGCTGGTTCATGATCCCTGCCAGCTATATGGGGTTTATGCCTTTTATTAGAGCTCCAACATCACAGTTCTTAACAATTCTTTTCTCGAAGTTGACCAGAATGCTAGAGTGTCAGGGTCCATTTACACTTCTCTTCACATGAATTGCCACAACTAGTTTTCTCCTAAGGCACTGGGTCTATCATATTGACTTGGATTTACCAGCTATTTTTAAGGGGATTTTAAATAGATTTACCCCTATTTTTAAGGGGATTTTACTTCGGAGTCTCTTTGCTTTTCATCCCACTTGTATTTGGTCACAGAAATTATTTGTATATCAAAGCAAATTTGCTTAGTTTCAAATTTCTTCCTTCAAATAGACATGCTCATTTCCCCTCCAGTCCTTTCCGTAGACTGTGTGTTTATTTCCTTTTTGATAGGCTGCTTTTTCTGTCTGGAAGAATTTTTCTTTTTTTCCGTGTCTTGTCTTAGTTAACTTCTCACTTGTCTCTCAAATACTACTTTGCCCTGGAAGCCTTCCCAGACCATCCATTTGAAGTCAGACTCTGACTCTCAATGTCACCATTTTATACCCTCATACTACCACGTACTTCTTAGTTAATCACACTGTGAAGGAGGTTTTTTGTTTTGTTTTGTGTGTTTTTGCTTTTAGGTAATGGTTTATTTGGTGTCTGTCTTCTGTGCCCAGTGACACCACTAGTATCAGGTAAGAGGGTCTCTGCAGTGGCCCATGAGTTAGAGGGTTCCTCTTTGGTCTTCTTATGTGTTTTCTTCTCACAGGTTGAGGATTCTGTGGGGTCAAGGGCAATGCCTATCGTTGGCTTTTTTTTTTTTTTTTTTTTAATCTTCTGTCCACATTTCAGGTACCTGCTCATCTGGGATTCCCTGCTCCTAGGGCCACAAGTCTTCTTTTCCTGAAGCTGGACCATGAAGGCCAAAGGATGGCCAAGGTGAGGGGTAACTGGAGTTCAGAAATGTGGGTTGGGATGTCCATATATATGAAGTCAAGAAACACTGGAGTGTGATACAGAGAAGAGTTATCGTGAGGAGATGGGGTGTGGGAAACCGTGTATGGCAGATTGCTGAGGGCTAGAGGCAGGAGTTGACAGAATTTGCCCCACTGTGTTGTGGGGTGAAACTCCGAAGTGTAACAATTCTAAATTCAAATCGGGCTTACCTCTTGTTATGAAGAAATATTTGGCAGAGTAAAAGGATAAAACATATTTTATTGTACAATGCTTTATAAGTTTCAAATATTTGACATGGTATTTTGCCTTATCTAGGGTAGGCTGAGTGCTCAATGAGAGAAAGAAACCTCTCTACATTGCTTGCTACTTTATTCTTGGAACACAGTACATGCCATATAGTAAAGATTCATTCGTCTTTAAAGTATGTATCTACAAATAAGTGAAAACAAATTAGATTAGAAGTTGGAAATACCACATTTCTGTTCTTTTAGGCTGCTTCTAAATCAATATGTGTCCTTATATCAATTATTTGACATCTTGGCTTTCAATTGTAAAGGTAATGATTTGAATTTGATTATTTATAAGAAATATTCCTGATGTAACATTCACCTACAAAATTTCTTAAAGTAATATGCACTGAAGTATGTTTAACAAAGTAAAAATTAAAAAGGTGGAGCAGAGAGATAATAATTAGAGAAAAAGTGATCAAATTCAACACCAGAAAGTCAGTCTTTACATTACCAGGTATATTTCTACTATATTGTGTAGTTTTTAGTTATTATTTCTATGGAGAACCTCAGGAAAGAAGGCAAATTCTGTTTATTTCTCTCATAATACAGATTAAGAAACAGAGCAAGAAAAGATTAATTGACTGTCAGCACCCTTACCAGAAAAGCAAAGGCTGGTTTTACCATCAAAACTTGGTTCTTCTGGGGAGTGATACTCTGCTTAGTTTGTGAACTGGGATAGAAGGGAACCCTACATGAGCAGGCTCTACAGGCTGCCTTCCTCTCCTGTTCTGCATGAATCACTATGGAGGACTGTCTTCCAATAAACCAAAGGAATCTGATGAACCATACCTTCAAAATAAAAGCATATGCTCACTACATTTTCTTCATACTCAATTACATGTCAACCTCTCCATTTCAATCCTTTTTTTGCCTGTTTCAAGAGGTACAGACCTTTAATATAACAGATATTGATAATCATCTGCTTATGTCGTCCTGCAGTACAATTTATCTTTTAGTCTAGGAGCTTCTGTATGTACAGTTTCAGAGTTTAAATAATTACTATGTTATTTTACAGAGAAACAATTCATACTACATTCATCAAAGTGCATGGATTTAATTTTTTTACATCTGAACTATCTTTTGAATTTTCCCTTTTTCTGTTGTTAAAATAGTCAAAACAAAAGTAACAATATCTTGAGTTCTAACAACAGTTAGTGTTACTTATTGCATATATTAAAATGTATAGAAACTCCTTATAAATATTACTCAATTATTAATTTGTTAAATTTTCTCACAAAACTCTCTCTATATATATACTTTAAAATATTGTTATACTGATGAATTTGTAATGCTTATTAGAACCTTCAATTCAGATATGAACTAGATTTTCAGCAAAGTGAAAGAATGGCAGGCATATGAAGGTAAAATTTTCAAGTAAAGTACAACCTAGTTCTCAGTAAATGAATAATATTTAAATCAAATTCTATGTTGATTTTTTCCTAGATACTTTGTTAGCTAAAATGAAAATATGGACAAGACATAGACCCAAGTTTGTGACAATTCAGTGGAAAGTACCTGGTAATCATATGAATTGCCAATTTCCTGTAGCTCAAATATAGATTAGAATGGTATTTATAAATTTATAGCTAAATATGCTTTAATATTTATAACTCAATTTTTAAATTTAAATACAATCACAAAGCATTTATTTATTTATTTTGACCAGATAATACATAATGTATCTCAGTTTATCATCAGATTTATATCTATATATATAATCAAAATACAAAAATAAAAATTTCAAATTTAAAGGAAAGAATATTTGAAAGTGAGCATAAGTGACCAGGAAGTTTTCTTGCCTCCAGACTGTCAATATCTAGAATTATAGCCTTATTTTCAATTAGTTAATTGGGTGATTAGTTTATCTCCATGAGCCATTTTTTAAAAAATGATGTTTACAAGCATTTTATCTTCTTTTTTTTTTTGAATTCATCTTTAATGTCAAAAGCAAACTTGTGGAAACAAACAGTAGTATCTGTTCTTCTACTTTGTGTAATTTTATGATATTCTGGTAGTTGTTAAAGAAAACATATGATCCCTTTACTTTTTTCTCTTTTTCAGTCTACCAGTTCTCCACAGGTTGCTTCGAAATGAATGTGGTACTTATTAGGGTTGGAGTTGATATTTGAAATGAAAAGTAAAAGCAAAAAGTTCACAATAATCCCTTCTCCTGTTGAGACTCTAAACTTATTTTGCTGACATTGACTTCTTTGCCAAATCAAATAAAACAATGATAAATAGGTTGACCTATTACTACAGACATAAATACTGAAATATTGCTTTTTATGATAAAGGTAATTTCATATGAATGAGAAAGGCATGTTTCATCAATGTAAACTTAAACTAATTTAGTTGCCAACACATAATAATTTTACTTATGTCAAGTAACCCTTGAAAAACATAAAAATTAAATATGGGTTATATTATTAGATCTATCGTTTTTTAAATCATGAAAATGTTAACTTCTTTGAAACCTAACACTGTACTTAACATCATAAAGCAGCATTGCTCCCCTAATGGACAGCTTTGCTTCCTATCTAGAGAACAATCTGTTTTGGGGGACTTACACATTTTCTTTTCAAAACTTTGCATTTCATGTACCTGTCATACACTTACACAGCTTTTTCCTGTGTGTTAATCATTTTGAGCTTATTGAATGACTGATTCGATATTGCATTCAGGATTATTTTCATTAATATCAGGCATTAGTTGCTTAGTCAAACATCTAACTACCACCTTTAGAAATCAGTGGAGTCTTTAAGACCAGTGGTAAAGAGAAATGTGTATGTAAACTATATCCTAGTTGATAAAGTTCTTTTCCATATGGATTAACCATTTTGAAACCAATATACAAATATAGTTGAATTAAACAAATGAATAAATGGATGGTGGTTGATGGCAACCAAATTTATTACTGTTAGAGTGGGAGGTTATATATAAGCAAGGAAAGAAATCTAGAATGTTCCATATGTTAATGGATTAGAGTTGGAGAAATTAGTAGGAGCTCATGTTTAGCTTGATTAACATAGAGACAGATGAAAGCATATCTGAATAGTTGTGTATGTATATACACACACACAAATTAGTATACCACATATACTTCCTTTCTCTGTCAGTTGAGAGTCTATAGAATTAAGGATATTCCAGTACCAAACAATACACCAAGTGCTCAGATCTTTCAATACCATTCTTACTAAAAGGAATCAGAATTCCTAGAGAAATGGCTGATGCTAGGACTGGGGCAGTAAGTTTGCAAGATGAGACTTTACAAAACCTGACCTTTACAACTTCAACTCAGTGATCAAGTTTGAAATCAACAGTGATAAATTAGGTTACTAATAAGTACAAAATTGACAAATGGGATCTAATTAAACTAAAGAGCTTCTGCACAGCAAAAGAAACTACCATCAGAGTGAACAGGCAACCTACAGAATGAGAGAAAATTTTTGCAATCTACTCATCTGACAAAGGGCTAATATCCAGAACCTACAAACAACTCAAACAAATTTACAAGAAAAAAAACAAACAACCCCATCAAAAAGTGGGCAAAGGATATGAACAGACATTTCTCAAAAGAAGACATTCATACAGCCAACAGACACATGAAAAAATGCTCATCATCACTGGCCATCAGAGAAATGCAAATCAAAACCACAATGAGATACCATCTCACACCAGTTAGAATGACGATCTTTAAAAAGTCAGGAAACAACAGGTGCTGGAGAGGATGTGGAGAAAAAGGAACACTTTTACACTGTTGGTGGGACTGTAAACTAGTTCAACCATTTTGGAAGACAGTGTGGCGATTCCTCAAGGATCTAGAACTAGATGTACCATACGACCCAGCCATCCCATTACTGGGTATATACCCAAAGGAATATAAATTATGCTGCTATAAAGACACATGCACACGTATGTTTATTGCAGCACTATTCACAATAGCAAAGACTTGGAATCAACCCTAATGTCCATCAGTGACAGATTGGATTAAGAAAATGTGGCACATATACACTGTGGAATACTATGCAGCCCTAAAAAAGGATGAGTTTGTGTCCTTTGTAGGGACATGGATGCAGCTGGAAACCATCATTCTTAGCAAACTATCACAAGAACAGAAAACCAAACACCGCATGTTCTCACTCATAGGTGGGAAGTGAACAATGAGATCACTTGGACTCAGGAAGGGGAACATCACACACCGGGGCCTATCATGGGGAGGGGGGAGGGGGGAGGGATTGCACTGGGAGTTATACCTGATGTAAATGACGAGTTGATGGGTGTAGCACACCAACATGGCACAAGTATACATATGTAACAAACCTGCACGTTATGCACATGTACCCTACAACTTAAAGTATAATAATAATAAATAAATTTAAAAAAAAAATAAGTACCCCTGATACGAATTGATAAGAATGGCATGTTATCTTTATGAGCTTCTTCCAAAAAACCATAAACCTAGTCTAATCATGAGAAAAACATCAGTCATATTCCAATAGAGGGCCATTCTGTGAAATACCTAACAGTACTCTTCAAAACTATCAAGGTAACTAACAACAAGGAGGGTCTGAGGAACATTGACAGTTAAGAGGAGCCTAAGGAGATATGATAACTAAATGTAATGTGATATCCTGGAACAGAAAAGTAAAATTAGGTAAAAACTAAGTGTTGTACTCTGTTTTGTGCTGCTCCAACAGAATATTCACAACTAGATAATTTATAAAGAACAGAAATTTAGGTCTTAGAGTACCGGAGGATGGGAAATTTAAGATCAAAGTGCCAACAGGCTCAGTTGTCTGGTGAGGGCTGCTCTCTGCTTCCAAGATAGCTCGTTAGAGATGCATCCTCCAGAGGGAAGGAACACTGGGGCGTCATATGGCACAAGGCAGGAGGAAAGAGAATCCAGGGCTGTGTGAAGCTTCTTTATCAATGGCTCTAATCCCATTCATGAGTGAGAAACCCTTATCGCTTAATAGCTCCATAAAGGTCCCACCTGTTAATACTATCAAATTGGCAACACCTGAATTTTGGAGGGACCGCATTCAAGCCATAGCACCAAGGAAATCTAATAAAGTGTGTACTTTATAATCATTTAGTAATATTGGTTTATTGTTTATGACAAATGTACCATGTTTATGCAAATGTACTAAAGAAAGATGCTAATAAAATGAGAAAACTGGTGTGGGTATACAGAAATTGTTTGTATTACATTTACAGATTTTCTGTAAATCTAAAAGTATTCTAAAATTAAAAGATTACTTAGAAAAAATCTGCATAAAAATAAAAAGGTAAAAAAAACTTATTTTTATAGAACTATTTCTAGAGCCAAATCAGTTTTGAATTGTAGAGTTTCTATTTAAGTTACTTTCCAAGCTGGATTCGTGTAGTATTCAGAATTATTTTCTTCTGGATCCCTTACCAAACTGTGAATTCTTAAAAGAAAACTAACAATCACCTTCACAAAGAGTGAAACACACACAAGAAATGTATTATATTTTCATCATATAATTCAGATGCCAGTGTTAGCAATCTAATATTTCATTAATGTTTTAATCATTTATGAAAGCATATTCTAGCTTATTAATATAATACTTAGACATGTTAAAAATATGCCTTTTATTTATAACTAATATAATTTTTATAGTGAAATATATAAAAGGATATATGCCACGTAAGTATAATTTCAATAAAAATAATAATATGCTTTTATCTTCACCATCAAGATAAAAACGGAAAATTATTAACCCCTTAGCATTTCTTTGTGTCCCTGATTATATTTTGACTATCCTGACTTTTGTGCTCATCATTCCCCTTGAATTTCTTTTAATTTTTATCTAGTATGCATGAATACCTTATATCATATATTGTTTAGTTTTGTAAAACAAAGTACCAAGCATGCATCTCCCTATAAAGAAGTTCAATATTGTCAATAAAGGTTGAAAGTTCCCAAGAAACATAAATCAAATGGAGTCTCTGGTACACTTTCTAGTTTCAGTTGCCCTGAAAGTTTATAGGAGTCTCTTAATAATTCAGTGAGAAAAGAGTTGAATTCTCACAGAGACAGGACTTCTCATAGGTAGGACTTATGACAAGGCTGTAGTGTGGGACATGGTCTCATACTAGAATATCACAATAGGAATATGGTCAGTGGAAGTCAGCTGGCTGTTCTCCATTTTCTGCTCTAAACTCCTCATGGCCCATCCCCATCTCTCAGGAGTAAGTCAGAACAAAAACTTTTCTGGAACTGCCGTCAGTTTATCCGCCACAGAAGGGCATGAAGGAGAGAGGAGAAACGGAATCAGCCCCAAATGAAGACAAAGTACAGAAAAGAATCTATGCTTGAAGTTTCCCAGGAGAGATCCTTTGTTTTATACTTCCATGGATAAATGTCCAGACCAGGAGCTGGGGATGGGGGGAGACAGTGGGGACGTTACCCAGCACCATGAGGGTAGGAAAATAATCTGGAGACCTAACCATTTTCCAAGCAGTTTCTTTATAAAATGATGTGGTCATCATAGCCATAATCCTTTGATTTTGGTGGCGGGAAAGTATATAAACCAGATAGTGGTGTTAAAACTACTTGAACAAATAATATCAATTTATTTGTATAATTATCTCCCACATTTTCTAGATAAGTTTTAACTGTACAGCCAAATCCTACTTACAGAAATGGCTATTTAGAATAGTAAACATTCAATAGTTGGATCTTTAGAAATCAGTTTTTCAGTAGCTTCTGTTTTCCAATGAACAACTCACAATAATTCATTACAAATGTAAACTGGGAAGTCGAAGAGTTCACATGTATCTCAATCCATAACTTTGAAAAATAGAGAAGCATTTTTATTTTTCTAAATAACTGTGTCAGCAGCACTTAATAAACTGACTCATTAATGAATGAGTTGACTAGGAATTAAAATTTGCCAAGTTTATGGCATTGACACTATAGTTATGATACTTAAAATCCACTAGAACAGTTAGAGAAAATTATAATTATTAGATAACCTGTCCTCTAGAGAAATTTGTTATCTGACTACTGTCACGTGGTCATAGAACCATCTTACGCTGTTGTTTTGGTTTGTTTTGTCCTGTTAGAATACCACAGACTGGGTAATGTATAGTAAACAGAAATTTATTGGTTCACAGTTCTGGAAGCTGGGAAGTCCACTATCAAGAGACCAGCATCTTGTGAGGGATTTCTTTCCATGTCATTCTGTAGCAGAAGGGCAAAGAGAGGGCAAGAGAAAAGGACGCTAAACTAGCGCGTTTATAAGGAAGCTGCTCCCACAATAATAAACCCATTCTTGCAATATTGGCCTTCATCTATTAAGGAGGGCAGAGTCCTTATGGGCTAATAATCTCTTAAGGGTTCTACCTCTTAACATCGTTGCATTGAGGAGTAAGTTTCCAATACGTGCTTTTTGGGGCGATGCATTTAAACCATAACACCTGCGTTTCTGCATTTTTTCATTTATTTTTTCTGGTGAAAATAAGAAAGGCTGGAAAGTAAGCACATAATTTGAATACTCTGTGATAAGTATTATGGTAGTGGTGTGCATTTCATGCTTTCCATACACAAAAGGAGAGCCAGATCAGGGGAGCACATTGATATCAGGGAGGAGACGATGCCTGCAATGAGTCCTGAAGCACAGGTAAAAGAAAGATAAAGAAGGAAAGAAGAGGCATGCCAAAGAGTAGAAATTCAGCAAAAGACAAGAAACACACGCCTGTGACAAGGCTGCCTAGATCGGAACTGAGAGAATACAACACGGGGAGTGGAAAGAGACAAGGCTAGAGTGATGTGCTGAGGTCACATTAAAGAGGGCCTTACATGCCATACCTGGAGGGCAGTCTTATCACGAATACACATTAAGCTAATATAAAGTTTTAAGTAGAAAGGCACAATGGTTAAAATTGCAAATAAGATGCATTACCCTAAAGTAAAGAATGGCTTTGTGCATATACAACTTGAACTGCTTATATATCTTAACAAATGCACACATGTGGTTTTCCACGGTCAAATAAACCTTAATGTGAAACACGTTTCTCCTCAAAAGATCCCTATGAGCCCAATTCAATGAACGTAGAACTATAGCCAATAATATTTTTTATTTTGAGAATAGAAATTGTATGAAATCTTGCTATAAATTAATTACAAAGCTGATTGGTGAAATTCAGAAATGACCACACAGTTAGTAACTAAAGAGGGGTGTTGAAGGAAGAGAAAGAAGGGGAATTAATAATTTTAGCGAGTAGAGGCCGGGCGCGGTGGCTCATGCCTATAATACCAGCACTTTGGGAGGCCAAGGCGGGCAGATCACGAGGTCAGGAGTTCGAGACCAGCCTGGCCAATGGGGTGAAACCCCGTCTCTACTAAAAATACAAAAACTAGCCAGGCGTGGTGGTGCGCTCCTGTAGTCTCAGCTCCTCGGAGGCGGAGGCAGAAGAATCGCTTGAACCTGGGAGGCAGAGGTCACAGTGAGCAGAGACCACATCACTGCACTCCAGCCTGGGTGACAGAGCAAGGCTCTGTCTCAAAGTAAGTAAGTAAGTAAGTAAGTAAATAAATAAATAAATAAATAAATAAATAAATAAATTTAGCAAATAGAAGTCTTAAATGCAGTTTAATTATAGAATATTAGTAATAATGTATTTCTCCTTGTTTTTAATATTTTAATCTAGAAGTCACCATTATTATGTATCTATCGTTTCATAACAAATTACCCTCAAATTAGTGACATAAAGAGCAGAGATGTACTATTCCTTACAATGCTGTGGGCTGGCTGGGTTCTGCCTCTGTCCCACACTGTGTTGGTCAGGATCATATACACAACTTCCTTCACATGGGAACTCATCTGGGGCTGGAAGATGCAGGGTGGCTTCACTCCCAGGCGAGCTTCCCCTCAGCTGCAGTGAACAGCGTGGCTGGAGGCTTCCATTTGGAACTCCTCTCACCATGTGTACAGAACTGGGACTAAGTCATTCAGAAGGCTAGCCTGAGCTTCTTCACATGGAGACGCCAAGAAAATGAGAGCTTCCTTGGCCTGAAAATTGTACAGAGTCACTTCTGTCTCATTCTTTTGGTCCATGAAAATTACAGGAAAAACCAAGATTCAGATAGCTTTTTTGAAAAATAGAGAAGCAGGGTTTTTTTGTTGTTGTTGTTGTTGTTGTTGTTTTTCTAAATAACTACTGGGCAATGCATTTCATACCTTATTGGAAAGAGTCACCTGCATGTATAAAAGGGATTTCAAGCAGCCATGTATGCAAATAATCTATCATATTGCTCTTTCAAAATTATGAGAAGGTAGAAATATATTTTTACATAGATATTAATGCAAGCAACATGTGCAACTAAAGAATATCAGATTTTTTAAAAATGATACCTTTATCATTTTGCTCAAAATCTGTAAATGTCATCTATTGTACTTTTTCTGAGAATATTTGATTTAGACATGATCTACAACGGACAGTCTGTGAAGTCCTTTTGTGTGATGTTTAACCAATACAGACTGTGTAAAACTTGAGTGCATTAAATAAATAATACTTCACTTAAACAACAAATACATAAATTCACGCCTATCCTTTTTATAAATCAGGAATGTACCCATTAGAGACAAGGAAAGACACATTAAAATAGGTTAATACAAATTATAAATTTACAGCTTATTACACACTGTTCAAATGAATACAGATACAACATCATTTAAGGTTGGAAACTGTGGCTACAGGAATTAATCTGCTCTGCATGGAGCTGGGTTTATTTAATCAATGTTGCTTCCGCTAGAAAAGTGGATTAGTTTTTCTTCAAGACAGAGTTAAAAGTTTTGCGGCTAATTTATTTTAATAAGCATTCTTACTGATGGCTCCAAAAAAAGGTTGGGGAGGAGGGTGTGCTAAACTGTAATGAAGCACCAGGAAAGAAAGCATGACTTAATTATTTTTCTAGGGTGGATAATGAATAAATTAGCCACACTGCAGGCTTGCCATTTGTATACAATTTATTACTTTTTCTTTAAGAAACATATCATGACAAAGTCAATTTTTCTCCTGACTGCAAGCTGATTGATGGGGCAATGTCTGGCTGTGAAAGACTTCCTCTTCATCATTGTTTTGGCGATGTTGATACTATAAAGTGAATTTGAAGTTTTTGAGTTCATGCTCTTCCACATAATTACAAATGACAATTATGTTAACTCTTTTTTACAAGCTGTCTAATCATGTAAACAACAAGATGAATAACTTATATGTGACCAAGAGTATTAGCGCCATATGATTTTGGAGACTAATTCTTCTTCTTATATTTCTTAGGAGATTACAAACTATGCCAGAAATGTGATATCTCCATTGGAGCTAGGGGTAAGTGGGCCATGTAAGGCGTTACTTTCTTATGGGAAATGTGACAAAGCAAGTTTCTAGTCTGGAGAAATTGATTCATAGTTTTTTAACTTTTTTAACATGCTAACATCTTATAAGTTTAAAAGAAATATTTATTGCTTCTGGACTCTTTAAAAAATTCTGCATTTTTTCAATAAAAATTACATGTGCAATAAGATAGATATACTTATACATTAAATTTATTTTCTTTGATAGATTTACCCTTGCTGTCTGCATACCCCACAAGAAAATCAGCTTCCATGTTAGGCTGGTGAAAAGTACAGAATAATATTGAAATAGCAAATGGATAATGAAAATAATCAGTAATCCAAATTCAATCTTGCTACATGCAATACCAAACAATATGTTTTTAGCACTAAAATGGTCTTGGTTGTTAAGTGTCAATAATAGCTAGGAAAGAAGATACACAGATACCCTGTTCTTTCTGTTTATTCATTTTTAAACAACCTACTAAGTATTCATAATTAGTGTACTACTTTTAGGTAGTTGAAGAGGACATTCAATGCTTATCTTTTTAGAAAAGAGTCTTCCTCAACTCACATTTTCCTACCAAGGCAAATTAATTGTGATTGTACATTAGGCACAAACTCAATCTTCTGTTAAAACTCTTTTATATAATATAGTTCTTATAAAATGCAAAAAGCAGAAATCTTACAATTTTCAAAGTTATATAAACCTTTTGGGCAGATTTTATGTTTTATAACAAAAGAATGTATAAAATAATGTATTTGTAGAATTTAAATTCCAAGGTCAACACATTACAAGATATGCATATTTTATGCATATATTCCATAATTAATTACGTTATAACTATTTGTAGATAGTTGTAACATCTATCTTCCATCTTAGCCATGATAGATAAACCATTGGGAGGCTTTTTGAAATGTAAAAAGCAATTTCATATATGCACACCATTGTATATATATATACACAAACCAGCTACATACAGTCACAGAAAAGTTTATCTTAAAAAAATGTATTATCTGTGTCCTTCATTTATTCCAGTTTCCATTTTACTTTATGTTAACAGCAAAATCTAATATATTTGCTTTAATTGGGTACTATTAACAAAGCTACATTTACCTGAAAATTTGAACTTACTTGTAATAATTTTTAAGTTCCATAGATATTTACTATCCCCTTGGATAATAGTATCCTCTAATTATGTAGAAAGTCTGTATTAAAAAGAGACAATGGTGATAGAGACATGGTGACCCCTTTTAGGTCCCTGCCTATTATTGACAGCTAGACTAAGATTAACAACATCAGCAGTACCACAAACCAACTCAACGATGTTAAATTCAATCCCTATAAATGTCTCCACATCAGCATTTGCACCATATTATAAAAATTAAGAAATCTCTCCCCTAGGGTTAAAGGAATCATTGTAGTTCTCCAATACTGTCCTGTGTTCCCACAGCCCGGATTATCCTTAAGTATTTGAAGTGCTGTGAAGTTTCAGTAGATTCAATGGTATTTTTACTGGGTTACAGTTCCTGTGGTGGGTATTTTTGATTTGGAGTACTCTCTTTTAGACATGTTTCCTTCTTTAAAGCAAACAACTCCACTGTCAGGGTCATATCTGGTTTCCTTGCTCTCAGATATTTTATTTTTATTTTTCTAGAAAGTTACTTTTCTGCCCCTAGAAGACACAAGATTAGAAGAAATAAACAAACCAACACCAAAATCTAAGGAGAAAAATAAATTTCAAAATGTTTACAGGCAAACTTGTAAAGTTAAATGTGAAAAACTCATCAACAGTTTCATGTAGACAAATTATCTATTTGATATTTACTAAATCTCTTTACCAGACTAAGACTGAAATTTCGAGGCACAGTTGATGATGATATAAAGGCTAAAAGGATAGGAATTCAAATCAGCTACACAATGTGTGCAACAGAGTACAAAATAAAAGTGCAGGTCCTCCTTATAATAAAATATTAAGAAGTTCCAAACAGGAAGATTAGAGTTCTAAATCAAACTCGGGGCCCTTCTACGAGTAATGCCTTGTGTAACCGCGGAAGGTACATATACCCAAGAAACTGGCCCTGGCCCTGATAAAAACCTGTACATTTAACCTCATATTTTTCTATTTTGATTACTTAGACAAAACTGTATATAAAAAAGCATTAATGCAGTGGTTAAGGTAATATGAAGACTTCAACTCTAGTAGCTAATGACTTAAAAAAATAGTAAGTTTGATTTTCTTCTCCAAAAGCTATTATGGAAATCCATTTTATTCTATTTAACAATTTAACATTGGGCCTTTTCCCACAAGCTTTCTCTATGGGCTAAATCTATTTTTGCCTTTTCTTTCATAAAGCAGATACCTTTTCTTATCCACTTCCTTCATGTAGAGAGACTTCATTGGCTTCAGTGATGAGTATAAAAAGCCTTAAATAACTTTGGCTACCTCTGGGAAAATGAGACTCCTCTTAGTGCTTAAATTAGAATGCAATGCTTTTTATAGCTCAAAATCACCCATAAAAATTTTCTTTTCTTAGCTACAAACTTTGAAATTAAAAAGTGTAAGTACATTTTTTTTGCTATTCTAGAAAAAGAAAAAAAATAGTCTTTAAATTTAAGCTAAAGACCTACTTTAAAGTGTTTATGTCTTGAAATTCTATCCTACGTCTTTGAAGGAAAGACATCCAAGGATGATAATAAATAAAATTTGTAATTAAATAATACAATTTTAATTTTAGACTCCTATAAACTATAACAATTGCCATGGGTTTGCATTTATAAATATATTTATTTTTAAAAATTAAATTAGAGAACTTAAAGTATTATACCCTTCTGCTCAATTTAAAGTTTTACTAAAATTACATCCTGTTTGTTATAAAATTTATTTGGGAAGGGGTCATAGCATAATCATGAAAGTGTTATTTTATGAGATTTGACTTATTAAAGACCTCAACTGAATTTTTAGGATTAAAAAAAGAAAATTCATTTTGATTAAAAAAAGAAAATTTATTTTTATTTGTGTTTTTTTTTCTTTTAAACTTGTGGATGTTACTTTTAAAGGCACTATCTGTATAAGATATTCCCAACTTAAAATCAAATATTTTCTGATACCAAAAGAAAATAATTGGGGGATTTATCCATCATTTTTCTTAGAAAGCCAAGCCTGTAAAATGCCATTAGGGAATAATACTTATTATATTACAATATAAAATTTACAGGAATGTTGTAAAAATAATCAAAAGAACTATACATTTACATTGTTTTACATACCACAGTACCATGATCACAACCAGGAGATTTAACATTGATAAAATACATTTATCTAATCCACAGTTCATATTCAGCTTGCACATTTCTAATAATATTCTTTTATAAATATTTTTGTTTCCACAATTTAATCCAGGATAAGACACTGCATTTAATTTTCATGTCCATTTTATTTCTTTTATTCTGAAATGATTCCTTAGCATATCTTTACCTTCCTTGACCTTGACGTGTTAGAATAGAGTAACCCCTTTATGTATAAAGTCCCCTTATTTAGGGTTTGTGTGACGTTTCCTCATAAATTATTCAGGTTGCATATTTTTAATAGGGATACTTCAGAAGTGGGAATGTACTTTTCTCAGAGCATTATTTCAGGGGTGACATGATGTTGATTTGTATCTATTTTGGAAATGACAATTTTGATCACTTAGTTAAGATAGCAATGGCTAGATTTCTCCACTATGGAATTAATATTTTTCTCTTTGTAATTGATACATAATTTATGGGGAAGTACTTGGAGACTATATAAATAATCTGTTTCTAATCAAACATTCACTTACTAGTTTTAGTTTCCATTGATAATTTTAAAATCCCATCATTCATCCAACATTTATTATTTGGTATTATGTTTTAAGAAGGAGCTTTCTTCCTCCCTTTATGTATGTATGCATACCTAATAATAAAAAAGAGGACATTGATAAGATAATGCAATAATAAATTGGTTCCCCCATCAAACATTTATTTAATTTTACTACTCTAGCAAACAATATTAACAGTAAAACTATTTTAAAATATCAAACTTTTAGTACATCATAATTGGAAGCCTATAGCCATAGATAACACTGAAGGAAGAGAAGGGAGTGGAGGCTGAAGCAAAGGAGGAGGAATAAGATGGAGAGAGAGGGAGAGAAAGAACAAGAATAGAAGCAAAAGAAGAAGAAACAAAGAGACAAGGAAGACTATAAGGGAAGGAGAAAATGAGGTAAGAAAACAATATGAAAGATGATCAAAGAAGCCCACTATATTTAATGTAGTTAAGATTCAAGTTATTGTTAAATTATATCACTACAATATCTTGGCCAGTTATTGACAATTTTTAATATTTTTCTTGGAATAGCTATAAAATAACAAGTATTCCTTCTACTTTGGTACACTCACTTTTGAAAAGCCTGCCTCCATCACACTCCACAATATGAACTAATTCTCTGGAGACAACAAAGGGTGAATCATAGTTGAAGAGGTAGTTGGCTGTATTAATTCCATTTTTTTTGTCAGGTTAAAAGCCATTCCTATGTCAAATTTTTGCACTGATTGACAATTACTTTTCAGAATAACAAAATTAAGAATATACCATGTAAAAAATCAAATTAAGAGTGAGCATTTTAGTCTGTGGTTGAAGAATGTATAAAAATGTGAATTAAATAAGTTATGAATCATTGTAATATCTGAACTCAATTGGTACGACTTTTTTAAAGTGGGATAGATCAAGGAATATTTTCACACAATCCAAACCACCTAAAAAGCATGAATATAGGCTATTTATCTATTTTCTTTTTTATTATCACCATTTATGGTATTTAAAATTTACAACAGAAATTTGCGTAACATTAACAAAATAAAAGTAAGTCATGTACATGATTTTGTATTAAATTTAGAGTATAGTATAAAACAGATTGAAAAGTTCTTCTTTCCAGCTTCCACCCTTGAATATCCTCCAAACCACCTTCTCAAAGATAATCATATTTAAAAGTTCCTTGAATAAAATTCAAGAAAAAGATTTATTCACATATGATTAAGTACTATGTATTTAACTGTCTAGACAGTTTTGCATTATCATTGTTCCTTATACTGTTCATTTTTGCTCTCATTATAAAAGTAATATTTATTGATTGGAGAGAAAGTAGAAAATACAATCAAGTAGAAAATATAAATAACCAATAATGCTAGTACAAATATTAAGCACAGTTTAATGTGCCATAGTATATTTAAGTTCCACCTCTTTCATTAATAATTTCTCTTGTTCCCTAACATTCTTATTATAATATTCTTTCATCATCTATCTACATATTTTTTTTACTTTCAATATAGGTAAAATTGTATTTTTTGCAGTTAGTATCATTAATTTTCCCCTTCAGTATGGAATAGTGTCTTAAAGTGTGTCATCATTTTGTGACTTTATATTTCTTTCTATGAAAATATTTATATCGTTTTTATTACATTTTAATTTTCATTGATATTAGTAATGACATTACACAAAATGGCATAATTGTACAAAATTTATGTATATATTTCTTATATTTCCTTATAATTATTAAAAGTGATCAAAATAGTTATTTTATTTTATTTTCAATTTCTTTCAGAAAAGGGAATTGACAATGCATGATAAGGTATGGTTTGGAACGTAAGAAATTGCCAGTGTTCAAAAGATTTTTTGACTCACAGAAAAATGACAGTTAGATATGTTTCAGTCTAAAGTCATATGATTTTCTAACTTTACCAAATATAACGCATAAAATGCCTCATTTATTTCTTTGATGTGTAGGGAGGCTATGTTCCTATTTATCTGCAGTAAATTTCTTTTGTGTCTTTATGCATTGACTATTATAAAACTATTTCATTATTTCTTATTAATTAGCAAGCAGTATATACTACTATCACTTTTGACTGCCAAATATTCTGCAACTATTTCACCAAGTTTTATTTGTAATTTTTATTGGTTTATTATACATACAATGTCTTTTCTTCTTTGCTAGTCAAATCTGCCAATCACTTTATATTTGTCTTCTCCTTTGTATTTAGAAAACTTTTTCATTGACACTAGTAATGATATAACTACACTCAGATTTTCTGAGATCTGATTAACATTAATTAATATCTCATCTTTATTTTATGCTTTTAATTTTATATTACTTTTCTATCTAAAATAATTGAATCTATTTTTCTTAATTTTTAGCTTAGTATATGGTCAGTATTTTGAATCCTTCTTTCACTGAAAATGAAAATTCTTACCTATATTTGGCCTTTAGATTTTTATCTTATTCCTTTATTTATATATTATTTTCAAGGAACATATAGTTTAATTATCACTAATAGTTTATTCTAATAGGTCAAAAAAAAATTCTTTTCATTCTTTTTTATTAATTTAATTGCCATTTCCCAATTTTCTGGTTTTTGAATTATAAGTGAATTAAATTTATAAATTCATATATGGTCATTGAAAATGTTCATCTTCCCATTGAGGAAGTTTATATATTTTTCATTTATCTTCTTTAATCATAATAATAATTTTATTATCATTTATTCACCATTTATATATAAAATGCATTTGCAAAATAGTTTACAAGTAGATTCCTCTTCTTCAGTAAATATTCATTTGGAGCTTACTGTGGACTAGGCTCTCATGTAGAGGGGCTGGTGGTTTATTATTGGTAATAGGACAGTTGAGCTCTCCACTCTCATGGAGTTGATGTTCATTGAGAAGATTGTGTTGCTGATAGTCAAATGAGGAGAAACTCACCATAAACAATTATATAAATGAGTTAACCTTAGAGGAGGACAAGCCTAAAAGAAAAATGAGGAAGGGGAGGAAAGACAGAGGAGTCAGGGAAAGGGGGAGAGAGAGAAAGAAGAAAAAGAGCCGACACAGCACCTCTGAAGAGTTGAACATCTTTGAGGATCCTAAAATCCCACCAATAACAATCAGCTATAGAGAATTTTATTAGAGAAAAAAAAGTATTTGAAGAGCTAACAACGTTAATGGGGATTGTGAAGAACCCGTATTGGAGACTGTCAAAACGAAAAAAGACCAGAAAGCAGGGAACTGCTCAAGTCACACCACAAGATTGTCTATAGCTAGGAGGCCACTGCTGGTAGCTTTGCTACTGAATGCTTGATTCAATTCCTACTCCACCACTGGCATGATAAAGATGGTCTCCATCTATTCCTGCAGCTTTGTGTAACTTCTTCATACTCAAAAGTCTTAAGTGACAGCCTCTGATTGCTGAAACCTAAGTGTGGTTCTCATACACTGGTTCCCATGGAATGAAGAGAAGGAATGTGTGTTGCTTCTCCCTCCCCTCCATTGTATGCATTGGAGCCCAGTCACCAATCAAGATCCATATGAGGTTTGGCCAAATTGGAAGTTCAAATACTGGGCAGCCAAAAAGAAATAATGAATTTCCACTATTTGTTGACATCTGAGCTAAAACTTGGATGTAGAGAAAGACCATCATGCAGAGATTAATGGAAGAAACAACAAAGGCAAAGCCTTTGAGGGAGAAATGAGACTGTGCATTTAACAAATGAAAAGGAGGTCATAGTTTCTTGAGCAAAGTATAAAGTATACTTTATTTTTAGTTGTTCTTAATCATATTATAGGGAATACCTTTTTATATAACATAGAGCATTTTGCATAAGAATGTTACAAATGCTTAAATTAGCTTAAGGAACTACCTGAAAAGTTTTACAAATCATATAAATTGCAATAATAATTTTTTCACCATTTGTCCAACAAATTGGTGATATCCATTAAAAGATGTTGTGATATTAGAGTCTTTATTTTAATTCACTTCTGAGTTTGATTCTTCATTATTCTATTCATAGATTAAAATTCTATCGTCAAAACAGTGATTGAGCTCTAATTATGTCAATGCTCTTGTTACTTTTTAAAAACAACCTAAATGATTCTAGATTTATTCTTTTGAAAATATTTCCTTTTTATTATTTTAGATTAAATCATATAGTATAGTGGTTATGTGTGTGTATATATGTGTATACATTTTATATATATATATATAAAATTGTACGTGTGTGTATATATATATAAAATTTGAAAACATCTCATAAAACTGCCTGTTAGCAGCTCCCATAGTTTTACTTTACTTCATTGACTACTGACTGGGAAATATTGACATATTTGAGCTCTAGTGTCACCTTCCTACATCCCCCTGAGGCAGAGCTTAAGGGAGTTACAGGTGCCTGTGGGAGTCAATGAATAAGATGGGGTATCTCCAATCTTTCTTTACCTTTACTGGTACTATTGTTGCTGTTGTATCAGGATCTGTGTTTTCAAAAATGGCCATCTGTCTTGTTTGACCTGGATCTATTGACTCACTTAACTGAAGTCTTTGGGAGAATTACTGCCAGGTAGATGAACATGTTGGAAACAGAGTCCAAAGTAATTAAACTTTTGATTCATTGCTTCTTCATTGCCTGCTGCACTAATTCAACAATAATTTATGAAACTTCTCTCTACTCTGTGAGTATAAGTCATGGAATCTGACTATTTCAGGTTGATTCCTGACCCTAATGCTTACTGGTTAGGTGACCTTGGGAAAACATTTTAACTTCACTTAGGAATAAATTGAGAATAATAATTTCATCAAATTCATAGAGTTTCATTTTGTTTTTTAAACTAGCGTATGAGCCTGGGCAACATAGTTGGATTCTGTCTTTACAAAAAAATTTTTAAAAATTATCTGGATATGGTGGTGTACGCCTGTAGTTTCAGCTACTCTGGAGGCTGGAAGAGGTGGGAGAATCTCTTGAACCCAGGAGGTCGAGGTTGCAGTGAGCCATGATCATACCACTACACTTCAGCCTGGATAACAGAGCAAGACCTTGTCTCAAAAACAAATTTTAAAATTAATTAGTTAAAAATTAACATATAGTAAGTTGCACTTCTTTTGTTGTATAGCTCTAATAATTTTCAAATATGTATAACCATCATGAAAATCAGAATATAGAGTAGTCCCATAACCCCCAAACATTCTCTATTATCCCTTTGAATTTATGCCTTCCACTACAATGATCCCATGATGACCACTAGTCTGTTTCCTAACTCTGTATTATTGTATTTTTGAAGATGTTATATAAATGAAATAATACCACACATATATGTTTGTGATTGTCTTTATTTCACTTGGCATTTTACTTTTGAGTTTCATACAAGTTGTATGCCACTATCATTCATTTTCTAAAAATAGGTGAGTACTATTCCACTATATTGATGTAGTACCACAAATACTTCTTTTTTATCCATTAGCTCATTGGAGGACACTTCAGTTGTTTTCTATTGATTAACTGATTTAAGGATATTTCAGTTCTTTCAAGTGATTATAAATAGAATGTTCTTACATGGTTTTTCCATGAGCATAAGTTCTCATTTCTCCAGAGTAAATATCTTAAAAGTAAATTTGTTGAGTCATATGGTATGTACATGTTTATTAGAATTGTCAAGCTGTTTTCCTGAAAGGCTACTATTTGCATTTCTACCAGCAATGTAAGAGATAGTTGCGCTGCATTCTGCTTGGCACTTGGTATTGTCAGTATCTCTTTTGTATAAGCCACTCCAATAGATACAGGTATATCTCATCATTGTTTCCATTTTCATTGACATAATGGCTAGTGGCATTGAACATCTTTTCATACATTTATCATTATCCATATGTTCTCTTTGGTAAAGTATCAGTTCAAATCTATTGCTTATTTTTAACTGGATTGCTTGATTTTTTTTTTTTGCGGTGGATTTTTTTGAATAATAAATTTTATTTTTTTAGAGCTGTTTAAAGTTCACAGAAAAATCGAGGGAAAAGTACAGAGAGTTCCCACATACTCACTGTTCCCTCCCACATACAACCCCCTTCACTATCAACATTCCCTAAAACTGTGGTATATTTTTTATAATCTATGAATCTATATCGACACATTATTGTCACCCAAAGTCCACAGTTTACCTTAGGGACCATTCTTGGTCTTGTATATTTTACCAATTTTGACAAATGTATAATGATGTGTAGCTACCACTGCAGTATCTTACAGAAAAGCTTTAGTAAATTAAGTAAAAACGGGAAATCATAAAGGTCTTCATTCTCATCGTCTTCATGTTTAATAAATTGGGAAAGAGGAGGTGGGAGAAATGTTGGTATTCCTATCTCAAAGGTGGCAAATGCAGAAGAAAATCCTAATATAAGTGGGTCCATGCAGTTGAAACCCTTGTTGCTCAAGGGTCAACTGTATTGGTAGGTTCAATCTTCTAGTACTCTATCAAAATTTGCATTTAAATATTTTTAATGGTCTATAGATTTTTTTCTTATACTCTGGTTTTGATAACTAGGCAATGCTTGCCTCATATAATAAGTTGAGAAGTGTTGCTTCCTCTTCCATTTTTCTGAAAAAGATTAAGTAGAATTGGTATTACTTTTTTAAAAAACATGTTTGATAGAATTCACTAATGAACATTAGGCCATAAGATTTCATTTCTTTGAAAGACTCCTTATTATTATTATTATATTTTAAGTTCCAGGGTACATGTACACAATGTGCAGATTTGTTACATAGGTATACATGTGCCATGTTGGAGTGCTGCACCCATTAGCAAGTCATTTGGATTGGGTGTTTCTCCTAATGTTATCCCTCCCTCCAGCCCCCCATCCTATGACAGGCCCCAGTGTGTGATGTTCCCCTCCCTGTGTCCATGTGTTCTCATTGCTCACTTCCCACCTGTGAGTGAGAACACACAGTGTTTGGTTTTCTGCCTTGTGATAGTTTGCTCAGAATGATGGTGTCCAGCTGCATCCATGTCCCTGCAAAGGACAGGAACTCATCCTTGTTTATGGCTGCACAGTATTCCATGGTGTATATGTGACAAATTCCGTAATCCAGTCTATCATTGATGGACATTTGGATTGGTTCCAAGTCTTTGCTATTGTGAATAGTGCCACAATAAACATACGTGTGCATGTGTCTTTATAGTAGCATGATTTATATTCCTTTGGGTATATACCCAGTAATGAGATCGTTGGTTCAAATGGAATTTCTAGTTCTAGATCCTTGAGGAATCGCCACACTGTCTTCCTCAATGGTTAAACTGGTTTACAGTCCCACCAACAGTGTAAAAGCGTTCCTATTTATCCACATCCTCTCCAGCACCTGTTGTTCCCTGATTTTTAATGATCGCCACTCTAACTGGTGTGAGATGGTATCTCATTGTGGTTTTGATTTGCATTTATCTGATGACCAGTGATGATGAGCATTTTTTCATGTGTCTGTTGGCTTCATAAATGTCTTCTTTTGAGAAGTGTCTGTTCATATCCTTTGCCCACTTTTTGATGGGGTTGTTTTTTTCTTGAAAATGTGTTTAAGCTCTTTGTAGATTCTGGATATTAGTCCTTTGTCAGATAGGTAGGTTACAAAAATTTTCTCCCGTTCTTTAGGTTGTCTGTTCACTCCGATGGTAGTTTCTTTTGCTGTGCAGAAGCTCTTTAGTTTAATTAGATCTGATTTGTCAATTTTGGCTTTTGTTGCCATTGCTTTTGGTATTTTAGTCATGAAATCTTTGCTCATGCCTATGTCCTGAGTGGTATTGTCCAGGTTTTCTTCTAGGGTTTTTATGGTTTCAGGTCTAACATTTTAGTCTTTAATCCATCTTCAATTAATTTTTGTATAAGGTGTAAGGAAGGGATCCAGTTTCAGCTTTCTACTTATGGCTAGGCAGTTTTCCCAGCACCATTTATTAAATAGGGAATCCTTTCCTTATTTCTTGTTTTTGTCAGATTTGTCAGTGATCAGAAGGTTATAGATGTATGGTATTATTTTGGAGACCTCTGTTCTGTTCTATTGGTCTATATACCTGTTTTGGTACCAGTACCATGCTGTTTTGGTGCTATAGTCTTGTAGTATAGTATGAAGTCAGGTAGCGTGATGCCTCCAGTTTTGTTCTCGTTACTTCTGATTGTCTTGGCAATGCGGGCTGTTTTTTGGTTCTATATGAACTTTGAAGTAGTTGTTTTTTCCAATTCTGTGAAGAAAGTCATTGGTAGCTTGATGGGGATGGCATTGAATCTATCAACTACCTTGGGCAGTATGGCCATTTTCACGATATTGATTCTTCCTATCCATGAGCATGGAACGTTCTTCCATTTGTTTGTGCCCTCTTTTATTTCATTGAGCAGTGGTTCATAGTTCTCCTTGAAAAGGTCCTTCACATCCCTTGTAAGTTGGATTCCTAGGTATTTTATTCTCTTTGTAGCAATTGTGAATGGGAGTTCACTCATGATTTGGCTCTCTGTTTGCCTGTTATTGGTGTGTAGGAATGCTTGTGATTTTTGCTCATTGATTTTGTATCCTGAGACTTTGCTGAAGTTGTTTATCAGCTTAAGGAGATTTTGGGCTGAGATGATGGGGTTTTCTAAATATACAATCATGTCATCTGCAAACAGGGACAATTTGACTTCCTCTTTTCCTAACTGAATGCCTTTATTTCTTTCTCTTGCCTGATTGCCCAGGCCAGGACTTCCAATACTGTGTTGAGCAGGAGTGGTGAGAGAGGACATCCCTGTCTTGTTCCAGTTTTCAAAGGGAATGCTTCCAGTTTTTGCCCATTCAGTATGATATTGGCTATGGGTTTGTCATAAACAGCTCTTATTATTTTGAAATATGTTCCATCAATACCTAGTTTATTAAGAGTTTTTAGTACGAAGGGCAGTTGAATTTTGTTGAAGTTTTTTTCTGCATCTATTAAGATAATCATGTGGCTTTTGCCATTGGTTCTGTTTATGTGATGGATTATGTTTATTGATTTGCATATGTTGAACTAGTCTTGCATCCCAGGGATGAAGCCAATTTGATAGTGGTGGATAAGCTTTTTGATGTGCTGCTGGATTCAGTTTGCCAGTATTTTATTGACGATTTTCACATCGCTGTTCATCAGAGATATTGGTCTAAAATTCTCTTATTTTGTTGTGTCTCTACCAAACGTTGGTATCAGGATGATGCTGGCCTCATATAATGAGTTAAGGAGGATTCTCTCTTTTTATATTCATTTTAATAATTTCAGAAGGAATGGTACCAGCTCCTCCTTGTACCTCTGGTAGAATCTGGCTGTTAATCTGTCTGGTCCTGGACTTTCTTTAGTTCGTAGGCTATTAATTATTGCCTCAATTTCAGAGTCTGTTATTGGTCTATTCAGAGATTCCAATTCTTCCTGATCTTGGGAGGGTGTATATATCTAGGAATTTATCCATTTCTTCTAGATTTTCTAGTTTATTTGTGTAGAGGTGTTTATAGTATTCTCTGATGTTAGTTTGTATTTCTGTGGGATTGGTGGTGATACTCCTTTATAGTTTTTTATTGCATCTATTTGATTCTTCTCTCTTTTCTTCTTTATTAGTCTGGTCAGCAGTCTATCAGTTTTCTTGATCTTTTCAAAAACCAACTTCTGGATTAAATAATTTTTGAAGGGTTTTTGTGTGTCTCTATCTCCTTCAGTTCTGCTCTGATCTTAGTTATTTCTTGCCTTCTGCTAGCTTTTTCATTTGTTTGCTCTTGCTTCTCTAGTTCTTTTAATTGTGATGTTAGGGTTTCGATTTTAGATCTTTCCCGCTTTTTCTTGTGGGCATTTAGATGAAAGATTCTTAAGTAGGAATTCAAGTTTTTTAACAGGGAGAAGACTAAGATTCTCTTGACATTCTCTCCAAATGGATGGTCATATCTGGGGGAACACCTGTATTAAGTCCAAGCCAGGGGAATACTAGAGGAGAAAAAAATATGGTAAAGTCAACACAAATTCAGTTGTGATGCAAATTTTAGTCTTCTTCTTTATCTGGCCTCTTATTTACTTTTTGGAGTCCTCAAAGAGCTGCTCCTTGAATTCCAGATTTCATAACTGTATTTAGTGGAACAGTGAAATATTATTATTCTTTCAATTGGAACTGAAATCAAACTTTTAAGGCATTAAGGAATAATGGGCTCATACATGAAAATTGCTTAATATAGTACCTGAAAAATAGTTAAGACTTGATCAATGGTAGTTATTATAGGCAACTATTACTATTACTATTACTATTACTATTACTATTGTCCAGCACTTAGGTAAGGACTGGGATAGAGCTCTAAGCCTTTATGGTGCTTATATGTTAAAAGGAGAGATAGATATACAGAAATAACTAGTTATAACTTTTAGAAGCTTTCAAAAGAAAAAGAGACAGTGATGGGACAGTCGTGGTATTATTGTGGAGTATTTTCATTTCATGAATATGCATACATTTATATGGATTGTGAATTCCTGGGTGTTACAATGTATATTTTGATTATTCAGGGAGCTGTATACTAAGTGCATTATTAGTACATTCTGAAATTACAAAGCAAGTTACAGAGCAATTGTATTTTATAACACTAGATTTTTTTAAATTTTAAAATTACATTAATAGTTTTATTTTAGTGTCCATTCTCTGCCAGGTACTTTTTCATTCAGGTTATCTTACCACTTTAATAGTATCATCTGATTCTTATATTTTGCCATTCTTTTGGTCAAATGGCAAGACGAGTTTCTGGATTGTAGCCAGTTCACTGGTATTAATGCCTGTTGCCTCTCGGGGTCCTGAGCTGGACATGTGTGCAGGAAGAATAACAGAGGGACCTCAAAGAAGTTGCTCTGTGGTGACCTGAAAAGGAAGGATGCCCTGCAAGTTGAGTAGAAGAATCCTGTTAGAACACATATGAGAAAAATTTCAGGTTGGAGCTTGACAACTGAACAAGTCAGGTTGGATCTTGACTACTGCACAAAGACAACAGCAGGCAGTTTGCTGCTTAGATGTCGGTGAACCTTCCCACAGTCTACCTACATGTGCCTTTTGAAAGTCGAAACAGCACTATACTAACAACTGAAAGAAAAACCGCTTGTTTATACGTTGCGAAAACTAATACAGATTTTCAGTAGTAGTGCAAAGCAATGGGATACAGGCTTTATGTGGAGTAAATCTACTATAATGCTCATTTAATTGGATGGCTTAAAAAAATGGCCTTAAGTCTGTTGAAATTAAAATTCCTCAAGGAAGCCAGGCTTCTTTCCACCCAAAAGCCTTAGGCATGCTTTTTCACTTTTTACCTAATTAAATTTTACATAAAATTCATTTTCAACTCAAAACTTACTTCCTCAGGAAAGACTTACCTGAATGACCATCAGAGTCAAGTATTTTGCTTTCATAAATTTCTATACTTTTTAGTAGCACCTAAGTCATGTTTATTTTGCCCAGCAGTGTAGCCCCAGTGCTTCACACTGTATCTGGTACTTAGTAGGTGCTTATTAAATATTCAATAAATATGGCAATTAATTGCAAATAATTGCTGAGCACTTCAAAAGCATTAAACACTCTGTCACAAGGATGAATGAATATGTTTTGTGCTCTGGAGATGTTTGCAGTCTAATAACGAAAGGCATGCATGTAAGAAAATACATAAACACACTTGAGTTCCATTTTTGCTGTCACTTAAAAGCATGAACTGGCAGTGATGAGACTGCCAAGAAAAAAGTGAACAGTTATCTGGGTAGGGTGAATAAAAGAGGTTGAAAAGAAGGGCATCACAGAAAAACTGCAGTTGAATCATGGACAAAGATTTCCCATATGTATTGTAACTAGGAATGCTTTTCTGTGTATTGATACACACATACACACACATGCACATAATACATAAATGTGAAAGTACTTATATGCTATATTATATTATATGCTATATGTGTACATATAAAATATATAGTAAATGGATATCTATATTTTTAATATAAACATGTAACATGTAATTCTAACATCAATTAGCAGAGTCATTATAAAGTATTCCCTGCCACATGCACACAATAATGTCTCAGATCAATTATGGCATCTTCTGTATGTGCTTTCAATATTACGGTAAAAGAAATGCCCCACGTATCATTTGGTTTGACTCCTAATTTACTATGGTATAACTGTAGCTTTTATTTCCGATAGGCAAAGATCTGTTAACAGTGAATTCTACAACTGAGAAAGTTTTGTAAAATTAATCTTTCCAAGATCCAGTGAATAATATTTTGGCACCCTTTTTGATATTTGTAAATCTCCTTGGTAAGATAATATGAATCTAAACTTTTAATCCTCTCTCACAGAAAACAGAGTATCACAGTGTATTATTTGTAGTGATTATTTAGAGAAATAGCCTTCGTATTAACATTTTGTCTGAGGCTTAAATTGTCGATCAGTCTCTCATGACCTTTTTCACTAATCTAGCATCACAGTGTCTTGACTATAATCTCAATGTTCTCTTACTCAAATTCCATTCTCTTGCATAATGATGAAACATATTCAGCCGCTTTGTAACTGAAGCATTCTACATAGCACCAAATGAGAAGATTTTTTTGTTCCTGCAGCTGGGTATTACAGAAATACAGTGACAAGCACTGTGATTGAAAAGCAACATATCAACTTAGCCATTATTCACCTTGTCCATGGGACTATGATTATTTTGGCTATCTAAGGGCACCTATAAGTCTTAAGTTTCACATTTTATTGTATGTTAATAACAGAAGAAGGTAATTGTTGAGATAAAACAAAAGATAATGTCTAATTTTTAGGAGCAGGAGCAGAGGGTCCCAGAGGCTTTTCTCTTTCACCTCATTAAGCCTGAATAAATTGCAATGTCTTTGAGTAAAGCTGTGGGGAAGGCATTTTTTCGATTGGCCTGACGGTGATCCACAGGTGCAGGGAAGTGCAGCTGCATTGAGACAAGCTCTAGCATCACACCTGTGCTGACAGAACGTGAGTTCGCAGAATGGTGAAGCAGAAGATGAAAAGTTTGTTCACCAGGTGGATTTGCTAAGTCCATGGCTTAACTTCTGTTTCTCCTTTGCTTCTTTCTGCTCCAATTGATGATCCACATGAAATCCTGCATGATTAAAAACATCTCCCATTTTATATTTGAGTTTAAAAGGTGTATTTTAAAATAAGCCTCTATCTCTTAGGGAATATATCATAAAACTGTTCTATTAAAATTATCTCTCTTGTATTGGAAAGTAATGTTAGCAGATGACGTAAATGTTTCTCCATCATTTTTTCATCACTGATAGTGCCCCAGTGGTTTCCTTATCAATCCCTATAAGCAATGCAATGAGACTACAGTATGGGATATGGAATACTTTGACATGTAGTCCTTTTAAGCACTTGATATTTGAATAAATTATCCTTACATTGACATTAACTTTATGAAATAAGCTATCAGTTGTTAAATATTAGAGAAAGAGCCAAGAGAGGAGACTATTTCTCAGTTTTCTCTGAAACGTCTAGACATTCACATAGCTCAATGCATGACACAATTTGTTTATTCAGAATAGTTACCTTAGTTTACTAACTCTGGCTTCCTTTCCGAGATTACTTTTTAAAATAAATTTGTTGGTTCTTAAACCACCTTTCACTGGGCAAGATGTAAGCAAATTAAATGTAAAATAAAATAACAGCTTTGTATAAACGGAATGTTTTTCCATGGTTGTCTACAGAAATCCCTTACATTTATTTGGCACTATATAGTTTGCAATGTCTTTATCAGGATGGTATGCCTTTTTGCAGGATTTTGTAAAGAACCCCCAAGTCTGAGCACAAGTATATTCACTGAAGTACTGATTTGAAGTCTCCTTGATTTTCATGTCTATTTAATGTTACATCTAAAATATTTTTAAATTGGATTTTATAAAGAAAACATAAGTAATTAGGACACACATATAATAAAGCCTTAATATTCATAACAAATTTCAAAATATGTAATAACTGATAAAAATGTCCATTACCTACCATTATAGATAACATAGATAAAAATACCCTGAATTTTGGTATTAGGTTTCAAATCTTTCTCTAAAGAGAATTCATAAGACATTTATTCATATATCTCCATCTTGTCTATTTCTTGGTACTCCTTTGCTGCCTATCCTTCTTGCCCTAATCTGTGCCCCATCCTCTGCTCATTCTACTATACTTCTTATTAGTGGTACATTTATGTGGTAACAGAGAAGGTCTAGTTTATTTGACAACAGATGTTTCAGGTTCACACTTAACCCCATGTCTTTTATTTACTTGCGATTTTTCTGCTGAATCGTATCTTTGGTCATATTCTATATAAAACAAATACATATTGATACCGACAGGAGACAGGGAAACACTGGGTAGAAGACTTCGGACAGTTCCCTGGCAAAGGCCTCACCCTCAAGCCTGGATTCCCGCGGTCCTAAATGAGAATAGGCATTCCTGTTTTCACACCCAAATGTTGCCTTTTGGCTTGCCACACCCCCTATCTTGCACCCATATAAACTCTGAATCCCAGGCTTCAGAGACAGACCAGCAAGCCAGCAGACCAGCAGGGGTACTGCAGAACAACACAACAGAGAAAGGGAAAAGAGGAAGAACATCTGAATGCAGAGGGGAGTTCGGCTAGGGACAGTTGGAGAGGAGTCTGGCCACTGGGCAGCCGGACTCTGAGGAAGGATCACCTTCCCACTCCATTCCCCCTTTGCAGCTCCTCATCCATCCCTCTGAAAGCCACCTTCACCATTCAATAAAACCTCACATTCATCCTTCAAGTCCATGTGCACCCCAATTTTTCCAGGATGCTGGACAAGAGCTTGGGATACAGAAAGCTGTCACACTGGCCTTCTGCCCTTTGGAAAAGGCAGAGGGTGCATTGAGCTGGTTAACACTCAAGCCATCTGCAGACAGCAAAGCTGAAAGTTTTGTGACACTGGGGTTGAAGGCAACCACAGCTAGACACTATCAAAGGGCCAGAGCCCATAGAACTCACCCCAGCCTCTGTACCCATCTGTCTGCATGCTCCCCCTCCCGCAAAAGCTTTGAGCGGCAGGGCGACCAAACTGGCAAACTACACCCCTGTCACACGTCCTTTGAGGGGAATATCAAGGAACTCCCCCATTTCAATATGACATTTATATATGCTCGACAATACAGTTTTTGGTCAATATTTTGAAAAGCAGGCAATTATTCTGAAAATAACAGTAGATTATAATAATAAAAGCCACTTCGTTCTTATCATAAAAGACACTTAACATATGGAGAACAGAAATAATAAGATTCATATCTATCTTACATTCACAATCAGACATTATCTGGTAAATTCTTTCAAAGCTGTACAATTGCTTCTGTTTACAGAAATTGCCAATATCCAATAATATTCTGGACGTCAACCTGCTGTTTCACATAAGTGTGTTTTAATCATAGATTATTCTTCTGTTATGAAGACTTTGCTTTTTCCTTCTTGTTTGAAATCATACGATTGATTTAGTAACTATCTGCTTTTCTCTCTGACACAGAAGTAAAAGACAGATTTTGCTGCATGTAACTCCCCTGCTGACAATTTCCCATGACAGAGATCTGTGTCACCTTTCTTACGTTAGTACAGGAGCTTTCCTGAATAAATATTGCAAATTATGGCATTTGTGATGAATTATCCAAATATGAGATGACATGGGGAAAGTTACAAAAGGTTTTTTTCCCAGGCGCGGTGGCTCATGCCTGTAATCCCAGCAATTTGGGAGGCTGAGGTAGGTGGATCACCTGGGGTCAGGAGTTTGAGACCAGCCTGGCTAACATGGTGAAACCCCGTCTCTACCAAAGAAAAAAAAATAGCTGGGTGTTGTGGCAGGTGCCTGCAATCCCAGTTACTCAGTAGGCTGAGGCAGGAGTATCTCTTGAACCCGGGAAGCAGAGGTTGCAGTGAACTGAGATCATGCCATGGTACTCCAGCCTGGGCGACAAGAGCGAGACTCCATCTCAAGAAAACACAAAAGACAAACAATAAAATAAAAAATAAAAGGTTTTTTTGGTTGTTTTTTCACGATTAATCCAGCCGTGTGTGTGTGTATATATATATATGCACACACATATATATATAAATACACATACATATACACATACACACATACATATATACATACACACACGTATCTATATGTATATAATCTTACATATATAACCCTACATCTGTATTTTTTTTTACATTTTTATTCTAGATTATATTTAGTAAAATTCTAAAGAAACCGGCTTGAGTTTGGTCACCTAACTTTAGATATTACATACCATTTTCAATATTTCTCTTAATTTAAGAATATCTGTCAAAATCCCTGGATGCACCTTTTAAACTCTCTTGTCTAATGACATTCCTCATACCATCTTTCTGGAAGATTACTGATAGTTTTATATATATATATATATATGTGTGTGTGTGTGTGTGTGTGTGTGTGTGTGTGTGTATAAAAAATCACCTCTACTGTCTACCAAGACTCTGACTCTGAAGTTTTAGTACACCAAAGAATCACATGAGGCTTGTTAAAATTAGATTCCCAGGCTGTGTCCTTAGAAATTCAGCTTCACTACATCTCAGTTGGAGCTCAGGAATCTGATAATGATGCATTGAGATTAGACTGTAGGCTCCTTAAGGGAAGGAATAGGTCTTATCAATCTGTGTATTTCTAGTACTTGGCATACACAGTGCCTGGCATACAACAGACACAGTAATTGCTTGTTGAATTGAATTAAGAGGATTAATCAATGAAAGAAAAATAGCTCCAAGTTTTTGTTAATCTTCCCTATTAGTAAACTTTATTATGGCAGTTAGAATGTCTCAAACTTTTAAGACAAGAAATTGGTAAAAATGTGGACTTAGAGAATATTCTCTTCCCAAACTTTTCATGGATGTGCTTATTAATTAACCTAACATATATTGTACATTCTTCCAAAGCCTAGGCACTGTGCTAGATGCTGTGATAACAAATTGTGTAAGGTTAATTCTTCACCCTCAGGGAATTTACAGATTTGTAAAGAGGTACAGTAATAGCTCTAAAATAACTTAGAGGTTTATAATAGACATTAACAAAGCATTTTAGAAGCATTGAGAAATAAAGGCTGAGGGAGATAAGAGTCTCCTTTAAAATTAAAATCTCAAGAATCAACATATTCCCATATTGTCAATGATAGTACAAATCGTTCTCCACACAATTCCTGAAAGGATATAATGGCATTCCAAATTGTCAGTGTACCAACACAGTTTGTCATTTAAAATGAAAACAATAAGAATGGACATTCTATGCCACTGCCTCTTCTTCACTTACTTCTTGTCTATTCGTTACCAGAGAGCAAATGTACTCATACAAATAATGCCTTTGATTTTCTATTCACCTAACTTTTACTGTCACAATTCATGCTTTCAGCTTTTACACAAGTGTGTGCCAGCTCAAATATGCTTTATATCAGTCTCCATTTGATTAACTTAGCAGGATCTTCTCCCTGCCTCTACACTGAAAATTCCCCTTTACAAGATACTCTCTATTTTTGTTAAAATGTGAATTCTCTTTTTCACATAATGGTTGTTTCTCCTTCATGGATCCCTTTGCTCTTCAGTGTTGTAGTTTTATTTATATCATCTCAACAATATTCGTGTTTCCAAAGGCCCTTATAGCTGACATTCACAACCTAATTTCTACTTTGGTAAGTCCTCATCGTTCCTGGTTTTGTGAAAGCAGTTGCCTGCCTCCCATCATGGAAGCCGAAAGAGCAAATCTTCCCTGTTCTCATCCTCCAATGGCTAAGGAACAGGCTTGTAAAGGAAATATAAGGTACCTGGCAACATGGCAGCCTTTGGCCAGATTACCTACCAGGTAGGAACTACTGATGGATTACCTTTTGTTCTTGCTTATTTAAGTTTTGTGAGATTAGTTCCCAAAGTGACTTTTAGTTTAAAACAGCTAAAACAGCTAGATTGTTTCCATTATTTGAAACCAAGAACTCTAAATTGATTTCTTGTTAATGAGACTAAGAATCTAATCTTAATTTTTTGGATCCCAATGTTGGGTATGTCTTGGTAAGGTACATAATCTTATGGCAATTTAGCAATATTTTTATTGTGAAACAAATGTTGACTTTGTTTTATTGTACTATGCTAAATTTTTTTTATTTCATATTATTATATCAACCATGCTATAAATAGGCACAAAATATAGGTAGACATATAGAGATAGATAAGGTAGGGCTAAAAATAAAAACTCAGCATTCACCTATACCAAAAAATACACATTTAAATAACATTTTTGTCAATTTTAATGTTTCATTTTGATTACCATATAGCAGCTTGGACTATTTGTTTCAGTCAGTATTTACATTTCCCATATCTTTAAGTTGTGTTTTAGTGTGTGTGTATACCAATCTATCCATTTATATGATAATGTTATGTCCGGGCTTTTTTCAGAGAGCAATTTTCCCATAAAAACATTGTATTTGACAAGTCTGGTTTAGGGTTCAATTAAATAATTATTTTTAATTTGTAGTCTTTAACGTATCAAATACTAAAGAGTCTCTCAGGGGTATAGTTTACTTCCTTAAAGTAGGCCATTGCCACATATTGTTGTACCTTGAGAACCACAGAGGTTTTTGTGAAATATAACTCATCAGAGTTCAGTCAGCTGTAAGACTACATCCAAGTCTCAAATAGTCAGTCCATATACATTTGCCATTTATAAATCTTTTTATCTGCTTTTCTGAGATAATCACACTAAAGACAGAAGGAGAAAAAAAAGATACATTCTGTTTCTTACTCATATTTTCCATGGGCTTACCATTTTTCCATTTTTCACTTTGTTTTGTATTTTTGTCTTTTAATACTTTGCGTTCTGTCTGTATCCATCAGCCATTG
Organism: Papio anubis; assembly: GCF_008728515.1. Lineage (NCBI taxonomy): Eukaryota > Metazoa > Chordata > Mammalia > Primates > Cercopithecidae > Papio > Papio anubis. Next base: position 78,396,865 of record NC_044976.1, on the reverse strand, counting down.
GCTGTTTTTATTTAATGGAGTTTTGGGGCTACTTTTAGGAAATAGAGTACACAATGGGCTCTAAAAATATTTCACAGATTGAAAAGAGGAAATTATAGTTATTATTCTCTTACCTATAAATCTAACACAACCTGCATGTTATGCACATGTACCCTAGAACTTAAAGTATAATAATAAAATAAATAAATAAATAAATAAATAAATAAATAAATCTAACACAATATCAATTTTGATAGCATAGTATTTATAATTTTCCTGGCAGAGAACCTGGTACATAGTAGGTACTCATAAAAGATTAATCCCTTTCTACCAGTTCATATTAGAAATAAACAACAACACTACAACACTAAATTATGTTTGTGATTTGAAACTATTCACTAGTAATAGGATAAAAATTCAGATATCTGGGTTACAAATCAAATATCCACATAGCTATTATAACAGGCAGTTATCTTGCTTGTTGTAGAAAAGTTTATTTACTTCTCTGGATTCTTCTTGTTTGCTACTTCAATATTCTATGATATTTGGAGAATAGAGATATAACATTTTCTTATGAGTAGAGCAAAATCAAGTCTCTAACATTTGTTTAAATCTGATAATATAAAGAAAAAGATTAAACATGCATTTTCTACTGTTTTACAAGGTTTTCTGTTAAAATTGACAAAATTATCTCAGCCTATAATAATTAAATACCATATTTATTTGACCAAAATAATTATATGCAAGCAAAACATTTAAGCTTGAAAATATTTCAAGCACCATTTTCAAAAAGTACTATATTAAAGACAATTCCATTGTCTTTCTATTTCTTTGTAAGATATAGAAATCTGAGATAATCAAGTTTTTGAAAAAAACACAAATTATGCAATGATCTGCAGAATTATAGACCATTCACTCAGAAAAACATGTTCATTTGCTTACAAATACTTGCTGATGACATATTAGTAGGCTTTCATTTAGCATATCAGTTTCAAACAAACTCTAGCATCTCCAAAGGACATAATGGGGAATAATCTCTTACTCATTTCATTTTTTTTTCTGAGTTCACATATTTAAACATCACTTTTTAAACAAAACATTGTGCAAGTTCCTACGAATACAAAGACAAACAAAACAGCATCCTTGTCCTTAAAACCTTCAAACTGTACTGGCGACAAGGAAATAAAATTAGTTAAGACAAGTCAAATGGCGCTGCATACATAACATGTGATTGTAAAGAGAAAGAAGGAAATCTCTGACAGGCGGGATGGAGTAAGTTTTCATTTCCAAATAGGAGTATCTGACAGAGGCTTTAATAAAATAGTAGAGAGGGAAATAAAGTACACTTGAGGATGACGGGAAATCATGAGCGAAGTCATAGAGCTGGGCACACACCTGGAAGAAATGTGCGGGGAAAAGTGTGAAGAGGAATGCCGTGAATGAGAAGAGACTGTAATTCAAAGGGAGAGCATGCAAGACTTTGGATGGCATTTCAGGGAGTCATTTTATTTTCTGTCAGCAGTGGGGAGCCTTTGCTGATTTTTGAAGAGAGGATGCTACATACAATATGTGGTTTAGTAAGGTAATTCTACTATGAATGATGAAAACGGAGAGCCAGATAATTTTAGAGAATTGGTACTGGGGATAAAAAGGAGTCAAATGTGGAGAAACGATTTGGTCACTAGGGAAAATGACTTTCACATACTGAGTGGTCCTTCTGGAATAAACAATGTCTACCCAGCAAGAAATACATAAGCCATCTTCTATCCTGATGAATGTGCTGATAAATTCTACACAATGCCATTCCCCAAACGGTACTAAATATAAATGATGTAATTCTGTATCTGCCTTTGTAAGAGGCCAAGCTCCCTAAGAGCTACACACATTTAGAATGTTCATAAAATTCTATGATTTGAAATACAAATACGAAAAGATGAAAAAAAGTATATTCTTAAGAGAAAATGGTAACTATAGGAAATACAGGAAAGTGGAATTAAGAGTAACCATTAACAGCAAAAGGATAGCAAATATTCTCCGTGTCCTAGAGTGTTTTGTGCCACCTTTTATACATGTAGCTCTCAAACCACTTTCCAGACAGCAGAGCATATTAAATGCATTCATGATTTGTAATTTAAAATTACAGTTGTGCGAAATTGCAGTTTAAGCTTGTATGGATCCATACTCATTGAGTTTGAATTAAGATTTACAAATATGTATTAGGTTGATAGGACAGTCATTGAATGAAAAATACAATTTGTGATACTGAAATGCAGTAAAAATATGGAAATTTAAAATGTGTATGAAATATTTATCAACAATGTGCTGATTAGATCTTAGGCAATTCATATAGCACATTTTAATAATCAGGGTATATATTCTGAATGCCATGATTCTAAATTTCTTATTTTAAAAATAAATTGGAGGAACTCATTCTAGAAATAGTTATGTCAGAAAAACATGTCCTACAAAACCCATTTATAGTCAAGAGACTAATAAATCAACTTTTTAAGTTCTTGGTTTTAAGTGGATATAGTTAAAAATCTAACATTAAAGCAACACATTTTTGCCATAGTTCTACATCTCTTCAAGTAAAGGATAATTCTGGAATTACTCTAACATCCATATAAAGAATGGAGTTGAAGAGCAAGGTAAAAAGTTTGACAAAATAGATACCAATTGGTATATACCAATTGCACCAATGTGTGCAGTAATAGCAGAATCAGATCATCCATCATGAGATGACTAATTCAAGCCTGGTCCAAACCCACACCCAGTGCAAAAATTAATTCAGCAAGTTTCTCAACCTTGGTTGCAAATCACTGTACACAAACATAGATATCATCTGCAGATTATCTTATTTAGTAGGTTTACTTTTAAAATATCCCCAGATCATTTTAATTTACAGTCATGGTGAGAACCACGGCTCCTCCACAGAATATTAACCAAGATGAAGCACATAATTTCCCAATTTTGGGAAAATTCTGATTCAGGTAGACACCTTTATATGAAGGTATTATCTGAGTTCTTATAACTTTCAAATCACAAAAGTAGTTTGAACTTCTTAGAAAGCACTGTTTTTACGTACATTATTTTCTAATAAAGTCCGGATTATGTAACAAAAGGACTATTGAAATTAACTTTAATGTATCGGGAGGTGGCACCAAGACGGCCGAATAGGAACAGCTCCAGTCTGCAGCTCCCAGCATGAACTACGCAGAAGACTGTGATTTCTGCATTTCCAACTGAGGTACTGGGTTCATCTCACTGGGGCTTGCCAGACAAGTGGGTGCAGCCCACAGAGCAGGGCGGGGCATCGCCTCACCCAGGAAGCACAAGGTTGTGGGGAAATTCCCTTTCCTAGTAAAGGGAAGCCATGACAGAGGGCACCTGAAAAATCCGGACACTCCCACCCTAACACTGAGCTTTTTGAACAGCCTTAGGAAATGGCACACCAGGAGATTATATCCCGCGCCTGGCTGGGAGGGTCCCATGCCCACGGAGCCTTGCTCACTGCTAGCACAGAAGTCTGAGATTGAACTTCAAGGCTGAGGCAAAGCTGGGGTATCCGACATTGCTGAGGCTTGAGTAGGTAAACAAAGCCGCCAGGAAGCTCAAACTGTGTGGAGCCCACCGCAACTCAAGGAAGCCTGCCTGCCACTGCAGACTCTACCTCTAGGGGCAGGGCATCGCTGATCAAAAGGTAGCAGAAACATTTGCAGACTTAAACATCCCTGTTTGACAGATTTGAAGGGAGCAGTGGTTCTCAAAGCGTGGAGTTTGAGATCTGAGAACGGACAGACTGCCTCCTCAAGTGGGTCCCTGAACCCCCCAAGTAGCCTAATTGGGAGGCACCTCCCAGTACGGGGGCAACTGACACCTCATAAGACCAGGTGCCCCATCTGAGATAAAACTTCCAGAGGAAGGATTAGGCAGCAACATTTGCTGTTCTGCAGCCTCCGCTGGTGATACCCAGGCAAACAGGGTCAGGAGTGGACCTCCAGCCAACTTCAACAAACCAGCAGCTGAGGGTCCTGACTGTTAGAAGGAAAATTAGCAGAAAGGACATTCTCACCAAAACGCCGACTATACATCACCATCATCAAAGACCAAAGGTAGATAAAACCACAAAGATGGGGAGAAACCAGAGCAGAAAAGCTGAAAATTCTAAAACCCAGAGCGCCTCTTCTCCTCCAAAGGAATGCACCTCTTTGCCAGCAACAAAACAAAGCTGGATGGAGAATGACTTTGACAAGTCGAGAGAAGAAGGCTTCAGGCAATCAGTAATAACAAACCTCCGAGCTAACGGAGGATGTTCAAACCCATCACAAAGAAACTAAAATCCTTGAAAAAAGAGTAGACGAATGGCTAACTAGAATAAACAGTGTAGAGAAGTCCTTAAATGACCTGATGGAGCTGAAAACCACGGCAGGAGAACAACGTGATGCATGCACAAGCTTCAGTAGCAGATTTGATCAAATGGAAGAAAGGGTATCAGTGATTGAAGATCAAATGAATGAAATGAAATGAGAAGAGAAGTTTAGAGAAAAAAGAGTAAAAAGAAATGAACAAAGCCTCCAAGAAATATGGGACTATGTGAAAAGACCAAATCTATGTCTGATTGGTATACCTGAAAGTGATGGGGAGAGTGGAACCAAGTTGGAAAACACTCTGCAGGATATCATCCAGGAGAATTTCCCCAATCTAGCAAGGCAGGCCAACATTCAAATTCAGGAAATACAAAGAATGCCACAAAGATACTCCTCGAGAAGAGCAACTCCAACACACATAATTGTAGCACTTCTATATACTGACAACAAACTCTCTGAAAAACAAAATTTTTAAAAATCCCATGTATGATAGCATCAAAAAATAATTTATACCTAAAACACTTAGGTATAAACTTAATCAAGAAAGTGAAATATCTGTACACTTGAAAACTTTACAGCATTGATTTAAAAAATGAGGAAAAACAAATAAATAAAACAGTAGCCTGTGTTCATTGATTGTAAGAATTGTAAAAATCCCTTCACGATAGCTGCCACCTATCTTTTCAGTGTCACTACAATGGGTGGGTCTTTCTCTGGCCTCCCTGATCATTTTGCCTTCCCCACCCTGCCACAGGCAATGCTTTTCTCTCTCTCCTTTCCCTTTTTTATCTTTTCTATAATTCACCAAAGTTGAAACAAAGGAAAAAAGCTTAAGGGCAGCCAGAGAGAAAGGTCTGGTTACCCACAAAGGGAAGCCCATCAGACTAACAGTGGATCTCTTGGCAGAAATTTTACAAGCCAGAAGAGAGTGGAGGCCAATATTCAACATTCTTAAAGAAAAGAATTTTCAACCCAGAATTTCATATCCAGCCAAACTAAGCTTCATAAGTGATGTAGAAATAAAATACTTTATAGACAAACAAATGCTGAGAGATTTTGTCACCACCAGGTCTGCCTTACAAGAGCTCCTGAAGGAAGCACTAAACATGGAAAGGAACAACCAGTACCAGCCACTACAAAAACATGCCAAATAAGACCATCAATACTAGGAAGAAACTGCATCTACTAATGAGCAACATAACCAGCTAACATCATAATGACAGGATTAAATTCACATATAACTATATTAGCCTTAAATGTAAATGGGCTATATGCTCCAATTAAAAGACACAGACTGGCAAATTGGATAAAGAGTCAAGACCCATCAGTGTGCTGTATTCAGGAGACCCATCTCATGTGCAGAGACACACATAGGTTCAAAATAAAGAGATGGAGGAAGATCTACCAAGCAAATGGAAAATTAAAAAAAAAAAAAAAAAGCAGGGGTTGCAATCCTATTCTGTGATAAAACAAACTTTAAACCAACAAAGATCAAAAGAGACAAAGAAGGCCATTACATAATGGTAAAGGGATCAATTCAACAAGAAGAGCTAACTATCCTAAATATATATGCACCCAATACAGAAGCACCCAGATTCATAAAGCAAATCCTGAGAGACCTAAAAAGAGACTTAGAGTCCCACACAACAATAATGGGAGACTTTAACACCCCACTGTCAACATTAGACAGATCAACGAGACAGAAAGTTAACAAGGATACCCAGGAATTGAGCTCAGCTTTGCACCAAGCAGACCAAATAGACATCTACAGAACTCTCCACCCCAAAACAACAGAATATACATCCTTCTAGCACCACATCACACTTATTTCAAAATTGACCAAAGAGTTGGAAGTACAGCACTCCTCAGCAAATGTGAAAAAACAGAAATTATAACAAACTGTTTCTCAGACCACAGGGCAATCAAACTAGAACTCAGGATTAAGAAACTCACTCAAAACTGCTCAACTACGTGGAAACTGAACAACCTGCTCCTGAATGACTATTGGTTACATAACAAAATGAAGGCAGAAATAAAGATGTTCTTTGAAACCAACGAGAACAAAGACACAACATATCAGAATCTCTGGGACACATTTAAAACAGTGTATAGAGGGAACTTGATAGCACTAAATGCCCACAAGAGAAAGCAGGAGAGATCTAAAATTGACACCCTATCATCACAATTAAAAGGACTAGAGAAGTAAGAGCAAACACATTCAAAAGCTAGCAGAAGGCAAGAAATAAGTAAGATCAGAGCAGAACTGAAAGCGATAGAGACACAAAAAAACCCTTTAAAAAATGAATCCAGGAGCTGTTTTTTTGAAAAGATCAACAAAATTGATAGACTGCTAGCAAGACTAATAAAGAAGTAAAGAGAGAAGATCAAGTACATGCAATAAAAAATGATAAAGGGGATATCACCACTGATCCCACAGAAATCCAAACTACCATCAGAGAATACTATAAACACTTCTATGCAAACAAACTAGAAAATCTAGAAGAAATTGATAAATTCCAGGACACATACACCTTCCCAAGACTAAACCAGGAAGAAGTTGAATCCCTAAATAGATCAATAACAGGTTCTGAAATTGAGGCAATAATTAATAGCCTACCAACCAAAAAAAGTCCAGGACCAGATGGGTTCACAGTTGAATTCTACCAGAGGTACAAAGAGGAGTTGGCTCCATTCCTTCTGAAACTATTCTAATCAATAGAAAAAGAGAGAATCCTCCCTAATTCATTTTATGAAGCCAACATCATCCTGATATCAAAGCCTGGCAGAGACATAACAAATTAAAAGAATTTTAGACCAATATCCCTGATGAACATCCATGCAAAAATCCTCAATAAAATACTGGCAAACTGAATCCAGCAGCACATCAAAAAGCTTATACACCACAATCAAGTTGGCTTCATCTCTGGGATGCAAGAATGGTTCAACATATGCAAAGCAATAACCATAATCTATCATATAAACAGAACCAAAGACAAAAAACACATGATTATCTCAATAGGTGCAGAAAAGGCCTTTGACAAAATTCAACACCCTTGATGCTAAAAACTCTCCATAAACTAGGTATTGATGGGATGTATCACAAAATAATAAGAGCTTTGTATGATAAACCCACAGCCAATATCATACTGAATGGGCAAAAATTGGAAGCATTCCCTTTGAAAACTGGAACAAGACAGGGATGTCCTCTCTCACCACTCCTATTCAACATAGTATTGGAAGTTCTGGCCAGGGCAATCAGGCAAGAGAAAGAAATAAAGGGTATTCAGTTAGGAAAAGAGGAAGTCAAATTGTCCCTGTTTGCAGATGACATGATTGTATATTTAGAAAACCCCATCATCTCAGCCCAAAATCTCCTTAAGCTGATAAACAACTTCAGCAAAGTCTCAGGATACAAAATCAATGAGCAAAAATCACAAGCATTCCTACACACCAATAACAGGCAAACAGAGAGCCAAATCATGAGTGAACTCCCATTCACAATTGCTTCAAAGAGAATAAAATACCTAGGAATCCAACTTACAAGGGATGTGAAGGACCTCTTCAAGGAGAACTACGAACCACTGCTCAATGAAATAAAAGAGGACACAAACAAGTGGAAGACATTCTATGCTCATGGATAGGAAGAATCAATATCGTGAAAATGGCCAAACTGCCCAAGTTAATTTATAGATTCAATGCCATCCCCATCAAGCTACCAACGTCTTTCTTCACAGAATTGGAAAAAACTACCTTAAAGTTCATATGGAACCAAAAAAGCACCCACATTGCCAAGACAATCCTAAGCAAAAAGAACAAAGCTGGAGGCATCACACTATCTGACTTCAAATACAAATATAATACAAGGCTATAGTAAGTAAAACTGCATGGTACTGGTACCAAAACAGAGATATAGATCAATGGAACAGAATATAGCCCTCGGAAATAATACCACACATCCACAACCATCTGATATTTGACAAACCTGACAAAAGCAAGAAATTGGGAAAGAATTCCCTATTTAATAAATAGTGCTGGGAAAACTGGCTAGCCATATGTAAAAGCTGAAACTGGATCCCTTCTTATATAAAAATCAATTCAAGATGGATTGAAGACTAAAATGTTAGACCTAAAACCATAAAAACCCCAGGAGAAAACCTAGGCAATACCATTCAGGCCATAGGCATGGGCAACGACTTTATGACTAAAACACCAAAAGCAATGGAAACAAAAGCCAAAATTGACAGATCAGATCTAACTAAACTAAAGAGCTTCTGCACAGCAAAAGAAACTACCATCAGAGTGAACAGGCAACCTACAAAATGGGAGAAAATTTTTACAATCTACCCATGTGACAAAGGGCTAATATCCAGAATCTACAAAGAACTCGAACAAATTTACAAGAAAAAATCAAACAACCCCATCAAAAAGTGGGCAAAGTATATGAACAGACACTTCTCGAAAGAAGACATTTATGCTGCCAACAGATATGTGAAAAAATGCTCATCATCACTGGCCATCAGAGAAACGGAAATCAAAACCACCATGAGTTACCATCTCACACCAGTTAGAAAGGCAATAGTTAAAAAGTCAGGAAACGACAGGTGCTAGAGAGGATGTGGAGAAACAGGAATGCTTTTACACTGTTGGTGGGACTGTAAACTAGTTCAACCATTGTGGAAGACAGTGTGGCAATTCCTCAAGGATCTAGAACTAAAAATACCAGTTGTCCCAGCCATCCCATTACTGAGCATATACCCAAAGGATTATAAATCATGCTACTCTAAAGACACATGTACACATATGTTTATTGTGGCACTATTCACAATAGCAAAGACTTGGAACCAACCCAAATCTCAATCAGTGATAGCCTTTATTAAGAAAATGTGGCACATATACACCATGGAACACTATGCATCCATAAAAAAGGATGAGTTCATGTCCTTTATAGGGACAAGGATGAAGCTGAAAACCATCATTCTGAGCAAACTATCACAAGGACAGAAAACCAAACACCACATGTTCTCACTCATAGGTGGGAATTGAACAATGAGAACACATGGACACAGTGTGGGGAACATCACATACCAGGGCCTGCCGGGGGTGGGGGGAGGGGGGAGGGATAGCATTAGGGGATATACCTAATGTAAATGACGGGTTAACGGGTGCAGCACACCAACATGGCACATGTATACATATGTAACACACCTGCACGTTGTGCACATGTACCCTAGAACTTGAAGTAAAATAATAACTTAAAAAATAAAAAATAAAAAATTCACTTTAATCATCATTACTAATAGCTAATATTTATTGTGGATTTGCTATGAAACCAACACTCACTTAGCACTAACTTAGGTGTTTCACATAAAATAATTTTAAATCTTTTTATCAATTTTAGAAAGTATAATTCTCTTTACCTTAAAAATAAAAATGCTGAAATAGAGCAGATTTTTAAAGTGCATTAAATTATGTTGCCAGAGGGTGCTGAAAGTGGGAGTTTGACCCAAGCATTCCCGTTTTCCACCACTACACTCTGCCTGACAGAATGTTCAACACAGATCTGTTGAGTTAACTAAATTGCACCTACCAATCATTTTAATATTTATAGAAAGCTGTTATCCCTTCCCAACATTTTCAACATGCCGAGAACTTTCACTTAGTTTTTATATAGCCCTGTTATCCGCTAGGGTTTACTTGTCACTAGGAAATCTAGACAAACTTGGCTTAAGCACTGATCCTAACTTGCCAATACCATTGCTTGTGAAATTTAAAATCAAATCCCATGACCTTTAAGAATTCTTAGTGGCTTACGCCTTCATGGTTCTCATTGTTTCCAACACCTGAATTGTCATTAAAGCCCTCATTTTACTCTGAATATAAAATACATTTATTTCATTGGATAGAAGCATATAGCAAAGCACACGTCTACTCATACCAAGCATTTTATGAATTCTGTCTGGTCTATTAAAGATTCTTGTGTCAAAGAAAGGTTACCCCAACTAGAGCAAAGCCTTCTGACATCACGGACCTCACTCTTTTTTTGTCACTATTTTCATCTTTGTCTCAGCACTTCTCTCAGAACCCAACTCCACAATCCATCAAACAGCTTAGCAGAAAGCAATCAAACAAAAAAATGGCCTGTCATAAACAGCATCTACTTTCTAAGAATGCAAGTGGAGTTGTAAGTGCTATCTTTTTTTTCCTGTTAATTAGTTGTCACATTATTTTTATATCCTTCACTGTTCTAATCATAATTTTCCAAATATCTTTTAATTAATTGTCTAGTTTATTTTCTAATTGGTCTGTTAATTTTTCACTGGTGTCTGCTTTTTAATAAATCATAAACGAAGGATTCACTGAATCTTTATTTTTGGTGATTGTTTTAGTGATAGTTATAATAGACAAAAGCCCATTAGTCCTACTGTTGGCTGTAGAAAGGAAATGTGTTTTTTCTATATACCTCGTTACAAGGCTTATAGCTGCAATCTATTCCAAATGCTTGGAAGTATCATTTTGGCAAAAATTTTTTAGCAAAATAGATGCCCAGGTAATATAATGCATAACCTGTCCTGAAAATATGGTCTTGGATATGACATACTGGAAAAAGTAATAACTTCAAACTTTTGTTGAATTTTGTTGGTTTTGCTTTTTAATTTATTGTTGCAAGGGTAGTCTTTTGGTTTCTTGCCTGGATTTTCACCTTCCTCACTTCTTCTCAGTCTCTCCTTCAGCTCTCCTTACCCTTCCAGCCTCTATCCGTGCCACCCTAACAACACTCTGTTAAATCTCCTAGCATTGGAGTGATTCAGTGCTTGGTCCTAGGCAGGTCTTCTTTTTATCTACGCTTTTCTCCCAAGAAAATCTTACTCAACCCTGTGACATTAAATCCACTTGCACTTTTTAATACTATAAATGAGTCAAAAATGTATATTACTATTTACAAGATTTCCTCTGAGCTCCAGATTATTGTGTCCAGATACCTCTTTCAGGATCCCAGTCAGGTTTCTAAAGGAAAGGAATAGAATATTAAATTTAGGTAATTTGAAGCAAGTTTAATCAAGAGACAGTTTCAAAGACCTGAGTAAGGTATAAGGACACAACAAGAAATGTCACAGGATACCGTGCCGGGCTTAAAAATAACAAGGGACAGAGGGGTTACTGGAGCCTGGAGGTAGAGAGACTGCATTGAGAGGGCTGCTTTATGGGAACCATGACCTTAGTTCAAGAAACATCAAGGGAGGCACCCAAGCTATGGAAACACAGTGGAGAAGGAGCCCAAATCATACATATTTAAATGTCACTCTCCTTCCTCCAACCCTTTGTTCAGGCTCTCTGTTAGGGGAACTCTATTAGAAGCTGAAAAGTAAGAGAGTCATAGATGTAGCTCTCAAAATCGGCCTCCTTGGGCCACAAATCAAGATGCAGAGAAGAAAGTATGAGTGTGAACAGGTTCATAATGTGGAATGAATGTATTCCAGGAAACAGTATATGGAAAAGTCTCAAGAAAAAAGACCCAGACCTAAGCAGTTAACATATTGGGCACAAAGAAGTTAGAGGGGCAATTTATGAGGTTGAAAAGATAAATAGGGGTCAGATTACAAAATTTTTTTAAACTACATTAAGGACTTCGAATTTAAAAATTTACAGCAAACTGGATGCAGTGGCTCAGGCCTGCCACTTGTCTGAGACTGAGGCTGGAGGATCACTTGAGGCAAGGAGTTGGAGACCAGTCTAGGCAACAAAGAGAGATCCCATTGCCACAATAATTAAAAAATAAATAAATAAAGTAAAAATTTAAAGTGAAGCTGTGTCATTGTAATGTTTATGTTACAGAACCAACATTCTGGCTGCTGATTGGATACTGGATTAGACAAAGACCAGGGCGGAGGCTGAAGGAGCAGTTTAAAAGTTAGCAGTGAGATCATCAGAGAAGTAATAGAATAGAAGGAAAAGGCAGATTGATGAGATATTTAAAAAGTAGAATTAATAAAATATGCCTGCTATTTGGATGTTGGAAGTGAAAGAAAAAGAGAAATCAAGGATGATGTAGAGATTTCCAGCATGTTTATCTTAGAGGATGGCAGTACCATTTCCAGTGACAGCAAAGAGAATAGAAAGAATGGAGAAAAAAAATAAAATGATTAGTGAGGCCTGGTGCAGTGACTCAGGCCTTTAATCCCAGCAATTTGAGAGGTCCAGAAGGCAGAACGCTGGAGCCCAGGAGTTACAGACCAGCCTGAGCAACATGGCAAAAACCCATCTCTACAAAAATTACAAAAATTAGCCAGGCATGGTTGGTACACCTGAAGCCCCAGCTACCTGGGAGGCTGACTTGAGAGGATGGCTTCAGCCTGGGAGGTTGAGGCTGCAATGAGCCAAGATGGCACCACTGCACTCCAGCCTGGGTGACAGAGTGAGACTCTTTCTCAAAAAAATTTGTTAAAAAACTAAGAAAATGATGAGTGAGCTTTAGTATATATTTTAAGACATTAAGTTAAAGTTGGATGCCTGTGAAGCATTTCAGTAGAAATGTCCATAAAGAGAACAGCAATATAAATGTACTTTTGAAAATTACTGCCATATCATGAGGAAGTAGTTGACATGACAGAGAATTTAACTTAGCTATGATTGACCTAACACATAGCTTTTTTCAATATAACCAGTTAATAACAAGTTTAATAATTTTTTAAAGGCAATTATTTATTTACTTACTTAATTTTGAGACAGGGTCTCACTCTGTCGCCTAGGCAGTAGTGCAGTGGTGTGATCTCACTGCAGCCTCGACTTCCCAGGCTCAAGCGATCCTCCTACCTCAGCCTCCTGAGTACCTTGAACCACAGGCCTGTGCCATCATGCCTGGATAATTTTTGTATTTATTGTAAAGAATGAGTTTCACCATGTTGCCCAGGCTGGTCTTGAACTCCTGAGCCCAAGGGATCTGCTTGCCTCAGCCTCCTAAAGTGCTAGGATTACAGGCGTGAGTCACTGTGCCTGGCCACAAAAGGCATTAAATGCCAACAACAAAAGATAACTAGCTTCTAAAGTCCATCCTTTCAATTGTAATTATCTTCCATGGATACTCCCTTATTGTTGTTTGTTGATTTGATGCTGTATGAAGTAAATGCCTGTTAAACAGATTGTAGAGAAAATATTTCTGCAATATTATTGAGAAGGAAAATTTAAGATCTCCAACTGGACTTTGAGTTTTAGAACTAGAAGGAGTATTCAAGGTCATTTAGCAGACTCAGAGGTCTCTTGTTTTAGATGAGAAAGCAAAGGACCAGGTAGTTATGCCAAAGGTTGAATCATTCAGAAATAAACTATCGAGTAAATAATTCATTAAGATAAATAATGATTAATGCACACATGGGTTAATCAAGCATCTCCACTTATAATAATGTAAAACAATATCTATGATACAAGGCTAATAGGGATCAAGGGAGGAGGAGAAGCTAGACAACAGAAAAAATACACAGTAGATTAGATTTTAATTAATATCATACTGATGTGATATGAGCCTCAAAAGATCAATCTTCAATGCTCCCAAGAAACTCCATAAAATAAAAGCATATTTATATTTAAAGGTTGAAATATGGGAAACTGCTAAAAACATGGATGCTGAAATTGTTAACATTTCATTAAAGGTGGAAAAAAGCTCACTGCCTTAATGGAAACTGAACTAAGCCCATAGAGAAGCAGATGTTTCCCTTTAGCAAACTTTCAAAGCAGCAGGAACTTGCATTCAGGCAGGAAACTGGCAGAGCCGCTGGAGCCATTTCTAAGTGGCTATGAGAGTTGAGAGAACGTCCTTGAAGACCTGTGCTCTGGTTAAAATGGAAGTAGAGGTTTTGGCAGACTGTGCTATCGGCTGCCTGCCAGTGATTTTGAAAAGTATGACAGCTAATGTGGCTGCCCAGATAGTTCTTTGGCTGCACCTCTGGTTGGAAGACATGATTTTGAAAGAAGTCCACACAGGAATTCCATTTGGCAGGGGCTTGCTTTTTGGCATGGACATGGAAAGTCTTCTTGAATAAGCACTGAAGAATAAATTATTCCTGCCTCAGGATAAAACTTCTGGGGGATAGGGAAAGAATCAGGCAGCAGATTACACAGAGGCAGAAAGTTTTTGAACTGGCAAGAGACACTAGAAATTTGCAATCAGTAAAAATAACCCTACTGCAAGGAAAAGAACTGGAAAGTTCTTCAAAGGACCCGGAAGAAAAAGGGGGCTGCTCTGGCTACTCAGTCATTGCTCTGAATGATGAAACCAAATAATAAAGATCATATGTGAATCAAAATGGGAAAGTGTACACTTAATTCAAGAAAGTGCTTATCTAAAAATATTTAAATGTTGTGAAATATGAGAAACAGATTTTACAATGTAGAGACCTGGTACTACACTGATCATGAGTTCACAAAATGCTGACCTAAGTTTTCAGGTCTGGGTTCTTCTGTTACCTGCTGTGTAAAGTCTTTTGGGGGATTGAATACATTTGGGTTATTAATGTAGTTGGTCATGTAACCGACATGTAACACACAGAGGGGCAATTTCAGTGCCAGTATCCTTATGGTACCTGACAGTGTCCACATGCCTCTTTGGCATGTAAAATGTCATCAGGTTCTCGACCATTTCAGTTCTTATGCAGCTTCTGATGTATGAAAAGAGCATAGTGTTTTCTACTGATTGATAATAAAAGGTCATAATGACTACTTTTTTTCTGTTAAAAATATGCAGTCATGACCGCTTGAGTCTTGCGAAAGATTGTTTTCCCTAGGGTATCAGGTGAAATACAGGATGCTCAGTTTAATTTAAATTTCAGATAAACAGTAGCTAATTCTTTTTCAGTATGAGTATTCCAATTTAACTGTGGGTGCTATATTTTACTTGATAAATTAGGCAGCAAATTTTAGGGACAGTTTTATGAGGAAGAGAGATCTGTTCTTCAGTTTCAAAATGCTATTACATATATAAATTCACTTAGCTAGAATCCAATACCAGTAAACCTAACAACAAATTTTGTGTTCCATAAAACATTGAGAGTGAAGTTCAAGTGCAATCTTTTACCTGGCCTGTGAGTTTATTTTTTGAAGAAATGTGTTTGATACCACTGCTTCTAGCACAGGTGCTGAAGAGGTGACCAAAAGACACACTCAGTGGTAATGAGGGGCAAATTAAAGAAGGAAAAGCAGAAAGAGAAGAAGGAGATAGAATGTACATTTTGGTGATTAAATCTATGAGTTTGGATACCAATTTTGCCAACTACCTACCCATGTATCTTTGGCTAATTATAAAAAATTATAATAAATGTATAATAAATTATAAAAATAGGACATGACAATGACTGAGGACAGTGTTTAACATAAAAAAGGTATAAAAAGTATATAGGTTTATATAGGTTTGTGTCTTTTCAATAATTTAACAGCAATTGATGCTGGAGGCTTGAGACTTAAATCCAGATCCTCTTGCTCAAAGAGTGAAGTTCAAACTGCTAATGCTTTAAACCTATGTCAGAAAAAACAGACATTTAATAGTAATGCAATGAAAAAAATCAAGGTACAGAATGTAATTATAATTTAAAAATTATTTAGACTACTGCTGTTCTGCCTTTTTTAGAAAATGCTTAATCAAAAGGCAATTTTACACAGTTACTTGAGGATATTTGACTCCCATGGATAATTGCCTAATGTAAATTCAGAGGACACGTATTTACAGTCAGCAGTTTTGAAAAACACTATGACAGAGTATTAAAATCTTACTTGTGATATCCATCATCTTCAAGTTTAGTGTAGTGAGTGTAGAAGATGAGATGGCTCAGAAGATTAACCTGATGAAGTTATTAATTAGAATATTTGACCATAGCTATATCACAAAGTATTTCCTGATGTGATTATTATGAATTGCTGAAAAAAAAATGTATTTTAAGCTTCTAAAATTGATTGAGTCTAAAAATACTTTTTAAGTGAATGATTCTATTTTGCACATTGCTTCTAATAGATTATGAACACATTAACGCCAGGTTTGTAGGTATTTTATCAATAGATTATCAGGGCCTTTGCACATGTATAATGGACACACATTATAAAATAATAAATCAAGGGAGATATAAACTTAAAATAATTAAGGAAGTAATAAAGAAAAACCAGTTTACAGCACAGAGTAGAGTAACGTATACATAGCTTATAAAACTTATGTCCACTAGCTTGGGTGAGATTACAGAGGTGTCTTTTTCTCCTATTTGTCTTAAAAACTGTTAGGCACAATGTTTCCTAAAAATTCCAAAGGAGTTGATGACCTTTTTGTAATATCACTTCCCTGACAAAAATTTATAATACAAATAGTAGCCTAAATATACTGAATAATTAAATGGAAGAAAAATTGTACTTTAATTAGTATCATCAATTTATATTTGGATGTCAGGTTTAATAAGTATCCACTTTTATCAAATAATAAGTTAGTTTGTAAAAGCTAAAATGCATATTTTTAGGAGTAAAGAGTTTTCAACATTCCTTGTGTAGTTGAAATATTTGTCCAGAAATTTTAAGGATGTAGGGAAAGAAATCTATTATTTTCCAATCTGTATGAGAATCATAGTAATATGTACTCTTCAGTACAAAAGGAATTTATATACAAAGCATTCAGAATAGGTCTGCTCCACCCATTCATGGAAAGCACAGTGTTACTGTTATGCTGGCTTTCATTATCATATTAAACAAGTCTAGCCTCTTGACTGAATATATATGATAAAGGATTAGTGTTGTAATAAAAGAAAATAATCAGAAAGGTAGATGATAGCCATAAATGAAAATTGCTAGTGAGTTACATAATAATTTTATGTCACTTTATTAGTGAGCTTTTTGTTTGTTTCAAACCAAATATTTCTTTGGACAGCTAAGGAAAGGAAACTGGAAACAACATAAAACAGAACGTTGTCTTTAAGCCATATCCAAAGAAAACACCGTTAGAATTTGCTGAGCAGCAGTATCTTTCCTTATGACAGAATATATCTGGAGGTTCTCACACCTACCTGGCTTATACTGACCTAAACCTTCCTATATTTAGCAACATTTAGTGTGAGCTCAAAATAAGAAGCTAGCAGTAAGGTTAGAAAGGCACTATCCATTCCTTCAAATCCTATCTCTGAGAACTCGTGGACTAAAAATTCCCCAACCCCTCTTGGTCAATCTCTCTGTTCCTTATTGTTGTACTGTTCAATACAGCAACCACTAGCCAAATGTTGTTATTTAAATTTAAATAAATAATACATAGATACAATTTAAATCCTGTGTCCTCATTTGTAATAGCTACTTTTCAAGTGCTCAAATGCTAAATGTTCTCTTGGACAGCACAGAAAATCTTTAAAGGGCCTTAAGTTACATTTCTTTATATTCTCTTTCTAATAAGTGAGAAAGGCTTCATGACTATGGCGTGATTCTCCTCCTTTCTGTCTCTACCTGTAGAGTGAACCCTAGGTTAAACTGACAATACAAAATCCAACTTCTTCACATTGCCTCTCTGAGATTAAAGCTCAGACAGCGAATAGTCTTGGAGGTAAAATTGCACGTGTGTGTTATGAGAGAGTTTGCGGCAGGGTGTATTGACAATTTATTCAGTTAGTATAATATACTTATTTAGGTTATTTTCTGACGAATTCACTAAAAACTAGAATGCATATAATAATGGAATGGGAGTTGATATTGATGGTGGTGAAGAAGAGAGGTGGGCTGATCATGAAAAGAGAAGGAAGATAAAGACACAAGGAAATGTAATAGAGAGAGGAAAGAGAAACAACAATTACTTTGCAAATTTGACAAAAGCAGGTTGTTTGGTTAATAATACCAAACAGGATAAAAGCAGATTTTCAACAAAAGTCTTTTATGGGGACAAAATCTGCTGAGCTAAATACACCTCAAATCTCCTCAGCATAAAAGCTCAAAGAGCAACATTTCAATACTGACTCTTCCAGTGTATACAATACTTCCCTTCATGCAGAAGCCAAGCACAATTGCCATAATTTGGCTCTTGTCAATATGTTTCACCCCTTGTATCACTGTGTCTGGAACAGCAAGGTGAGATCCAGGCAGACAGGGCTGGAATCAGGGAGCTGGTTCTGTGAAAATGCGTACTGAAATACAGACATGTAAAGGATATTATTTCAAGGCCAAACTGTGCCAAAAAGACGGTATATGCAGGATTTTTTCACTACTTGAAATCTGAACGGTGAGTGATAAGAGAAATTGAGTGATTGGAAGGCAGTACTTACCAGGGTGTGGTCCTTGTATTTATCAGTGCCTTAGGACAATCAGTACTTTAGGAAATACAAAATGATTCAGTTTGTAAATGGGGAAAGGACACAATGTTTTTGAAAGTTGGATTCAGTTTTGACAGTGGTGGACAAAACAAAGTGCCATGGCATGGGGGATATCCACAACATGAAATAAATATGTAATGTATCTGAAGTAGTAATATTAAGTGCTATGTTGATAAGTTAAATTGGAATGGAGACTAAAGAATGATGGTGGCTGGTATTTTAGATAGGATAGAGAGGGAAGATATTTTTCAGGGGCCCATAGAGAAAGAACTTAAAGGGAGTAAAAAATGTTGTGTGACTCTGAGGGAAACCAATGTTACAGAAAGAGAAAAAATCAGATTCAAAGGTCTTGAAGCAGCCAAGTGATTAAGTAATTTGGAAAGCTTGTGGAATAGCAAGCTGCCTGATATGGATGGTTCCAATCAGGCAAGGAAAAGAGTGCAACGAACTAACATTAGGGTCCCCATCATGAACCTAATGATGTAGGTCTATAATTAGAAATCGATAATTTCTCAGCATCATCACTGCCCCCACGCTGGTTCAAGACGCCACTCTTACATGACTGAAATAATTTCAACAACCATCTAACTGCTTCTTACTGGCTACCTTAAAGTCAGTTTCACCTAAATTTGTAATTACTCTCTAACCTGAATGACGAGCTTTTACAAAACACCTCTAATCAAGCAAGACACAACAGTGCTTAAGACCTAAATTCAAAATAAAAACCAAAGTTCTTATCCTAGGTATTCTCATCATACTCTGCATAATTGGTTGTCGTGCCGTTTGTCTTCTGTTGAGCCCATCTGCATTCCTTCTGCTCCAAATCCGAGGGCTTCTTTGCTGCCCCTCAAAAATGCCAAGCATGGCCCTACCCCAAGGTCTTGGCACTTAGCATTAAAACAGTCTTTCCTCGGGTGTTCCAAATAGCAGGCTCCCCTTCTCATTTAGGTCTCTGCTCTCATTTCGTCTTCTTAGAGAACATTTCTCCTATCAAATTCTCATCCCTTCCTATCAGTTTCTAACCACTTACAAAATTTTCTTTTTCTCCACAGAATTGATTGATACATGACACACTATTAACAAGTGTTTGTTGGTTATTGTTTACTTTCTTTCTCCTTGTACCAGAATGGAATTTCCCGAAGAGCAGGGGTTGTAGTTTATTCTCTATTTATCTGTAAAACCTAGAACTGTGCCTGGTACATCCATATTGGCTAGTGACATTTTTTTACAATAAATAAATAAGAAAATGAAGATAGCAGCAACACAACTTGCTGATGATTAGAGATCTAATGTGAGAAAAACAGAAGCATCAAGGAAAAGTCCAAGGTTTTTATCCTTAGAAATGGTTGAATTGTGGCAGCTTCATAAACTCAGATAAGGATCAGGAGCAAGGTGGTTGGAGGAAAAAATCAGGTGTTCTATTTGAAAATGTTAACTTTCCTTCTGTGACTTAGCTGCTAAGAGCAGCTAAAGCAGGAGAGTGGGTCATAACTACTTTACCTTGAAGGTAATTTGAAATAGATTTAGTAGTATAACATCTAAATGTGTCATTGCTTATACTAAACATATTCGATCAAAGAATATTATAACAGAAAATACTTTAGAAATTAGGAGTTCCTTGGAGTGTCCTGAGGGGACATGGAGTAGTAAGCCTTTGAGAAGCAGTCTTCCACTCTTACAATCCATTTTATTTATTTATTTATTTATTTATTCCTTTATTTTTGAGACAGAGTGTCACTCTGCTGCTCAGGTTGGAGTGCAGTGACATGAACTCGGCTCACTGCAACCTCCACCTACCGGGTTCAAGTGATTCTCATGCCTCAGCCTCCCAAGTAGCTGGGACTACAGGCATGCACCACCATGCTGGCTATTTTTTTTTATTATTATTTGTTTTTATTTTAGTAGAGATGGGGTTTTGTCATGTTGCCCAGGCTGCTCTGGAACTCCTTAGCTCAGGCAATCTGCCCTCAACCTCCCAAAGTGCTAGGTACAATCCACTTTAACCTGAGTAGTTTGCCTTTAATGAGACAATGGAAATGTTTTCAGGATGGTAAATAAAGAAGCTTTCTGTGGTTACAAATTTTCAAAGTCAGGGACTTCAACTTCCCTATTTAAAAGAAAGAAACTGGAGCCAGAGAGGTGACATAATTTGCCCTTGAGCACAAAGTTGGCTGGTGGTGGGGCCATCTCAAAGTCCGGTGTGGTAACCCCAAGATCTTTTCTCTACATTATACTCTAATACAATACATCTATATTGAAGCCAGCTATCATGTCATGAAAGGATCTGGGATCTGTAAACCGACCTGGGCACAGTGGTGGTGTGGGGCTGATTCATACCAGTTCATGAGAGCTGATAGTTAAATTTTCATGGATTTTGCTAGTCGTGGTTAAACACATACATAATTAAAAACTAAAATGTATAAACTTACAATTAAATATTGAAATAAAGGTAAGAAATACTCAAAACTCATCACCTTTTATTTTCACCACACTTTACTATTTTTTATATCTGTGATGCCATTTATATCTAATGTATCTATACAATATAAATACTATAGAATACTATGGCACCACTCCTGAAGCTCCACATTCAATGGCATCACATAGGCAAGCTTGATATCTGACATGGTAGCAGTATTGACACAGAAAATTGTCAAATGGTATAAACCAGCTCTCCTCTCCCATCCCTCCTACTGTGCATGGCTAGAGAGCTAGTGGTTAAACTCACACAAGTGCACAATTTCCTGAAATTAAATATTTCATTCTTTATTTTTTTCTGGGACTTTGGGTAAATAATTTAACTTCTTTCTTATCTTGACCTGAAAATTAGATACAATAATTCCACTCTCATTTGGAAATTGTGGTGACTAAATGACAATATATACAAGCATTCAGAAAAGATGGCCCTACATACAGGACTATCAGTAGGCCATACGGCACATTTTTGCAAACCAGAAGGAGGAAAAAAAGCTGTCTGGGCGCCGTGGCTCACGCCTGTAATTGCAGCACTTTGGGAGGACGAGGCGGGTGGATCAGTGGAGGCCAGGAATTCAAGACCAGCCTGGCCAACATGGGGAAACCCCCTCTCTACTCAAAATACAAAAATTAGCTGGGCGTGGTGGTGCACTTCTGTAATTCCAGTTACTCCAGAGACTGGGGCCATGAATCACTTGAACCGGGAGGCAGAGGTTGTAGTGATCCTAGATTGCGCCACTGCACTCCAGCCTGGGTGACAGACAGAGACTCTGTCTCAAAAAACAAACAAAAAAAAACCTGATGTCCTCAAGACACTTCTCTTATCATATTATTGTAATATACTGATTCATATTAAAATAAAATACAACTTCTATCTACCAGGAAATTATCAAAACAGTACACATATAGCCATCTCTGGGAAAAATAATGTAAACTCTGTATGTTCAAGCAACCTGCAAAGCAATATTTTTTTCTTAACTTCAGTATAAGTAGCCTCTACCTAAATGTTTAGTCACTTTTTCTTCTCTAACTCTGTTCAAAACCTATTTCTTTGTTTTTGTTTTCTGTTTATTTGGTTTTTAGTTGGGGTGGTGTCAAAGACATAACAAGTATCACAAGGAATGTGTGTTCTTTTTTTTCTGTACAGCATCATTAAATAAAAGTCTCAGGAAAATCCTCTCCCTGGGGCCTAATGCTCTCCAGTAACACCCAGTAATGAGTCTTCTCCTGGAAACAGATGGAATTCATTGACTGTGCCTATGGTTCTCACACCAAATGTGCTAAATTTCTGAGACCCTTCCAAACAATTTGCTACACAACCTTCACGTGAGTAGTAGAAGAATATGTCACCTCTATAGGTCTCCTGTTGAAAATCAATTTTGCTTACAAATCGTACTTGCTTGCTCTGGTATGATGTTTGTAAGATAATTCAAGGAATAACTTATCTATCAGTATTCCAAATAAAAGAAGATTGAATCTGGGTTTCATGAATAGGCTTTAAAATTATGTTGGAATAATTTCCTATCTCTGAATCCCTAATCATGTTTTTTTACAGCATCTTAGCTTCATGAAGTGGAGAAATGCCCTGCTGGCTACCCCTGCTACCAAGAAGAGTTCCACCTCCCCAAGGAAAATCAGATAGATATCGACACTCTCATGTTCATTTCAGTATTACTCACAATTGCCAAGATTTAGGGGGAAAAAAAAGTCTGTTGATGGATGAATTAGCAAAGAAAATGTGATACGTACACACACACACACAATGGAATTTTATTCAGCCTTTAAGAAAAGGAAATACTGACATTTGAGACAACACGGATAAACCCAGAGGACGTTACACTAAGTAAAATAAGCCAGACACAGAAGGAAAAATGCTCCATGATCTCATTTATAAGTGGAATCTAAGAGTTAAACTCTTAGAAACTGAGGGTAGAATAGCGGTTAGCAGGGACTGGAGTAGATATTGGTTAAGGGGTTCAAAGGTTCAGTTATGCAAGTTCTAAAGGCCTAATGTACAACGTGAATTATAGTTAACAATAATGTATTGTATAAATTGAAATTTGCAAATTGTAGAAATGCTGTGTTCTCACCACAAAAAGAAAGCTATCAAATTGCGTGTCTTAAATATACACAACTTTTAATTTGAAAACAAAATTAATAAATAAAAACAATTATGGTTTTAAACCAAGGAGGTCTACCTTTCAGTTTCCTCATAATCAATATAGAGCAATGAGACAGAAAACACGTTTGGAAATAGAAAAAAAATTTTCCTGCAATAGTTTGTATCTGCACGTGGAAAGAACAAAGAATCCTAATTCTCAGGAAAGTCTAATATGGAGTTACTGTAATTGAAATGAAGAAAGGGTTGGATATCTAAAGGCTAATTTTCTCATCTCTCACAGCAGGGTAAAAATAAATATGGTATGATAGCAAAATAATTACTTTAAGAGATATGGTGACTACAACCTTAATATTTTTTACAATTTTTCTTTTTATCACGTGGACTGTATACTAACCACTTTTGTCTCTAATTCATTTTATCTAACATTTTCATTTCCTCAGGTTATCAATTCATTTCACTATATTTACACACCAAATGCAAATTTAATATATTTTACTCAAATTTAACTGTATTTTAAGATCTTATTTTTGTTTGTTAGTCCAGTTTTCTGTATATATAGAAAGATAAATATGTAAAATGATGTTTAGCAAATGATAATAACCATTGTTTTTATGCAGTAGGCTTATGATTATTTTTTCCTTAACTATTTTCTTTTTAAACTTCAACAAAACATTAAAAGAACAAAAATAATATATAAATATGAATAAGTATATGAACATACATGAATATATGAATATAGATGAACATACTAATATATATATATGTATGTGTGTGTGTATATATATATATAGCTTTTACCAGAGGTTTGAAAATAGTATCAGTTATGTCAGGCATTGAAATCAGCAAAAGGACAAATAGGGAGAGTTAATCCTGTGATTCAATTAAGTTTCTTATTGTTTGAATTTTATTGTGTTGTTCTCAAAAGCAATGGGGAATTGCCAGCACAAAATTCAGAATGATGGCTAATTCTGAGTAGAGCTTAGGTAGCTGCAAAAATGTGGTAATGTTCTGACCTGAGTAGTGGCTTTATTATATTATATTTCTAGAATATATTTATAATTAAATATAATCTTTTGTACATATAGAATATTACATTACAATAATAAAGAAAATCAAAAGAATCAAATTATAATAGTAAGTTTTACAGAAAATAGAGTTAGAAAACTTTCATAGCCTGTGGCTAACTTGAACCCTCATACATATAATAAACAAGTATCACCTATTGTTCTGAGTCCTGCAAAGAATTTAACTCCTTGCTTTGTGTGACTGCATTTCAAATGACAAGGATATTATAATAATTGTGAATAAATAATTGTACAATTCATATCTTTTCTAAAAAGCAAAATTAAGGCATTTTACAACATATAGGTTAAGTAAGAATGGTTTATTTGAAATCTGTATTTTCAACTTGGGTAATGCATGTTCTTTCTTTCTTTGAAGAGCGTCCTTGGGTATTGAGTACTCATAAACTGTTGCACATATGGGGGAAATTTTTAGAGAGAAAATAACTAGCACCTGGATTGCCATAACATTGAAAATGTCTTTTGTGTGTTTCCAGTTTGCAATATTTTGGCTCATGGGGAATATAGGCTTATAAGTTAAAGTCGTTTTTCCTTAACCAGACCATCCTATCTTCCTTATCACCTTCCTCATAACCATCTTAAACCTCTTTAATCACACTAAAATTGATTTTACTCTAAGTTCTATACTAAGCCTCAGTGATCTACTTTTTCTGTTTTCTATTTTAATTTATTTACTAAGTCTCATACTATACACGTGGGGGCTCTCTTAACATTCTTTTTACATGATATGTTGAAAGATACTACACTGTTAGATATAAAAATTAACGAATCAACTTTGAACATTTAAAATTTCATAATCTGATAAATTAGGAAATTCACAATCTACTAAATTTTCAAATTTTAAAATACTTTCAGGAGACTAAAATACTCTGGGTTCTCTTTATAAATTTTATAAACAAATAATTAATATAATGAGTTTGGTTTTTTTAAATCCAGGATTATTCCCAGAAAACTAACCTAAATTGTACCGAGAACAGATGAACACCTAATCTAAGAATAAAAAAACATAAACATATTTTTGTTCCTAAGTTTCCCAGTATTGATCACTTCTCTTTTACATTTTCTTCATTAGGTTTCTAAATCATTAGATTTTTTTCTCTTTTTTTTTTCTCTCTTTTAAAAAAGAAAAAGAATAATTTTATGTTTAGGCAGATTTTTCCTTTTAATTCTAATTCATATTTGCTCGACTATTTTGCCTTGAGACTTCCTAACTTCTCACTATTATTACTTCCTAAAAATGTGTTCCAACATCTTAAATTTAGTAAGAACATTAAAGACTTATGTTTCTATAATCGTTAAAAAGAGTTTCATGATGATACGCTTGATAAACATCATTTCTTCAATAGCTTGTATGTATAAATCAACAACAAAAAATCTCCTTCTGTTGCTGCAGGGTGCCTTTCTTAACATGGGTCCTGAGAAGTCAGAGAAAATAGCAAAGGGAAGAAGCAGGAGAGGAAGAACCCATTCTCCTGTCCCTTCCCAAATCTTTGTGTTAACAATGACTCCCATGTCCTTCAAGAGCACTAAGAGGAAGCAAAGGTAGCAGTATTCCGACTGCAATAGACCGTGATAATTCAAATGTGTGATTCTAAAAAAAAAAAAAAAAAAAGCAGAAGGAAAAGTTCACAGCATATTCTCCAGAGTGATGTGCTTAAATATGAGGAAATCCTAGGAACATATATGATTTTTATCCCATTACCTTGTCTCACAAACACCACAACCCACCAGTTAAAATTAACGAGTGGTCAGGAAGAAACACTTATTCTCAAGTGACAACACTAAACATTCCCTCTATTCTACTTACATAAACCTTTGAAGAGACTTCTTTCATTTGGTTGCCTTTTGCCTGACTTTTCTAGCTCTCAATCAGAAGATAATGCTTTACATTTTGGGAGAAACTATAAGGTATATAATGTCGCAGTTTAGGTGAAACATATTCAAAACAGATACTATGAAATTTATAGCAATTACTTTACTCATTTAACATTTAAATTATTCAGCAATTACAAATTTAATGCAGATCTATTTCAGCACAAATCATAAAAAATATTTTAAATTTATTTTAAAGAAACATCTTAAGACTCCTTTTCCAAGGGGAAAAAAAAGTCTATCTGCTATTTGTTGGAACTTAAAAAAAAAAGAAAAAGGAAGAAAATACAAAAACTTAACAGCATTCTTTTCCATCTCCACATAAAAGAGAATTTTTTGCCCCACAGCACTTCTTGTCCATTAGAGATATTTGCCAGATGACATAAGATCTTCTACACTGGCAGCTTCAGTGGCTATTTGGAAAGCTTCGCTGCCACCTGCAGCTGCACCTGCTGTGAGATTTTACTTGTAGATTCCTTGGTGAGTACAAAATCTATTGCCTAGATTAGTAAATGAACCTAATCCTAGTAGCAATTTCCTAACATAGTTAAAGAGTTTCCCTGGGTAGGATTGGACTATGCGGATATGTTTTCCCTTGTAAATTTATATAAACTAATGGATGCATAAACAATAAATGAATTCTGTATAGGGATGTAATTTTCTTCATTAACTAACATTATTATACTAAAATTGCTTAGGTCAGAATTCACCATGGAGCTGGTCTTCAAGCTGTGAGTTTAAAAAAAGAAAAAGAAAATAATTATCTCTGAAATTGTCTGCTTTTTTAATTTAGTAATTGTATCTGCTACTTGCAGAAACTTTTAAAATATTTGTGTTTTATGTTTTCTAATTTTTTATTTTTCTTAAAATAAGTAACCTTGGCTTCTCAAAATGGAAATAAAGAATACAAGCTTTGCATCATGTTCTTAAAGGTGCTGGTCCATATATGTCCCAAGCTATAACACTGATCCCCAGTTCATACTGCTCTAACCACGCTGGTCTCCTGGGGATCTTAAATATTCTAAAAGTGCGCTTCCCTCAGGGCCTTTAATCAAGCTCTTCTCTAGGTCTGAAACACTCATTCTCCAGGTATCTGCATAGCTGGGCTCTTTCACTTTGTCTATTTTAGTGTCATCTAAGCAGAAGGCCCTACTCTAAACACCCTACCAAATACAGCAGTGCCTCCCACGCACAGTCATTTTCTGTTCTATTATCCTAATTGATTATTCTTTTTATTATCACAGTCACAAGCTATGTTATACATTAATTTGCATATCTGTTTATTATCTATCTCCTCCCAAACAATCTAATTTCCATAAGAACAGGAACTCTGGATATTTGTTTATATGGTAAGTCACATTGTACGTGGTCATATTCTACAAACATATGTTTAGTAAACTCATGAATGAATGCACGTAAGACTGTGGTATAGATGATTTTTTAAGACGATTTTTTTGTAGTTTGTTTTTAAGAATAATAAGACCGGGAGCTGTGGCTCACGCCTCTAATCCCAGCACTTTGGGAGGCAGAGGCGGGTGGATGACCTGAGTTCAGGAGTTTGAGACCAGCCTGGCCAACATGGTGAAGCCCCTTCTCTACTAAAAACACAAAAATTAGCCAGGCTTGGTGTCAGGCTGCTGTAATCCCAGCTACTTGGGAAGCTGAGGTGGGAGAATCTCTTGAACCTGGAAGGCAGAGGTTGCAGTTAGCCGAGATCATGCCACTGCTTTCCAGCCTAGGAGACAGAGTGAGACTCCACCTCAAAGAAAAAAAAAAGAAAAAAGAAAAAAAGAAGAAAATGTGATGCTTTCAACAGATTGAATGACTCAAGTCCATTCTTTCCTCTTGTGAAATTTACATTTTCAGGAATTATTTGGAGTAGTAAACAAATTTTACTTGAGGATATTCTAATATTTGAAAGTATGGTAAAATGAGAAGACATTTTGATAAAGATTTAGAGTCACTTTTTAATACATGTTCTTATTCACATACTCAGCTTACAGCAGGACTTTGCTTAGGAACTCATTTTGCCAAAGTATCAAATAAACCCCAAAAGTTTTAAGTGACATGAGAAGGATCTCAAAGTCACGTAAATACAAATAAATGTGTTTTCTCCTCTTCCTTTCAAATGATAATTGGACTCCATGAAATTAAAAATGTTTTTAAATTATGGTTCCAATGGTTCTATCATTGTCAAATAGCTTAAAAAGTCTGCTTCGTGATGTCAGAAAACTATGTTGATTGAAAAAATAAATTTACTTTGCGTTAACAAAAATCTCATCATTTGTTACTCAAAAATAAACAAATATGTAGAGATCATCTGAAGAATTAAATGACAGTTTTGTCTACAGAGATCCCATAGAGTTTAAAAATAGTTATGCTATTTTTGTTGAGATTTTCTGGGCATTGTTTTAAAACAAAATTTTTATTTATTTTGTAATTTCAGATGAAGACTTGGCAGAGTTCTTCATTCACAATATTCTTTGCCCAAAAAGTTGATTGACAAAATCAATTTGGAGACCCTACATCATTTTCAGCAATCATGCTAAGGTTTTGAGACAAACAAATTGTTGTGTGAAAAACACTCATAGTACGTTCCTAGTATTTGTTTACTATATTTCTCTACAAAACATCTATTAAGGCAATAATGCAGACAAACTTAATACTTTAGATCATACTACAGAAAAAAAATAAATTCTTATTAATATTGAGAGACATAGGTTCAAAAGAGACATGTATGGAATAACTGAAACGCACTAAAACGTGTTTGTGCTACTCAATTCACATGCATGCTCACGCGTAATGTTCTAGTAGGTTTGCATATGGTTGATCAAGTGTACTCGTTTCCAAATTTAGTAAGTGCTGTCTTTGTTGCTGTTTTAATGTTTATTTTTTGCACCATTATTGTGTTTTGGATCACCTACATAGCAAATGCAATCTACTTGCTTTTAATGGTGTTACATATTGGATGCATTATTCTAGCTTAAAGTAGTTTTAAAAATAGTTTTATTCATAGTTTAGCTATACTATGCTAAATTTTTCAGATCCTATGCCGCATCAGTATAAACCCCACATCTACATGTCATAATTTAAATTCCTCCTAGTATTTTACGCTCTTTTCTGAAAAGTAAATAATTTATTCAAATCAATAAACAAGTAAATGGTCAAGATCAGAAAATTATTTGCTCAGTGGATTGGCAAAAGAATATAACTAAATAAGTGAGTAAATTCAGTTTTGGAAGTAGAATCAAGTTATATTTTATTCAAAATTACCTTATTGTTGTCATCAAATGGAAAACATATTTTCAGGATTCCTAAGAATAAAATAATATAATTAAATTTTCTCAAATTACTACTATAAATAGTATGGACTAAGTATACAAGTTCAGTATTTGCTCATTTATTCATTCAAAAGCAATATTGTGTTTACTCGGTGCAAGTCCCAAAGATATTATCTCTTAAGACATTGCTCTCTAGGATCAAAAA
The DNA here is from genome assembly GCF_008728515.1 of Papio anubis. Lineage (NCBI taxonomy): Eukaryota > Metazoa > Chordata > Mammalia > Primates > Cercopithecidae > Papio > Papio anubis. The sequence continues at coordinate 78,367,173 of NC_044976.1, read as the reverse complement.
AATGTTATAAATTATTAAAGTATTTCATTGAATGCAAGAGAACAATGAATGTTTTAGATGTAAGCAATAGCAAACTAAGCCTACTATGATAACAGCAATCTTTTTTCTCACATAAAAAGAATTCAGACTATGGGTCAATGTTAGTGTAGGTTTAGTTACTCAATAATGTTTGGATTGGAAAGAACACCTGGATTTTTTGGACTTTCCTTTATTGTAGCAAGAGTACTGACACTCTGAGCAACTCTTCCAAGGAGGACAAATAAAGAAAGAATGAGAATATGTAGAAAAACAAAACTTCTCTTGCCACCCCAAGAAATCATTCCCTTACTTTACTCATGAGTGTCACAAAGAACCGTTAGCTATAGGCAAGCTGGAAAAGTGGATATTTAGCTTTTCCAGACTCTTTAGTGATGAGAACAAAGGAAAAACTGACTGACCTTGGGATAAAACATGTATATGAGAATGGGAATCATAGAACTGGCTTCCCAGGAGAGTAATTTGTAATCTTCGTTCCGAAGGGAAAGTAGAAATTAGCTACTGCTATGAGGAAAAGAGAATAAATACTTCAGAAAATAGCATTCTCCTTGCAGAGCCAGAAATGCATCAATCACAGAGATCTGATTTATCCCAACAGTTTAGTGTGGCTACAAAAACGTTGATGTAAGGGATAGCAGAATATGAGACTGCAGATAGCTACTGGTCAGCAGAGGAAAAGTCTTAAGAGCTAAAATGAGGACTTAGAACTCTATTCTAAAATTTGCAAGAATTTCTTAAACATTTTAATAAGAGATGCAACTTTAATGAAATACCTAGGAATGCAACCTACAAGGGATGTGAAGGAACTCTTCAATGAGAACTATAAACCACTACTCAAAGAAATAAGAGAGAACACAAACAAATGGAAAAATATTCCATGGTCATGGAGGGGAAGAATCAATATCATGAAAATGGCCATACTGCCCAAAGTAATGTATAGATTCAATGCTATTCCCATCAAGCTACCATTGACTTTCTTCACAGAATTATAAAAAACTACTTTAAATTTCATATGAAACAAACAAACAAACAAACAAAAAGAGCCTGTATAGCCAAGACAATCCTACAAACTATACTACAAGGCAACAGTAACCAAAACAGCATGGAACTGATACCAAAACAGATATATAGACCACTGGAACAGAACGGAGGCCTCAGAAATAACACCACACATCTACAACCATCTGATCTTCAACAAACCTGACAAAAACAAGCAATGGGGAAAGGATTCCTTACTTAATAAATGGCGTTGGGAAAACTGGCTAGCCATGTGCTGAAAACTGAAACTGGACTCCTTTCTCACACCTTTTACAAAAATTAACTCAGGATGGATTGAAGACTTAAACATAAGACCTAAAACCATAAAAACTCTAGAAGAAAACGTAGGCAATACCATTCAGGCCATAGGCATGGGCAAAGACTTCATGACTAAAACACCAAAATCAATGGCAACAAGAGCCAAAATTGACAAATTAGATTTAATTAAACTAAAGAGGTTCTGCACAGCAAAAGAAACTATCGTCAGAGTTATCAGGCAACCTATATAGAATGGGAGAAAAATTTTGCAGTGCATCCATCTCTCAAAGGGCTAATATCCAGTATTTTTATGGAACTTAAACAAATTTACAAGGAAAAAATACACAACCCCATCCAAAAATTGGCAAAGGATATGAACAGACACTTCTCAAAAGATGACATTTATGTGGCCAACAAACTTGAACAAAAGCTTGTCATCACTGGTCATCAGAGAAATGCAAACCAAAACCAAAATAAGATACCATCTCATGCCAGTTAAAATGGCAATCATTAAAAAGTCAGGAAACAGCAGATGCTGGAGAGGATGTGGAGGAATAGAAACACTTTTACACTGTTGGTGGGAGTGTACATTAGTTCAACCATTGTGGAATGCAGTGTGGCGATTCCTCAAGGATCTAGAACCAGAAATACCATTTGACCCCACAATCCCTTTACTGGATATATACCCAAAGGATTACAAATCACTCTACTATAAAGACACATGCACACATGTTTATTGCAGTGCTGTTCACAATAACAAAGATTTGGAACCAAGCCAAATGCCCATCAATAATAGACTGGATAAAGAAAATGTGGCACATATACACCATGGAATATTATGCAGCCATAAAAAAGAATGAGTTTATGTCCTTTGCTGGGACATGGATGAAGTTGGAAACCATCATTCTCAGCAAATTAACACAGGAACAGAAGACCAGACACCACATGTTCTCATTCATAAGTGGGAGGTGAATAATGAGAACACATGGATACAGGGAGGGGAATATCCCCTGTTAGGGGATGAGGGGCTAAGGAAAGGATAGCATTAGAAGAAATACCTAATGTAGATGATGGGTTGATAGTTGCAGCAAACCACCAGGAAACATGAATACCTATGTAACAAACCCACACGTTCTGCACATGTATCCCAGAACTTAAAGCATAATAAAAAATAATAATAATTTTAATGAGATGGAACTGGACCAAATTTGTATTTCATTATTATTACTTTTATTATTTTATAGAAACAGGGTATTGCTCTGTCATCCAGGATAGAGTGCAGTGGTGAGCTTGTAGCTCACTGTAACCTCAAACTTCTGGGCTCAAGTGATCCTCCCACATCAGTCTCCCAAGTAGCTGGGACTGCAGGCGCATGCCACTATACCTGGCTAATTTTTAGAGTTTGCGTTTTCAAATTATCTTCATGGTGATGTTTTGGAAAATAGATTGTGTATTGTAAGGCAAATTAGAAAAAGTAAAAACAATTAGAAGCCAACTGCAAAAATCCAAGCAAGAAATAATTTGTGTGAGAAAAATGGTAGTAAGAATAAAGAGAATTCAAAAAAGTCAAACTCTGTATTTTTTGAAAGAATGGAAAAATTAAATCCTCAGTACATTACATTCCAAGACACAATTTTCACCACAATTACTTAGCCTTTCATGTACCTAATAAATTACTTCTACCAAACGTGCTTTTTCACCTCATTTCATTGTTCATCTCTGCCCCTCCACATTTTGTTTCATATCCAAAGGCACTTATCCAAAAGCTTCATGAGCTTTCCATTTGCCCTACATTCTGTGACATATAACTTGCCAATATCCTCATATACCGTTTTCCCTTTTCTTTCCAATGTATCTAACTGGTAAAACCCTTGGATGAAGTCAACAAACTCCTTCCTATATACTCAAAGTTTCTGTATACCAATTTAGAACATCATAGAATTGGACAGTTGTACAAAAATGCTTCCATGAACTTCAATTGTTCCCTTAATATTGCCTTACATCGTAAGATAATTCTTATGAGTTCTTTATTACCGTACTTTCTCATCTTCATGGTAGTTGTTTTTAACCTTTTCTACGTTCTTGAAAACATCCCACCACTCAACTTTCCAACCTTTCTTATTGGATGACTTCATTTCTTACCTCGCACAGAAAATGGAAGTCATCAGAGAGAAAGTCATATTTTCTTTTTTTTTTTTTTTTTTTTTTTTTTTTTTTTGAGACGGAGTCTCGCTCTGTAGCCCAGGCTGGAGTGCAGTGGCCGGATCTCAGCTCACTGCAAGCTCCGCCTCCCGGGTCCACGCCATTCTCCTGCCTCAGCCTCCTGAGTAGCTGGGACTACAGGCGCCCGCCACCTCGCCCGGCTAGTTTTTTTTTTTTTGTATTTTTTAGTAGAGAAGGGGTTTCACCGTGTTAGCCAGGATGGTCTCGAGTCTCCTGACCGCGTGATCCGCCCGTCTCGGCCTCCCAAAGTGCTGGGATTACAGGCTTGAGCCACCGCGCCCGGCCGAAAGTCATATTTTCTTATACATCAACGCATCTGCTGGTATTTGAATCTGTGGTCTCTTTCTTAACTAATATGATAAAAGAGACAACATTTCTCTTAAGACTTAACTCTTTCCTTGTGTTGAATTCCAATGCTTTATGGCATTCACAAATACTTTGAATATCTTTCCCTCTGAAAGACTGAAGAACCATTTTACACTTCTGGTTCCATTCCAGCATTACTTTATAAAACAAGTCCATCCATTGAAAAAACACTTTCATGAAATTTCATTTCCTCTTCTGCATATCCTATCTTTCTTAATCCTGTCACACTTGCCATATCTTTCTCTATTCATTCTCTCCTCCTCTCTCTCTCTCTCTTTGATTCTCCTTCTGCCTCTTCCTCTCCATCTCTATCTCCATCTCTCTTGTATCCTTTCTCCTTTTCTTTTCCTTTCTCTTTCTCTCCCCTACTTCCATCTTTTTATTACTTTTTATCTATCCTTTCATATTACCTTTAATCAATACAGGAGAATTATATATTTTTAAAAATATATAGAAATGCAAAGCTGAGGAAATAAGAATATAATCTCCCCACCCCCAGACATTACTATAATAATATCTTCATATTACATCTTTCATATATATCTAAATATATATTTATCAAAATGAAATCTTACTCCATAAATCTTATCACAACTTTCTTTTTAGTAAATAATCACCACGTATTTAGTTCAGTAAATTTTCTATCATCTGGTGTCTAGATCATATTTGAATCATCTTCGTTATTTGAAGATGTTATTTACAGCTGATTTTTTCAAAAAATAGTATTTTTAGGCTAAGGTAGGAGGATTGCTTGAGCCCAAGAAGTCAAGGCTTCAGTAAGCCACGATCACACCACTGCATTTCAGCCTGGGCAGCAGCACAAGACTCTTTCTTAAAAAAAAGAAAAAAGAAAAATCGGTATTTTTTAAAGATCATGTGTTATATCTTGTTGTCATGGTATTTAAGTTCTATTTTATTTAGCCTAAACTTCTTTTTATATAACTCATTGTTGAACATTTTTTTCTATTGGCTCGTTATTACTGTTTGCAGTATTTCGCGCTGGCATTGGCTACACCATTGCTTCCTCATAGTGTCATTTGGCTTTTTCCTTTGAAATAGATGATGATGATGATAGATATAGATAGATAGATATAGATAGATAGATAGATAGATAGATAGATAGATAGATAGATAGATAGATAGATAGGAGAGAGAGGGAAAGAGAGAGAGAGAGATAATGGACAGACATCTGGGAATTTGTATCTAAAAGGACTGGTGAATGAATATTAAACATTTTTTGCTAGAATACCAAATAGAGGATGTGAACTTCAAGGTGCATTGCATCAGACATGGTATAGTATTTGGTTGACCATCATGAGGGATACTAAGATTGACCACTATTTTAGAGTGATGGAAATCTCACCTTTTCATTTCACAGTTACATTTTTTCACTGCAAATAGAAAATAATCTTCATATTTTTTATACTATACAAACATCAAATCTTTTTACCCACTCACCTAATGAACTTATACGCATTTGCTGGAATTGGTAATTTTATTTAGATTTGTAAAATAAGGTTTAAAAAATTATTTAGTTTCTTCTACATTTATTAACTGGCATTCTTCTGCAATCCAGTACTTTTTCTCATCAGTTGAAACTACTACATTACTGAGAAATTTAGTTTCTCTTGGAAAAGGCATATCAATGCATAAATACACATGCTGAAAATAAGAAATTGATTTAGTATGACAGCAAGAGTTGAAAAGCGAGTGTGAAGCAAGTTCACTGTGCACTGTTTTCCAACTTGCCTTGAGTCTAGTGAGACAGAACATCCCCACACACCACAAGTTACATAAAGTGAGTTTGTTGCATATAGACAGTAAAGGAAAGCAGAAGTCTAGAATTTATTATGAGCTGGTCCCCACAAAGCTCAGAAAAGCTACCAATAGTGATGGGATCTCAACTCCATGTGCCCCACTTGCACTGCAACTGAGAGACCTGAGACAGCCACCTTTCCCTTGCATATTATTATACCCCAGGGGTACCTTTAAATGCTGGGCTGAAGTGTTGAAGGATATCCATTTCTGGGAGTGAACAGGAACAAACCACAGGCAGTTCCAGCCAGCTTCCTCTTATCGCAAGTTGTATTCTCAGCACATTACACACTTACTCCTGAGAACTATAAGCAAGAAAGGGAGAGAGAACTGGGTCTGTTCAAGATGACCCACAGCACTGTACAGCAGGTAGACTACCTTTTGTTTGTTTCTTTGCATTTTATTTTCATTTTGAACTCATAAATTTTTGTGGATTTAATCTATATTAATTGATATAGTTTGGTTGTGCCTCACCCAAATCTCATCTTGAATTGTAAACTGCATAATTCCCACGTGTTATGGGAGGGACCCAGTAAGAGATAATTAAATCATGAAAGCATATTTTCCGATGCTGTTCTAGTGATAGTGAATAAGTCTCATGACATCTGATGGTTTAATAAAGCGGATTTCCCCTGCACACACTCTCTTGCCTGCCACTATGTAAGACAAGTCTGCTTCTCCTTTGCCTTCCACCATGATTGTGAGGCTTCCCCAGCCATGTGGAACTGTGAGTCCATTAAACCTCTTTTTCTTTATAAATTACCCAATCTTGGGTATGTCTTTATTAGCAGAGTGAGAACAGACTAATACAGTAAATTGGTACCAGTAGAGTAGGGTGCTGCTGTAAAGATATCTGAAAATGTGGAGACAACTTTGGAACTGGATTACAGGCAGAGTTTGGAACGGTTTGGAGGTGTCAGGAGAAAATAGTAAAATGAGGGAAAATTTGGACCTTCCTAGAGAGTTGGAGAGTTCAGAAGACAGGAAGATGTGGATAAATTTGAAACCTCCTATAGACTTTTTGAATGGTTTTGACAAAAATGCTGATAGTGATATGGACAATAACATAAAGGCTGAAGTGGTCTTAGATGGAGATGAGGAACTCGTTGGGAACTAAAGTAAAGGTTACTCTTGCTATGCAAAGAGACTGGTAGCATTTTTTCCCCTACCCTAGAGATCTGTGGAACTTCGACCTTGAGATAAATGATTTGGGAAGAAATTTCTAAGCAGCAAAGTGTTCAAGAGATAACAGAGCATAAAAGTTTGGAAAATTTGCAGCCTGACAATCTGACAGATAAGAAAACCTCATTTTTTGGAAGAAATTCAAGCCAGCTACAGAAATGTGCACAAGTAACAAGGAACCAAATTTTAATCATGACAAAAATAGGGCAAATGCCTCCAGAGCATGTCAGAGACCTTTGTGGCAGCCCCTCCTATAACAGGTCAGGAGGCCTAGGAGGGAAAAATGGTTTCATGGTCCAGGGCCAGAGCCCTGGTGCTTTGTGCAGTCTTGGGACTTGCTGCCCTGTGTCCTGGCCATGGCTATAAAGGACCAAGGTACAGCTCATGTCATGGCCTCAGAGGTGCAAGCCCCAGGCCTTGGCAACTTCCACATGGTGTTGAGCCTGAGGGTACATAGAAGTCAAGAATTGAGGCTTGGAAACCTCTGTCTATATTTCTGAGGATGTATGGAAACATCTGGATGTCCACAGCAGGGGCAGAGTCCTCATGGAGAACCCCTGCAAGGGCAATTTAGAAGGGAAATGTCAGGTCAGAGCCCACTGGGGCACTGCCTATGGAGCTGTGAGAGGAAGACTATTGTCCTCCAGACTGCAGAATGGTAGATCAACCAACAGCTTGCACTATGTGCCTGGAAAAACCACAGACACTCAATGCTAGCCGTGAAAGCAGCCAGAAGAGGAACTGTACCCTGCAAAGCCACAGAAGCAGAGCTGCCCAAGGCTGTGGGAGCCCACCTCTTCCATCAGCATGACCTGGATGTGAGACATAGAGTCAAAGGAGATCATTTTGGAACTTTAAGGTTTAATGATTGCCCTTTGGATTTTGGACTTGCATGGGGTGTGTCACCCCTTCTTTTTGACCAATTTCTCCCATTTGGAATGGGTATATTTACTCAAGGCCTGTATCCTCATTGTATTTAGAGGGTAACTAATGTTGATTTTGCAGGCTCATAGGCGGAAGGGACACGCCTTGTCTCAGATGAGACTTTGGACTTGGACTTTTAAATTAATACTGGGATGAATTAAGACTTTGGAGGACTGTTGGGAAGGTATCATTGGTTTTGAAATGTGAGGAGATGAGGTTTGGGAATGGCCAGGGATGGAATGATATAGTTTGGGCGTGTGTGTCCTCATTCAAATCTCATCTTGAATTATTGCTCCCATAATCCCCAAATGTCATGGGAGGGACCTGATGGGAGGTAATTGAATCATGGGGGCAGGATTTCCTGTGCTGTTCTTGTGATAGTGAGTAAGTCTCATGAGATCTGATGGCTTTATAAAGGTGAGTTCCCCTGCACACATTCTCTTGCCTGCCACCATGTAAGATGTGCCTTTGCTCCTCCTTTGCCCTCCGCCATGATTGTTAGGCCTTCCTAGCCTTGTGGAACCATGTGAGTCCATTATCTCTTTTTCTTATAGATTACCTAGTCTCAAGTAGGTAATTTTTTATCAGCAGTGTGAGAACAGAGGAATAAATTTCATACTCTACGTTTACTATTATTTTTAATTATCAATTGTCACACCTTGAATGTGGGAAAACAGTCCTCATTATTCAAATATGTTTTTTACATAACTGCTTTAACCTAAAATGGCTTTCTGCTTTGCTAATATAAAAATATGTCCTAGGCTTGCCATGTACCTTGTCAGCCTCCAAAATAGAGTTAGCCAGCTCACAAGATATTCTGCTTTCTGTAAATAGGCAGTAGAATTAGAGAAGACAGTTTGTTTGCCAGGGATATTCTTTGCTATTAGCAGAGGCAGGGGAAGCGTGCTGAAACTTCCAGGCAATTTTACTAAAGCACTGAAAATATTTATGCTTAATAAAATCCTAAGTTATATTTTCCATGTTTCAAAGTCAATTGTAACAGTGCAGGGGTTTTATTTAATGTATTTTGTTTTATAATTCAATCTTTTTATTTGTTTTACTTTACAAAATAGTGTTTGAAATATACTTATTTATATAGTTACTTAATTTACTTAGAATCCATTCCACTAATAAATTTATTCAATATATTTTACTCTAATGTCTCTTGAAATATATTTTTATTTGTTATTTTATTATTAGTTTGATATATGGTCAGACTTATATTTCTTTTTTATATATGGAATTTTTTAAAATTAATGAATATACATAATTAGAAGTTAAAACTCTTTAATAAAGTGTGTGTAGAAATTTTTATTTTCATTACTGACCCTTATTTTCCTTCTTTTATTTTTATTATTTATTGATTACCTTTGTGGATACGTGTATGTATGTGTGCATGTGTGTGTTGTCAATTTAAACAAAACAGTTTATGTATTTTTTCTCAACTTACTCAAAAGTTATTGTATGGGACACACTATTCTGTGCTTTGCTTTTTAAACTTTGCAACATATCCTGGAGCTCTTTTCATTTTTGTACATTATTTTTAAAAGTTGCATAGTAGCCCATTAAATGGATATGCCACCATAAATCAACCAGTCTCCACTGCTGGATATGCCGGTTGTTTCCAATGTTTTGTTAGTATAAAAAAAGTCACAATAAATAAACTTGTATATGTGTGTGTATGTGTGTGTGTTTATATGTATATATCTTTTATACATAACATTGTGTGTATATATATATACACACATAAACAAATGGTTATTTATGTGTATATTATGTACATAATATATGTTCATATATACACTAGTATTTTTAATATATATGCAATATATACAAAAATCCCCTCATATAAACACATACACAATAACAATAAATATATTATATATATCATATATACACACAAGGTTATTTATGTAAATGATATTGCATATATATATATATACACAATATCATTTTATATTTCTTTTGGTTTATGTGCATATTCTAATTATATTTCTCAAATTGGGATCGTTGTGTCAAAGGGCATGTGTGTTTATAATTTTGATAGATATTCAAATACTCTTCCGTATAGTTTTACAGCATCTTCCTTCTTAAATTAACAACGACAATAGGTAGAAGTGTATTTTCACAGCTTTGTTGACAATTATTTGGATATTGGCGTATTTGGTATGTGAGAATTATATCTCAATTTAGTTTTAAATTGAATTTCTTTTACAAGAGGAATGTTGAGCATCTTTCTGTATGTTGAAAGACTATGTATCTTTTTCGGTGAATGATCTGAATTTTTTGACTTGCTCTTATCAATTACTAAAAGGGTTTGTATTAAGGATATTAACCCTTTGTGATATAGGTAGCAAATACATTTTCTCGGTTGGATATTTTCACTTTTATTTTTACTTTTTTATGGTATTGAATTGTCATGCAATAGTTTTTTATTTTTAATGTACTAAAATCAGATGTCTTTATTTTATAACCACAAACTCTCTGAATTAAAAATTCACTGTGGTGAATTTACATATGTGCCATACGACAAACATTAAAGTAACTAACGAGAACTGGTTAGAGAATGTACAATGCCCTGCAGTCATGTCTCAGCTGTTGTCCCTGGAGTATCACACCTCCTGCCAGAAAGGTTGATATGTTCTAAGGTTCACTAACCTTTACTCACCACCACGGCAACAGTGACTGTCAATACTATGTCTTTCCTTTCCATGAAATACCAACTTCTTCAAGTGGTAAATAATGATGATTTTTAAATTATCCTTTTTGTTCTTTCTGGTATGTGTTATTTACAATTTTATGTGTTCGTAACAAAATATTTAATGGAGGTTATTTACATTACCATTTATGGTCCTCACAATGTAGAAATAAAGAATAATTTGTATTGAACATCAGAGAATATCATTGCATAATAAATACAAACATACAAACCAATGAGTTGATTAGGTGTTAAATTATTAGGTAATTGATGTTTTAAAATCTTTATGTTATGCAAAACTTCTTGGTTATTGCTGTTTTAGAGTCCTTATTGACAATTGGGAAAACTGGTTCGAGGTTTTGTATGGACTGATTGTATCATTATTTTTCCCATTTAATATTATATAACACAAGCTCCCTCTGTCTGAAAATTTGCTATCTAACATGTTTTCAAGCATGGATTAGATTCAGACAACAAGGTTACTTGTACTTGTATGGCTTTATTTTGAGGGTTTTTTTTTTTTTTTTCTAACATTTAAATCTTTGATATATTTGGGATTTACTCTGGTGCTTCATGTAATCTTTAGTTCCATTTTTTCCTTTTCTCACATGGCTACTCAGCTGTCCCAATTCCAATTATTAATGGAGTTCATTTTTACTTATCTGCTTTGAGATTGTATCTCAGGAACTATACTTGCTTAAGTGTTTGTGTCTGCCCATCTCCTAAGTGTTATCCTTCTTTAGGGATTTGCCTATACTTTCTTACCTGCTTATGCTCTATACAATTCTTAAGCAATTTTATTCATTCTTAGAACTTTGTTTTCTATATGCTGGTGACTCTCAGATACTAACTTCCAGCCCAGTTCTCTCCCTTGAGCATTATATCTGAATATCTATTTTACTACTTTCTGTCCCAAAGGAAGATTAGCCTCAAATGTCTATAACTTAGCCAAATTTATTCTCCATGCATGTTCCACATCCAATATCTTCTATCTTAACTAGTGATATCGTCTTCTATGCAGTTGCTCAAGTATTTTCATTTTTCATATCTACATCTAACCATTAATATGCTTCCTCATTTTTACTTCTAAAATAATTGTCAAAACTATTTGATTCTTTCCACCCTCACTGCTACCACCCCTGGCCAAGAAATCACATCCTGGAATATTTTTCTTCTTTCACTAATCCTTGCACCACAGTTGTGTCTTCTTCACACTGCTTCATAGAGAGAAAGAGTTTTAAGTAAAGATTCAATCATGCTATTATTGGTTGCAAACTTTTTATGGTTTCCCACTAACTATATAACAGGACCCCAAATTTTTTAAAGGCTCGTGGTTTATGATGTCCTCTATGATCTGTTAACTAATCACTTCTCACCCTTGTTGTTTAAACTCCAGACATAAAGATTTTCTACAAGTTCTGGAATGCATTCTGCTTTTTCCACTTCTGAACTTTCACAGATAGTTTTCTGACTTTCAGGAATAGTCACTTACCTCCTGTTCATTTCCCCAGGCTAATAGTTATTCATTTTCAAGTCTTATCTTAAATGACATTTCTCAAGGAAGCATTCACCAATACATTCCTTCAGCAAATCGATATTACAAATTGTGTGTCAGGTACATTTTTACAAAATCTTATGGAAGCCACCTTATAGTGTGGGGAGAAGGGAGACAATAAACAAATACAATCAAATAAATCCACAGAATAACAGACACAGATAGACAGTACTGATAAAAACCCATTACCTGCTGGCAAGGTGGTTCTGTTGGCCAAAATATTGAGAGCATTTAGCTGCTGCCTTGAGTTTCCCAGTACTCTTTTGTGATCTGACTAACACAATCCATCACCTCCAGACTGCAGATGATCTAATAAACAAATGGTTAATGCCAGGCACAGCTGGAGTTCTGCTCTACCTCCTGCATTTATTTTGGTTAGTAAATTCTAGAGCATTTCAACCATCCAAAAGTCCCAACTCCTAAGCACTACCAATTGATCCCCCAGGTATTTTGAAGATCTCATCCTTGTGCCACTCACATCCCTGTGACTCCGGGAAACCACACTAAAAGGCCATTGAGAGGGCTATCCTACTGGCCAGCCTATCAAGGCTTCTGTTGACTAATCACTACCTCCATTTCTTAACACTCCAGTAGCTAGCCCAAAATCCAACAGGAGAGATGGTATTCCCTTGAGATAGCACTGGCAGATTAGGAGGCAAATGGTCAGTGCCTCTCACCATAGAAGGTTCTGTCCACCAGCCTGCAAATACTGTCTTATAGTCACTACCTTTCAGCTGCATGTGCAAATTACTTGATGAAAATGGCATATACAAAGGGAAGCATTAATGATACAAGAGAAACAAAGAAAAAAAAATGCTGGAGTGGTTCTGGGAGTGAGTTTCAGGAATGGGGTTTCATACACAAGTACAGGATCTAACCTTAGAGATAAGTGTGAGTGTGTCATCCAAAGTAGCAAGAGAAGGGTGGCGGGTTTGTGCAAGATGATGGTAGGGAACAGATGTGAATATAGAAGTCCTGATATCTTTATCTATCTTCCTATAAAATAAAAAGCATGTCATCAAGTGAGACTGAATATGGAGAAGAGATAGTAGAGACTCCTCCTTACTTCACACTAAATAACCTTGCTACATATTCCCTCACAATCTTTTACTTCTTGTTCCCTAATCATCATCACATATGTCATTTCTTATAAAACACATGTTTAGACAATGAGTTCTCCTATCTTGTTTCCTACTTTTCTGGCACAGTGTGGCCTCACAATTAATATTACTTGAATTGAACTAAAATAAATTATAAGGTATGAAATTGAAAGAAAAATAATGGCACAAAATGGAGTTGGATGGTATAAAATAATTTCCAGTTTAGATGACTCTGTGGCTCCATTTTTTTTTTTTTTTTAAAAAAGGATTCAGTAAGAGAAGAATGTTTATGAGGAATGATAACTTTGTTTATGTATATGTTGATTTTCATGAGGTTGGAATTCATCCAAGTGGAGAACTTACACAGGAAGTAGGAGATACAAGTGGAGAGCTTAGGGATGAGATTCAGGCCACATACATAGGTTCTCATTAGCCTGCAAGAGTATAGGTGGTAGATGAAGTTATTACGTGTTTGTGTGTTTTATCATCTAAGAATGTGTTGCAATTAAAAGCCAAGGAGATAAAAATAAAGCCTAAGGTAGCACTCACATTTAGGTGGCAATTTTAATAGAGATGTATTTATCAGGAAATTAAAGAATGCATTTGTGTGTTTTGAAAGATTATATCAAATCTACTGGTCCTAGAAGCCAAGGCCTTCAAGGGTCTAGGGCTATTTTCACATTTCTTTCTTAGTAGTGATGATAAACCACAATTTCACCAAAATCGCCATCCTGATATTCACTATGCCTTTTTTATTTTCTTGTGTCCATGCTGCTTCTTTTTGTGATAATCCACCAATAATTTCTTATCCAAGAACACAGGACAACAATTCTCTACTGCTGGGGACTGTAGCAAGAGCAAGACCTCCAGTGGCAACTGTAAGCAGAAACTATCTTTGGAGTCTGTCTTATAATGCATGCAAATGTTGTCAGTGTTATTATTTGTCCAAAAGCAGCTCAAAAGCCAACTTCTCCATAAATTTTCTCTACTCATCTAAACCTTAGTAATCTGCCCCACTTTAATAAATTACATTTTGCTCTTATACTTCCTTTTCCTGTGTATTGTTAAGTACTTTTTGCTTATGTATGTTTTTATTTTTTCTTTTTTTTTTCCTGATCAGATAGATTTTAAGTTTCTGTAAAGTAATTTTGGAGTCTTTTGTTTTCTAAACCCAAAGTGTTGATCTCACTGAGTTGGAGACCTACTTGTCACTTGCCTACTTAGCTACGTTGATATTGCTAGAGGACAAGTATATTAAGGTCCAAACATAGAAAATTCCTTTGTAAAGCTAGTTCAGATTACATAAGGTACTGGAAAACAAAGTAAGTAAAAACAACAACAAAGTTAAATGGCAAGCAGGCATTGGCAGCTAAGTCGTTTTGCTACCATTTACATTATTAGATAACTTCACATTTCTTTCTCTTATGTACTATTACTCCTGATTCTTATTTCTTTCAGCCACGTTATTTAATGACACATTTCATTTTCCACTGGAAGAACTCCCATAACCTTACATTTTATAATATAAATATAGTACAGTTTGGTACATAGGGCTGACACTTCAGGTACTGTTGCTTCTTTACCATTATAAGCATCAGAACCAGGGTAAAAACTAACGTTACTAACATGCTAAGATATTGAATCCTATTGAAGACCTCTTTCAATGAAAACAACCAAATGCACATGTGTGAGAATGAAAAGCTTACACCACAAGTTCCAAAGGATCTTTGAATTAGCTGGTGGTAATTAAACAAGGCAATAAATAACTTTCAATAAAGCTAAGTTGTTAGAATGAGGTAAGAACTCCGGTTTTCTCGATTGATCAAATGCTTAGAAACATCGTGAGTTGGGGAAAAGCCAGATGCTAGTGGAGAAAACAGTTCTATTGCTGTGCTTCTTTATTTAAAAATGTTACGCTGAAATTAAAGTCATAGGACTAGCATAGCCCATTTATCTTACAGCAACAAAGAAATTTTGGTGTAGACTATGATGAATCCTCATCCTTTATACACATATGAACTCAAAGCTCCTAGAAATTATAAGAAGAATCCAGATTGTTAGGATTCATCTGTTGTGACTGTTGGCTTTCAAGTCTATCCCTAAAGAGACCCTCTGCTCAATTGTTTTTGCAATGTTCTTCTAGCCTACTGTGGCTCCTATGTTCCTCCTTGCATCTAAAATCCATTGGTTATCATTGTTCCAGAACTGACTCAACTGGTTCATTGTCTCTTTGTGGACACAGTAATTGTGTCTACTTCACTGTGTACTGTATTGTATTAACTTACGGATACGGGAAGTGACAGAGAAGCTGGGCATGACTACAAAGGGAGAAAACAGTATTCATAAATATGAGAGGGAACAATGCAATGCAAATTGATGATCAGAAAAATAGTGTTGTGAATAATGCACCCACGAAGTGGAAAACAAATATGCAGTACTCTGTGATTGCTACACTCCCTATGCCTCATCTTGCCTGCTGTTTGGCTACCTTTGAAAATTTTGAGGGACAAAAATAAGAACAAAAGATTTAGAACACTCCAACAAGCAAATTCTTGCCTGGCTTGTCAAATTGTACATACTTACTTTACAATTTATCACAGCTGGTATTCCTGACCTGACTCCAGGCTAAGAGATTCAAGAGCAGCATGCTCCTATACCTTAGCATACTCACCTATAGAGATATTTTGATAGCTTCTTTGGAAAAATGTATCGTGCTCAAAGACAAAATAACTAGAAGGTTTTAACCTTGTAAGTGCTTAAATGTAATTTATTTTCTTTACTTTCTTTTTATTTTGATCATTTGTTTTGTACCACATGGGGTTTTATGCTTTGCTCAGCTAGATTATAAACTCCTGTAGGGTATAGATTTAATTTACAGTGTCTGGCCGAGTATCAGCTACTCAATGTTACTATATGTAACTATGGAATGTTAAAGATTTAAGAAGTATGACTCATTCATTTATGGAAAAATTCAACCATCATGTATTAGCTGCTATATAATACACATGATGCTATATCCTAGAGAGGTAAGTGTGTTGAAAAGATCTACAGCCCATGGGAAATTTTTGTTTGTTCATTTCTCTATAGATTTTAGTATGTGCAAGGAACTGGATATTATGTGGAAGAATATGACAGTCATTATTTATATACTTGTCAAGTTTGTATTCTAGTTGTGATGAAGGCACTAAAAAAATTATAGATTTTACATTTTAATTACAAATTTGTACCACAAATGAATATATAGAACAGTATGAGCATGTATCAGGGAAAAAATACCAAGTATAGAGAGTTATATCCTAATTTTTTTTTTTAGAAAGTGACATTTGAGTTGAGCTTTAAAGATTGAAAAGATGAATAGGTTACAGGAAAAAGAAGATTCCCAACAGAGGTGATAGCAAATGCAAAGATCCTAAAGAAAGAGGATGAAAACCATAAGGATCTAGAAGAAAAACATCTCATGAGGCTGAGAGCTTTGAGATAGGTGGTGGTAAATAATAACGTCATCACCATTGACAAATGCTGATAAAGAGTTTTTAAAAACCTATTATTTAAATCAAATAAACAATAATTTTGTTTTAATCATATTCCTAACATAATTATGAGCCAGTGCTTTCATATATTCTTACATATTAACTATTAGCATTCTGCCATTGTTATGAAAATATTTAGATTTAAATCACAACAAAATAGACCACACAAAATGGGTGAGAACTCCAGATCTGCTCTATAAATTCTCCTATGTTGGACTAGGTCAGGCTTACGCAAACCCATGTGTGTTTCACTTACCCAGTGCCTCTTTTTGCTTTGTGTCTTCCTCAGGCCCACTGCAGTATTTATTACACTGACTCATGCCTGGCTTCCTTTAACTTTCATGTCAATGTCTACTTAAAACTCTCATCATCCCCCTCTAATTATTGATTCTCTGGCCTCTCTTTCTCCTCCATTCAGCTAAGTATAGGTGTCTCTGGATTTCCGCCTTGGCTTTTTTAACTTTCCTTTTGATAGTACCTTCTTTAACAATGTTATAAAAACTGGTAACATGGTGGCAGTTGATAACATTTATAATAAAAGTAAACTTGTATTCAAACTATTAACAGTAATTATGGTAAGCATTTTTTTCTTTATTTTTGTTTTTAATTTTTCATAAAACGTATCATTGCAATTAATCCTTAAGGATTAAAACAACTCAGTTTTCTCTCTGCTGCCTTTTTCTTCCTTAAAATGCACTCTAGTACACAGATGACTACACAGGGAAATATTATTTATACTTCTATTCTATAGATGAAAATTATAACCCTTAGGAAAGTTGAGCAACTTGCCCAAGATTACACACTAAGTAGCAGCAGATCCAGGGCTGAAACTAGACAGGCTGACTTGAGATCATAAGCCTTGATCACAACACTGCCTCATTAAAGTCTATCACAGTAAGTAGAATCAACCCCACAACAGATGGTATGTGATAATTGTATAAATGTAGGAATTATTAAGGCATTTTGAGTCCCTACTTTTATCAGTTATTAGCTTTATGACTCTGGATGAATTTCTGAACTTCTATGAGCTTTATTTTTCATTAATAAAAATAAGATTTGAGACGTCACAACTACAGCTTTGTTATGAAGATAATATGAATGTAAGCATTTAGTATTCTGTCTAGCACACAGTCAGCATTTAAAACTATTATTCTTTGGGAGTCTCCAAGGTAAACACAACTCTTTAGTTGTATTTGAATTTGCTATTGAATATCTGTTCCTGTATTGAATTAATAAAAATGTTTGCTAGAGTTGTTCTTTTAATATGCAGATTATTTTAATAGCTATTTCTTGTCATGAAGACACATAATATTAACTCCCTTATAATATCCTACCATAGATATAGTGCCCACATATGACCACTGTACCTACTGTCCTACTATATCAGTACTTTGAGTCCATTTTAGACCATTTTTCTCCAGTTGATTGAGCCATAGGTACAGATGTTTGAGTTTAATCATTGGGATACATTTTAAAATGAATCTTCTTTTATTATTTTACTGTATTTAATTGTATTAACTTTGTTCTACTATAAACATCTATCTACTTATGTCTTATCCTTATCTCATCTAAATCAGAATAACTTCAAATTTTAAAAAAATCTTTTATTTTGAATAATTTAGTAAAAGTGCTCTTTTTTTCTTTTTTCTATGCTAGATTGCCCATCTATCTATCTATATATATTTTGATTCTCTGATTAGAGACTAATCAGATAATCAAAGATGATAAAAAATATATTGATGATTAGAGATGATTAGATAATCAAAATATATATATTGATGTGTGGTATTCAATATATCAATATATATATTTTATATATATATATATATATATATTTTTTTTTTTTTTCTTTAAGATGGAATTTTGCTCTTGTTGCCCAAGCTGGAAAGCAATGGCAAGATCTCAGCTCACTGCAACCTTCACCTCCCGGGTTCAAGAGATTCTCCTGTCTCAGCCTCCTGAGTAGCTGGGATTACAGGCGCACGCAAATTTTTTTTTGTTGTTTTTTTGTTCTTTTGTTTTTGAGAGGGAGTCTCGCTCTGCCGCCCAGGCTGGAGGGCAGAGCAGGCTCCCCCTCCCGGGTTCACGCCATTCTCCTGCCTCAGCCTCCCGAGTAGCTGGGACTACAGGCGCCCGCCACTGCGCCCGGCCAATTTTTTGTATTTTTAGTAGAAACAGGGTTTCACCATGTTGGCCAGGCTAGTTTTGAACTCCTGATCTCAGGTGATCCACCCGCCTGGGTCTCCCAAAGTGCTGGGATTACCGGCATGAGCCACCTCGCCCAGCCTATATTGTTTTATTAACACTTAACTCCCCTAATATTCAAAACAATACTTCAGTCTGCATATATTTATTGTGATTTATTTGAGAAAATTAATATTTTAGCCCTCAACAAATTTACATTTATGAAGCTAACATTATGAAGCTAACATAAATGTATGTTATGAAGTTAGCTTCATAAATGTATACAGATTGTCGCTTACCTGAAATGGTTAGGACTAGAAGTGTTTCCAATTTTGGATTTTTTTGAATATTGGAATAGTTGCATATACATAATAAAATATCTCAGGGATAAAGACCCAATTTAAACACAAAATTTATTCATGTTTTATATAAATCTTACATAACATGAAGGTAATTTTGTATAATATTTTATTTATTTTATCTTATTTTATTTATTTTGAGATGGAATCTTGCTCTGTCTCCCAGGCTGAAGTGCAGTGCCGTGATCTTGGCTCATTGCAACCTCCGTCTCCCAGTTCAAGTGATTCTCCTGCCTCAGCCTCCCATGTAGCTGGGGTTACAGGCACTTGCCACCATGTCTGGCTAATTTTTTTTTATTTTTAATAGAGACAGGGTTTCACCATGTTGGCCAGGGTAATCTCGAATGCCTGACCTCAAGTGATCCACCCACCTCAGCCTCCCAAAGTGCTGGGATTACAGGCATGAGCCATCATGCCCAGGCCTTATATAATACTTTAAATAATTGTGTGCTTGAAACAAAGTTTGTGTACATTGAGCCATCAGAAAGCAAAGGTGTCACTTTCTCAGCCACCCATGTGAATGACATGTGGATGTTTGACATCACTGTAATTCCTAACTCTAAATTTACATGCTACTGACAAGCAATCATTTTCTTATACTTATTCAGACATAAGTACTTAACAGTTAAAAAAAGACATATCATTAATAGAGTAAAAAAGTAAAGTGTTCAGAGTAACTAAGCAGCACAGTGGCATCACCAGAATACCTGTATCAGCTGTTAAACAACCACAACAACAAACAACACAGATTTTCAGTATCGACCTACAATGCTGTGATTTGATTAAAAGGCTACTGTACACTGTGTTTGATTTTGTTAGGTGAGAAGGAACATCAGAAGTAGTTGAAGGACCCTGAAGTTGGTCCTCTAGGGATGAGGAGACATTCTGCTGGATGGCTTTTTCTTAATGTTTCCTCCAGAGTCATCTGCCTTGTTAATAATTATTTTTGCCTTTGATTTAATAAACGAACATGATTTATTTTTCTATTATGAAGGACAGGTTGATCTAGTCCTTCAATGAACCCATCACACATTTGCACTGTCATGCACAAGCACTTTCTCTGCAATTTAATATCATCTTCTTCATCATTACTATAATCACGATTACCTTGACGGATTTCACCATCAGTCAATAAACAAACAACTGGAGACTCATTATCAACATTGAAAACTTCATGTCCACTTCTTCCAGTTTACTGATGGATTCTGAGGGTGTATTATTTGCATGTGTAAGAAGATCAAACATCATTTTTTTTCTCACTTGATATACAGAATCCTTCAAATTACTACTTTTTTTATTATCATCACTGAACATAGTAACAGGCCAGAGGTTGTGCCAGGCATCCATAACTGCGTTTAGTCATTGTGTTCCAAGCACTAGCAATAGCATATGTGGCATCCTTCATGCTAAATGTCTTTTAAAAGTCTTCTACACACACACCTCTGTTCATTGCTGCCAGCATGCTGCTCAAGATGGCATTTACTCTTTATTGATTTAAGGATACCCTGGTCACATGTTTGAGTTAATGAAGTCACATTTGGGGAAAAGTAAATGAAATACACCTATTTTTTTTAATAAGAATTTCAGCTGCATGATGAGCAGAATTAAATGTCAAGGAATAAAAGGAATTTAAAAAAAAACTTGCAGTAATCATCCAGTCCATCTTCCCTGCAGTGTGCATGAGCTGTTGGTACAAAACGTTTAAGAAACCAGAAAAAATGTCCCCGGTGATCTATGCCTTTTGTTAGCATGATAATTGACTGGTAAGAAATTCACTCCTTAAAAAGAGTGAGGATGCAAGCTTTGCCCATCACAACTAGTTTACACTTATGTGTGCCTGCTGCATTAGCATAGCCCAGCATGGTTATTCTATCCTTGGCATCCTTAATTTTTAGGGGCTGTCTCTTCATCTACAGTCATCAGCATTATAGAATTTTTCTGGTGTCACATTTCATCAGTGATGACCTTAGCAAACTTGTCAGTTTTTTTCACTGCTTTATGATCAGCAAATGGTTTATCACCACAAATCATTTAAAATGTAATGCCATCTATATTCTTAAATTCCTGCAACCAGCAGAAATATTGAATATTTGAAGTTCCATTTAATTTTAAGTTCATTGTGACAGATTTTTGCTTGTTTCATGAGCTTGTGTTCACTGCTATACTGACTGGTCTACTCTTTCAATACACAATCTTCATTTTTAGGTTTATGTAGCTTTAATTTTTTTTATTAGCTTCTGTTCATCACTTTCAGCATGGAACTCCAACAGTTTATCCTGTTTTATCAGATCATATATAGTTATTCATTCCAACACCATCATCTCCTATAAGATATTTCACATACCATTGTCTGGTTTCTCCAACACCTTGACTTCTTGTGCTATAAACATAAGTGCGTTCTCTTTTTCTTATTACTGTTACCCATAGGGATATCTTCAGGTCTTGGACACATTTTCAACAATATTTTTACACCACAGGACAGTGGAGAAGAAACAAATAAAAAACCAACAACTGCAGTGAGTAACACATGTAGGTCTTGGCCTCATGTGGAAGATCATGGAGAACCTGCCACTGGCACAAGCAGCCTGGATGTGGGCCATTTTATGACCCTTTGTAGATGTGCTTGCATGGGGGAATCTAGGCATGTGCAGAAAAGATATATCACAGCTGAAAGGGACTAAGAGAGAGTGTTTTCCCATGGGTATACTGAATAAAATGTATGTTGTGCACCTGCATTTTGGCTGCAACCTGTCATGTGAGATCAGCTATGGAATTTTCTACTTGTGGCATCATGTCAGTGCTCAAAACATTTCAGACTTTGGAACATTTCAGATTTTTAGATTAGAGATCTCAACTGATATTTGATTAAGCAACTATTTTTCTTCAACAATAGTAATCATACTCTTAATTTTTATAAGGCTTTACGTTTTCAAGTGTTTTTCCGTGTATCATGATATTAAACTATCACAAACATTGAAGAGTTTCTCTTCAAGACATCGGAAAATTTAACTTCTTTGGGCCTTGGTATCTTAACCACATATTAAGTTAGTGTCAGCATCCAAAGCAGGAAAGCTCTCAAGGCATTTTCTTGCACTCATTTCTTTACTCCTGCACAACAGGAAGGATTGTAAACTGATAATAATCAAGGATAGAAATTTAAAGAGACACACAAAATTAATGCTGTCTCTTATTTCTCTCTCTTCTGAAATGTAAGGGTCATTGCCTATTCCTACAAGGAATGATCTTCTGTCACTCTCCCTTCTTCCCCACAACCCCCATACACATAGCATGACTATTAAGTTTATTCATAACCAAGTCTTTTGAAGGAACAATGCAGTTTTGCTCTCTCTGTCCCATTCTTGCTGAAGTTACCAGTGTAGTTCAACATCACAGGTGAGAGGAGACTCAAGAAAAAATAATTTCTGGTTTCAGAGTTTTTGATATTTTAAGAGGAATATTCTGTACATACTGAGGAGTTGGGGCCTCTACCCCTTACAAAATCATAAGTGCAAATAATGTGGGAGTTTGACCAGTGACTCTTAGTTTAATACATTATCAGGTCACATATAGTGATTATTTGCCAAAACTTACGAACATTTAGAGTATGTCATTTTTATGACAGTGAATGAGTTTGCCACAAACTTTGGAAAATGATCATGCATACTAAGAACTTTTCGGTTTTGGAAATATTGGGGGATTGTAGGGATCCTGTAGTATATTCACCTTGGGTTAATGAGAAAAGAAGTTGAAGTAGAAAAGGAGGCCTTCTTTGATCTGAAACCTAAACTGATGGTCTAATCCAGTGCCCTAGAAACACCAATTCACATTCAACAGTACATTGTTATTTTCATTCCTTTTGCTTTAAACCTTTCACATGGAGATGGATGACAAGAGTTTAGGAGAAATTTCTGCTTTTCTAGTTTCATGGAACAAATGGCTACTAAGTCGGTTTTCTCAAAAATTGCTTTTTTTTTTTTTTTTCCATTTAGTTAGAGTTAGGAAGAAAATCTGTTTCCTGACTTCTAGTATAAACTTTGTTGTACTCTAATTTAGCTACCGTTGTAGATTACACACTTTTTCTCATTACCTACATTTAGTGAACTGTTTCCATCCCATGCTTAGGTAAATAGATTTTTGGTAGTAACTTGTGATTAACCTCACCTCCTCAATGATTTTCTTTTAAACTTTGTTCGGCAAAACTTGACCTTTTTGACTACCTCATCCTTGATTTACTTTACATTTGGCTTCCTTGGTATTGTATATCCTGAGCTCTTTTATTAAAACATTGTTTAGCAACTTATGGCTAGAATGTATTATGTAAATTCATAATCTCTCACAGCATCCCACACTTATTTTCTTTCTTCTTCGTCCTCCCCACTCCCTCCTCCTCCCACTTCTCTTCTTCCTCCTCCTCTTCATCCTCTTTCCTCCTCTTCTTTTTTGAAACATGGCTTATTTGTAAATTCCTCTTCCATAAAGCCTAGCCTTCTTTATCTTTGAAGCATAAAGCATAAGCCATAGCTCTCTTATACACCTGGCCCAGTGGCTCACATCTGCAATTGTCATAGTTTGGGAGACAAAGGTGAAAGTATTGCTTGAGGCCAGGAGTTCCAGACCAGCCTGTGTAACATAGCGATACCCTGTCCATAATTTTTTTTTTTTTTTTCCAATTAGCCAAGCATGGTGGCACATTCCTACAGTCCTAGCTACTCTGAAGCCTGAGGCTGGAGGATTGCTTGCGCTCAGGAGTTTAAGGCTACAGTGAGCTACAATCACACCCCTGAACTCCAGCCTGGGAGATAGAGCAAGATCCTGTCTTAAAAGAAAAGGAAAAGCAAAAACAATTCTGAAAACATACAATAAACACTCAATAAATACTTTCTAAATCAGAGGATTTACATTTATTGAGCACCTTCTCTGTGCAAAACTCTCTCATAAGTGCTTTACAAATGGCATTTTTTAATTATCAGAAGAATTTAAACCTCATCGTGCACTATCTAAATTGTACATTGTTTGTAGTAAATCTAGTTTTGTTTATATATAAATACAGACATATTTTAAAACTAGTCTTTTCTTGACAGAAGGAAAAAATTGAGGATGAAAAGTTTGTTCATCTTTTTATCCTTAGCTTTAAGAATACAACAGATGCTTAAAATAATGTATGGATATATACTTTTTCAACTCAATGTTTTTGATGGATCAACTTCTATACAACAATTACTTAAAAATTTCCAACTTTAGTTTTAAACTAGATCCCAGGAGTTTGATTACTTAAAATTAACAAAAGAGTTTATCCACAATTTTTGGAAGATTTTTGATAGTAAAAGACACGGGACAACTTTTATAATTTGAGTATTTTATCCTAGGCAAAGTGTGACCTCAGCAGAGTGAACTCTAAAGAAAAAGGGACACATGGGAAAGGGTAGACATTTAGTTTAATTCTCATGTTAATTTCTCAATGATTACTTTTTTGTTGAAGAACAGGAAGAATTTTAACTGCTTATAGCCACCTACCTCCATGGCTTAGGCACTTTGCACACATTAGAAATACATATAACTGATCCCCATTGAGTACCTTACTTTGTGTGAGACTGAAAGATATTAAAAATCTTGGTCTTCCAGTTTATCAGTTGCAGAGCCTTGAAGATATCCAGACACTGTGGCCTCAGAACCAGAAAGTCTAATTACTCTATGGTATTTTCTCTCCTACAAAAATATAATGTTCACGACATTACAAACCACAATTTACTACTGTATTTTACATAATTATAAAAGTTCTTGTTACAGGTCAGGAGTTCGAGACCAGCCTGACCAACATGGTGAAATTCTGTCTCCACTGAAAATACAAAGATTAACCAGGTGTGGTGGCATGGACCTATAATCCCAGCTACTCAGGAGGCTGAGGCAGGAGAATCGCTTGAATCCCGGAGGTCGAGGTTTCAGTGAGCAAAGATTGGTCAATTGCACTCCAGCCCAGATCACAGAGCAAGACACCATCTCAAAAAAAAAAAAAAAAAAAAAAAGTTATTGTCACATATTAAATGTTCAATAAATATTATGTATTTTATCTACTTGATATAAATGAGGTTTTATGTGTGACATCCTTTTTGGCATCTTATGAATGACAATTATCACCCAAAGGACTCTGGTTCTTCCCTGCATGTAGTTTAAAATCTAATAAGTGAAACAACATTTAAAAATCACACACAAAAAATCTAATTTCTAACTGTAATTAATGATAGTAAGGAATATTAGAAGAAGTTATACAGGAGTATAACATAAATATCTGCTTGTGCCTTGGGATTCAGCTAAAGTTTCTTTGAAAGAGTATTGTCTGTGCTAAAAACTAAAGCATGAGTAGATGACAAATATGTTAAAAAGGATTTTCAGAGCCTTCAGGGCAGAGGAGATGTGGAAATGAATTCCCAGTATTAAGAACAAAAAGAAAAGTCAGTGTTATTGCAAGGAAAATCTGAGAAAACTGTGGAGGAGATAGATCTTAAGAGGTAAACGAAGGCTTGGGCATAGAAGATTCCATGGATCATTTGAATGTTCTCATATTCTAAAAGCAGTGTTGAAAACATTCAATGTTGAAAACACTGAAAACATTTAAGTTGGCCAGGCACAGTGGTGCATTCCTGTAATCCCAGCACTTTGGGAGGCTGAGGCAGGTGAATTGCTTGAGCCAAATAGTTCCAGACCGGCATGGGCAACATGGCAGAAACCCCGTCTCTACAAAATATACAAAAGTTAGCGGGGCATGGTGGCACATGCCTGTAGTCCCAGCTACTCAGGAGGATGAGGTGGGAGGATTGCTTGAACCTGGGAAGTTGAGACTGCAGTAAGCTGTGATGATGCCAGTGCTCTCCAGCTTGGGTGACAGAGCAAGACAAAAAAGAAGGAAAGGGAAGGAGGCTGAGGCCGAGCGAGGCCGAGGAGGCTGGGGAATGGAAAGGAAGGAAGGAAAGAAAGAAAGATAGAAAGAAAGAAAGAAAGAAAGAAAGAAAGAAAGAAAGAAAGAAAGAAAGAAAGAAAGAAAGAGGAAAGAAAGAGTGGAAAGAAAGAAAGAAAGAAAGACAGAAAGAAGAAAGGAAGAAAGAAAGGAAGGAAGGAAGGAAGGAAAAGAGGAAAGAAAGAAAGAAAGAAAGAGGAAAGAGGAAAGAAGGAAAGAAAGAAAGAAAGAAAGAAAGAAAGGAAGGAAGGAAGGAAGGAAGGGAAGGATGGAAGGAAGGAAGGAAGGAAGGAAGGAAGGAAGGAAGGAAGGAAGGAAGGAAGGAAGGAAAGAAAGAAAGAGAGAGAAAGAAAGAAAGAGAGAAAGAAAGAAAGAAAGAAAGAGAAAGAAAGAAAGAAAGAAAAGAAAGAAAGAAAGAAAGAAAGAAAGAAAAGAAAGAAAAGAAAGAAAAGAAAGAAAAGGAAGGAAGGAAGGAAGGAAGGGGAAGGAAGGAAGGAAGGAAGGAAGGAAGGAAGGAGGGAGGGAGGAGGGAGGGAAGGAAGGAAGGGAAGGAAAAAAGAAAGAAGAAAGAAGACATTTGTATTATTCAGGATTCTCTAGAGGAACAGAACCAATAGGATAGGTATACATATAAAGGGGAATTTATTAAGGAATATTAACTCATACAATCGCAAGGTCCCACACTAGGCCTTCTACGAGCAGAGGAGCAAGGAAGTCAGTCTGAGTCCCAGAGCTGAAGAACTTAGGAGTCTGATGCTCCAGGGCAAGAAGCATCCACCACTGGAGAAAGATGTAGGCTGGGAGGCCAAGCCAGTCTAGCCTTTTCATGTTTTTCTGCCTGCTTTATATCCTGGCCATGCTGGCAGCTGATTAGATTGTGTCCACACAGATTAAGGGTGGCTCTGCCTTTCCCAGCCCACTGACTCAAATGTCAATCCCTTTTGGCAACTCCCACACAGACACACCCAGGATCAATACTTTGCATCCTTCAATTCAACCAAGTTGACACTCAATATTAACCATCACAAGTCCACCCCTTATTAAATTGAACCCATACACATCTCCTAAGATCATACATAATCTTCAAATACAGACAATAAGGTCATAATTATGCCTAACATAATACAACTATCCTTCGTACAACTTGAAATGCACCAATTCCCAACCCAAAAGCTATTACATAAAGTTAAAAATACTTAAATGCTGATATGAAGTCAATAAATCTTACATCACCTGATAAAGGAAAAAGGAAATAAAATGAAAATACTTTCTTAGTACTAATGTATACATGCACAAACATGTTTTTAACAAAAGAAGGTGGAAATACTCATGACAGTTACAGTCCTTGTTTCTGCAACTGGATACATGGTCATAGCTGGTATTGATGACTACCTTCTTTACTACCCATTCTGTATTCCCTTTGCCTTCAGTAAGCACCTCAGCAGGTCATGCTGTTTTCTTTTTTTTCCTTTTTCTTTTTTCTGATGGAGGTGACCCAAACCTTCATTCCTGAAAGGTCTGGGCCATTTGTATTCCTGTCTAATTTGGGTTGTTGTAGTTTACCATTGACCTTAATCACAGGGCATGGTAATACTAAAAGATGTACTAATGGAGCTCGTGTATTCCATGCATAGTGCATACTCTTCCTTACATCCATTGTGTAGTAGTAGACTGATTTCATCTATATAGTCTGGGTCAATCACTCCAGTCAACACTGTAACTCCCTTCTTAGTCTGTTGACTTAAACGTAGGAGGACCCCAAAGTGTCCAGGTGGCAATCTTAACATCTAGTTTAATGGAATCATTGCTGTGTCTCCTGGTGGCAGCATTCCTCCCTCGGGAACTAAGACTGTTAGGCCAGCAGAATGTAATGTCATGAGAACAGGAAGCAAAAATTTTGCTAGTGGATCACTAGTGGTGATGGTGAGTGGTGCCACTTCCACTTCCACCACTTGATTCCTGGACCTGGGAATCCTGGCTATGGGAAAAATAGTACCATATATTGGACGCTGATTCAGAACATATACAGCTTTCTGGAGAACTTTGCCCCAGCCCTACAAGTATTATCACCTAGTTGGCATTGTAATTGTGACTTCCAAAGGCCATTCCACTGTTCTATCAATCTAGCTGCTTCAGGATGATGGGGAACATGGTAACACCAGTGAATTCCATGAGCATGAGCCCACTGCCACACTTCTTTAGCCATAAAGTGAGTGCCTTTGTCAGAGGCAATGCTGTGTGGAATATGATGATGGTGGATAAGGCATTCCGTGAGTCCATGGAAGGCGGTCTTGGCAGAAGCATTGCGTGCAAGATAGGCAAACACATATCTGGAGTAAGTGTTTATTCCTTGGAGACAAACCTCTGCCCTTTCCATGACAGAAGAGGTCCAATATAATCAACCTGCCACCAGGTGGCTGGTTGATCACCTCGAGAAATGATGTCATATCGAGGGCTCAGTGTTGGTCTCTGCTGCTGGCAAACTGGGCACTCAGCAGTGGCCATAGCCAGGTCAGCCTTGGTAAGTGGAAGTCCATTTGCTGAGCCCATGTGTAACCTTCATCCCTGCCACCATGGCCACTTTGTTCATAGGACCATTGGGCAATGACAGGGGTGGATGGGGAAAGAGACTTAGTTATGTCCATAGAATGGGTCATCCTATCCACTTTATTATTAAATTCCTCTTCTGCTGAGGTCACCCATTGGTTGAGCACTCACATTGGATACAAATATTTTCAGTTTTTGACTACTCAGAGATGTCTATCCACATACCTCTTCTTCACATTTCTTTGTCACCAAATTTCCAATCATGGTTCTTCCAAGTTCCTGACCATCCAGCCAAACCATTGGCTACAACCCATGAATGAGTATATAATTGCACATCTGGCCATTTCTCCTTCCATGCAAAGTGAACAAACAGTGCACTGCTCGATGTTCTATCCACTGAGAAGATTTCCCTTCACTACTGTCCTTCAGGGATGTCCTAGAAAGGGCTGTAGTGCTGCAGCTGTCCACTTTTGGGTGGTGCCTGCATATTGTGCAGAACCATCTGTGAACCAGGCCTTAGTCTTCTCTTCCTCTGTCAACTGTCAACTTCCTCTGTCAACTCTCCATGAGGCCATCAATGCTGGCTGGGAGAGTGAAGGAAGGGTGGCAGAAGTGGAGACCATGGGCATTTGAGCCACTTCCTCGTGTAACTTACTTGTGCCTTCAGGACATGCTCGAGTCTGATCACATATATACCACTTCCATTTGTCATGAAATGCTGCTGTGCATGACCCACTTTATAGCTAGATGGGTCAGAAAGCACCCAGTTCATGATAGGCAATTCAAGTGGAATGGTGATTTGATGACCCATAGCCAAATGTTCAGCTTCCACCAAAGCCCAGTAATAGGCCAAGGGCTGTCTCAAAAGAAGAGTAGTCATCTGCAGAAGATGGCAGGGCCTTGCTCCAAAATACTAGAGGTCTCTGCTGTGATTCACCTATGAGGGCATGCCAAAGGGTCCAAACAACATCCCTATCTGCCACTAACACCTCAAGCACCATTGGATCTGCTGTTTCATAGGGCCCAAGTGGCAGAGCAACTTTTACAGTGGTCTGGACCTGTTGCAGAGCCTTCTCCTGTTCTGGATCCCACTCAAAACTGGCAGCCTTTTGGGTCACTCAATAAATGGACTAGAGTAACACACCAAAATAAAGAATGTGTTGCCTCCAAAATCCAAATAGATTTTGTGCCTTTTTCTTGGTTGTAGGAGGGGCCACATGCAGCAAGTTATCCTTCACCTTGGAAGGAATATCTCAACCGGCCCCACACCACTGGACCCCTAGAAATTTTACTGAGGTAGAAGGTTTCTGAATTTTAGTCAAATATATCTTCCATCCTCTGGCATGCAAATGCCTCACCAGTAAGACCAGTGTGTTTGCTACTTCTTGTTCATTAGATCCAATCAGCATAATGTCATCAATGTAATGGACCAATGTGATATCTTGCAGAAGTGAAAAGGGATCAAGGTCTCTCCAAATAAGATTATGACACAAAGCTACAGAGTTGATATAACCCTGAGGTAGGACAGTAAAGGTATACTGCTGGCCTTGCCAACTGAAGGCAAATTGCTTCTGGTGGGCATTATGGACAGAAATGGAAAAAAAAAGGCATTTGCCAAATTAATGGCTGCATACCAGGTACCAGGAGATGTGTTAATTTGCTCCAGTGATGAAACCACATCTGGTACAGCAGCTGCAACTGGAGTCACCACTTGGTTAAGTTTATGATAATCCGCCATCATTCTCCAAGATCTACCTGTCTTCTGCACAGGCTAAATAGGAGAGCTGAATCTGGATGTAGTGGGAATCACCATCCCTGCATCTTTCAAGTACTTAATGGTGGCACTAATCTCCTTAATCCCTCCAGGGATGCAATATTGTTTTTGACATACTATTTTTCTAGGTAGAGGCAGCTCTAATGGCATCCTACTTTAACTGGAGTACCAAAGTGAGGTTTTGGGTCCCCTGGAATCAACATCAGTTCAGAACCAGTGTCTAGTAGTCCCCGAGATGTCTGCTAATCTCCGTTTTTACAATGCATAGTTACCTTGGTAAAAGGTCGGAGGTCTCCTTGGAGAAGGAAGGGAGAAAGATTAATAGCATAAATTGTCAGTAGTGTAGTGGGGTCCTGTTTCAAGAGGACTGAGCCACCCCTTTATTCAAGGGGTTCTGGGTCTGTAAACTGGCTTAAGTCTGGAAATTGATTGAGGTGCCATGATTCTCTGTTTTTATAATTCAAATTAATCTTTCATCCATTCGACCTGGAAGTTTTCTGCTTATATAAATTAAGTAGAAAGGCAGTAGGCTTCCTGTCAATTTCACTTCTAAAAGCACTGTGATTAATCTGTGCCAGAGCTCTATATGAATCAGACTATTCTGATCGCTTTGCCTCTGCTGTCCATTATGGTAGCTACGTACACCTTGCCTCTGATGGTTGAGTGCTACCACTTGGCCCCTGCCACCTCAGGATCCAATTACTTCCATTATATTTAAATTTTGTAGTTGAGTGACAGCAGTTCTCACTGTTATATCTGACATATAGAGAAGAGCAATTACAAGGCTCTTCAAAGACGCAGGTGCTGCCCTCGCAAATCTATTTTGCAAAACATTGGTCAAGGTTATATCTTTGGGACCCTCCCAGCTGGGATGAGTAGGTCTAACGTGACTAATCCACTTTACCACCCAAATCTCCCTAAGCCTTCAGGTTCCTTCTTTTACATTAAACCAGGGGAGATCAGGCATTTCCAGCTCACTCACAGTGAGTCATCTTTTAATCCATATTTCAATAAACTAGTAGAACCTTTTTTAACTCCCTGAGCTGCAACATTAAATGCAGAATCACTATTTAGCAGGTTCAAATCAACAAATTCAGCCTGACCCAACTCTATGTTCCTTTCACCATTATCCCACACACTTAATATCCATTCCCATGTCTGCTCTCCAGATTGCTGCTTATATAAATTAGAAAACTCAAGCAGTTCTTTTTAAGTGTAGGGTACCTCTTCATAAGTCACACTCATCCTCACCTCTAGGGGCCTGCTGAGATTTTAGTTATAGATCTAGAAGCAAACAGGTGTGTTGGGGGTGGCTTCTACGGAGAATCAACATTATCTGCCTGGCAACTGCCTCAGGGGAGACCAGCACTGTTGTCTCAGGCACTGCAGGATTTATCTCTTCAGAAAAAGGTGGAAAAACTGATTGCAGCATGGGTCGGGGAGGGAATGTTGTCACTACTAGGGATGGGTAAGCTGTTTTTCTGGCCAAAAAAGGTTCATCATCATTTACAAGCTCAGTGTTTGCAGCTTCATCAGGGTCCTCCCACACATCCCCATTCCAAGTAGCAGGGTCACATTATTTTCCAATCAATGCCCTCACTTTAATGTAGACACCTGACGAGGCTGTGAATGCACTTTTTGTTGCAGTTCAGCCACTCACATGATAAGAACTTGTATCTATTTTTCCACAATTTCAGCTCTTTCTCTACAGGAGATAAGACTCTCACTCAGGGCAATATTGCCAGATTTGAGGCTCAATGTCTGCTTCTGAAGCCGGGAGTTAGAATCCTTGAGTTCACTATTTTCTTTCATTACTTTGTCCAGTGAACTTAGGACCAACCAACCAACTTCATTATGTTCTTCGGTTCTCCACATATGTCAAAGGTATCATGTATAGTTACTAAGCTCCCTGCCTCTCACAAGTGGTGAATCAAGAGTGTCAAATGCATTTATTCTGCATAACTCTCGAAATAACTCACACCAAGGACTATCAGTGTTCTCCATACTATTAGAAGTAGAGTCTTTAGCATTTTGAGGTCTAATCATATTAAGCAGCCAACTCCTGGTACCAAAATGTGTGTTAGTCAGGGTTCTCTAGGGGGACAGAACTAATAGAATATATATATATATATATATATATATATATATATATATATATATATGAATTTTTTAAACAGTATTAACTCACATGATCACAAGGTCCATGATAGCCACCTGCAAGCTGAGGAGCAAGGAATTCAGTCTGTGTCCCAAAGCTGAAGAACTTGGAGTCTGATGTTCCATGGCAAGAAGCATCTATCATGGGGGAAAGATGTAGGCTGGGAGGATAAGCCAGTCATGCCTTTTCCCGTTTTTCTGCCTGCTTTATATACTGACCATGCTGGCAGCTGATTAGACGGTGCCCACCCAGATTGAGGGTAGGTCTGCCTTTCCCAGCTCACTGACTCAAATGTTAATCTCCTTTGGCAGCACCCTCACAGACACACCCAGGATAAATTCTTTGCATCCTTCAATCCAATCAAATTGACGTTCAATATTAACCATCACAACCTTTAAGCAGGAAGGTGATTATCAAGAACTACTTATAATGTAAAAAGTATCATAAATGCTGGCAGAAAACGAAAACTAAAGGAAATTTCCATTCGCTTAGGATGTGCATGTGCATGAGGAGGGGCACAATCTTCATCTTTCAAGGTCATTTTCTCTATAAACATCTTTGCTGAGATAGTCCAGAGAAAGGTGATCCATCCAGAAAAAGATATGCAGAAATGTGACAGAGCCACGAAGAACTGTCTCCTAACAATGTCATGATAAGATCACATTTTTTATAAAACTAAATGTGAAGCCTTTGTAAAACAATTGCTTTTTTATACAGCTTCTTGTAAATTATCCATGTCTTTAATCAGCTGATTATAACATATAATTGAGCTAATGTTTCAATTCCAGTTTCTAAACAGGTAAACTTATAAAGAGTTTTAGACTACTTAATCAGCATCACAGTTGTGTATATTACTAAGTGTTTTAAGGAATTAGCTGTCATTCTGAAATTTAGTGAAAAATATTATTGTATCAATTATTGGGACTATATATTACAAGCAGTATGTCCTAAATAAAGGACTTGATTTAATTTTAAATCCTTCTTTCCCTTAGAAATATCCAATAGTGGGAATAATATTTTAAGTATTGTAAATTTGGTAATGATAGGAAATAAGGCTAACATTTGTATTGGTTAGTTATTTTAAAAGTCTTAAAAACTATTAATTCTTTCAGATGTCAATACACTTATAGGAAAGGATTTTTTAAATAAAGCCAGATCCAGCAAGTTGTATCTTTTAAAAAATATCTTTGCTTTTAAACCATTAGTATATGTAGCAGTTATTTTTTAGATATAATCAGTAATCCAATAACCAGTTTTGGCCTTTAGACACTTCGAAGTCAGAACTCCTTGAGGATTTGTTTTTCATTTACAAGTGTAATTTGTTTGAAAATATTTTTTAAAATTCCCTTTCTTGAAATAATTTGTGTTAGAAAAGAAAATAAACGCTAATAAGAACACAGATGGGGGCAACAGTACTGGGGAAATCAACCCTGATTACATTCATTGACAAGAATATATTATGTGTTATTTTAGACTGTATATTCTTGCAATTTAAAGGGGAAAATGAGTTTAGAGTGATAGAAGCAATGCAGCAAAGCAAAAGCTTTATTTTAAAATCTGTAATATTCTTATACACACACACATATACTATCTATCTGTCTATCTATCTATCTGCCTATCATCTATGTATGTATGTATGTATGTATGTATGTATCTATCTATCTATCTATCTATCTATCTATCTATCTATCTATCTATCTATCTATCTATGATTTTATTCTTGAGAACTTTGAGGTGGCTAAACCAAAACTGATTTCAAAAATAGCTTTTGAAGTCAGTAAAATAAACATTAAATAACAATTTTAAAAATCACTTCAGTTTTTATTTTAATTACATTAAAATTAGTCTTTGAAAATAAAAGTAACAAAAGCAATCGTGTGTCAACCAGTTACAATGATTTTGAATTGAAAAGAAAATGTGAAGCTTGAGAAAAATAGCTGTCATGAAGCAATGGAAATATTATGATCACTATAGAAAAGGGATTTTTGATGGGGAGATATTGACCCAAGGGCAATAGTTGGTCTAGGGATGAGGGAGTGTATTAGTCTGTTCTCATACTGCTGATAAAGATATACCTGAGGTTGAGTAATTTATAAAAGAAAGAGATTTAATGGACTCCCAGCTCCACATGGCTGAGGAGGCCTCACAATCATGGCGAATACAAAGGAAGGGCAAAGGAACATTTTCCATAGTGCACGTAAGAGAGAACTTGTGCATGGGAACTCCCCTTATAAAACCATCAGATTGATCAGGCATGATGGCTCACTCCTATAATACCAGCATTTTGGGAAGCTGAGGTGGGTGGCTCACTTGAGGTCAGGAGTTCAAGACTAACCTGGCCAACATGGTTAAATGCTGTGTCTACTAAAAATACCAAAAATTATCCAGGCATAGTGGCAGGTGCCTGTAATCCCAGCTACTCAGGAGGCTGAGTCAGGAGAATCGCTTGAACCTGGGAGGCGGAGGTTGCAGTAAGCCGAGATCATGCCATTGCACTCCAGCCTAGAGAACAAGAGTGAAACAAAAAAAAAAAAAAAAAAAAAAAAAAAAAACAGATCTCAAGAGACTTCTTCACGATCATGAGAACAGTATAGGAAAGACGTGCCACTATGACTCAATTACCTGCCACTGGGTCCCTCCCATGACAAGTGGGAATTGTAGGAACTACAATTCAAGATGAGATTTGGGTGGGGACACAGCCAAACCATATCAAGGAGGAAAAAAAAAAAAAGAGAGAGAAAGAGAGAAATGACATGAAAGAAAAATAAATAAATATAGATAATACAATGGTTTTAGCCCTCCAGAGCTCAAACCTACAGATAAATGGTCATTCTTCAGTGTTTAATATTTCTTGTTAGTGTATCTAATGTCTTCTTATGGACAATTTTGAAAACAGGTTGAGAATCACTGCTGCAGAGTATGTCAAAGATTTTTAAATCAAAAAAGTAATATTTAAAACCAAAATATTTGTATATAAACATTGTATTGATAGTTATATATATGGATTTACTTATAAATAGTTGTCGTGATGCATCTCAGGTGTTTAAATAAGCTAATTTTAAATGTAATCTCTAACAAAAAAGTTTTAGAAAACTGTGCTGTAATATACTTTATAGATGCAATAGATAGATAGATAGATAGATAGATAGATAGATAGATAGATAACAGATAGATCATTATTTAAATGCAATGCTTCTCTTTTTACCTGGTTTCAGTGTGTTACAATATTTACCAACAGTCCCCTAAAGTCTTAACTCATTCCAATATTAACCCAAAAGTCCAGGTCCAAAGTCTCATCTGAGACAAGGCAAGTCTCTTCTGCCTATCAGCCTGTAATATCAAAAGCAAGTTCATTACTTTTTAGATACAATGGGGGGTAGAGGCATTGCATAATTATACCTATTCCAAATGGGAGAAATTGGCCAAAACCAACGGGCTACAAGCCCCATGCCAGTCTGAAATCCAGTTGGGCAATCAAA
This sequence comes from Papio anubis, assembly GCF_008728515.1. NCBI lineage: Eukaryota > Metazoa > Chordata > Mammalia > Primates > Cercopithecidae > Papio > Papio anubis. The sequence goes on along the minus strand of NC_044976.1, from coordinate 78,330,995 downwards.
TCTTAAAGCTCTGAAATGATTTCCTTTGACTCTATGTCTCATATCCAGGTCATACTAATGCAAGAGGTGGGCTCTCACAGCCTTGAGCAGCTCTGCCCATGTGGCTTTGCAGGGTACAGCCTCACTCTGGCTGCTATCATGGGCTGGCACTGTCTGTGGCTTTTCCAGGTACACTGTGCAAGCTGTAAATGGATCTACAGCTCTGGGGTCTAGAGGATGGTGGCCCTCTTCTCCCAGCTCCACTAGGCAGTGCTCCAGTGGGTACTCTGTTTGGGGGCTCTAACCCCACATGTCTCTTCCACTCTGCCCTAGTAGAGGTTTTCCATGAGGGCTCCACCCCTACAGAAAACTTCTGACTGGACATCCAGGTGTTTCTATACATCTTCTGAAATCTAGTTGGAGGTTCCCAAACCTCAATTATTGACTTGCGTGCTGTCACAGGCTCAACACCACATGGAGGCTGCCAAGTCTTTGGACTTCCACCCTCTGAAGCCATGGCCTGAGATGTACGTTAGCCCCTTTTAGCCATGGCTGGGACTTAGGGCACCAATTCCTGAAACAGCACAAAGCAGCAAGGTCCTGAGTCTGGCCCAGGGAACCACTTTTTCCTCCTAGGCCTCTGGACCTGTGATGGGAGGGGTTGCCAAAAGGTCTCTGACAAGCCCTGGAGATATTTTCACCATTATCTTGGTGATTAAAATTTGGCTTCTTATTACTTATGTACACTTATGCAGTTGGCTTGAATTTCTCCCCAGAAAATGGGTTTTTCTTTTCTATCACATCATTGGGCCACAAATTTTTCAAACTTTTATACTCTGCTTCCTCTTGAACACTTCACCACTTAGAAATTTCTCCAGATACCCTAAATTATCTCTGTCAAGTTCAAAGTTCCACAAATATCTAGGGAAGGGCAAAATACCACCAGTCTATTTGCATTGCAAGAATGATCTTTAATCCAGTTTCCAACAAGTTCCCTGTCTTCCTCTGAGACCACCAAAGCTTGGACTTCATTGTCTATGTCACTATCAGCATTTTGGTCAAAGCCATTCAGCAAGTCTCTAGGAAGTTCCAAGCTTTCCCACATCTTCCTGTCTTCTGAGTCTCCCAACTTTGGCAACCTCTGCCTGTTACTCAGTTCCAAAGTCACTTACACATTTTCTGGTGTCTTTATAGCAGCACCCCACTATCTGTGGTACCAATTTACTGTATTGATTCATTCTCACACTGCTATAAATAATCACCTGAGACTGGGTACTCCATAATAGAAAGAGATTTAATTGACTCACAGCTCTGCATGGCTGGGGAGTCCTCAGGAAACTTACAATCATGGTGGAAGGAGAAGCAAACATATCCTTATTCACATAATGGCAGGGAGGGCAAGTGTCAAGCAAAGGGGAAAAAAACCCTTATAAAACCATCAGATCCTGTGAGAACTCACTCACTATCATAAGAACAGCAGCATGGGGGTAACTGCCCTCATGATTCAATTACCTCCTGTCAGGTCCCTCTCATGACACATGGGGATTATGGGAACTATAATTCAAGATGAGATTTGGATGGGGACACAGCCAAACCATATCAGAGTCTTTATGTTATCCTTTCTGTAAATGCAAAATTCGAATATATTCTTTTTTGGTAAAGATTTTTGGACTCATTAACTTTTTTCAGATTTTTAAAAATAGTGGAGCAACATTGACCTTCAGTTGTTAGTTAAATGAACCTCCACAGCATCTTCGATGTTGTTACAAATATGTCAGAAGACATACACACATACACACACACACACACACACACATTCATATTCTACTCAGTGTCTCTGATCAGTACTTCCAGAATTTTCCTTTGCAATTTTTTTGTCCTGAGTTGAATAAGTTTAGAATATAGTTTGAGGCAAAAGTTAATGTTGTCGCTTGTAATATTATTTTATCTCTTTATAGAATATTCTATATTCTAGTGAATAACCCATCATCAGTCCACTGCCAGTCTATTCCCTAAAGGTTTTCTTACAAAGTTCAACATTATAGTGCAAATAAATCAGTCTTTTGATTTTGCAGCCCTACTCCCAGGAGAGGGCAGTGAGGCAAAAGATTAGAAAATGAAATTATGAAATAAATACTAATGGCATCAGGAAAATGTAATGTCATATTTGTCTCCATATATTTTCTTAGTCTCACTAATGATATTCCTCAATCATACTATTTCCTTGAGTTATTTATACAGAAAAATGTACATCTCTTTTTTTAGGCATTCAGTAACTTCAAAAGTAATTCATCTATGTCCTGAAGGTCAAGTATGATGTAAAAACTAACAGTCTAAGTCAACGGGCTAATGCTAAGGTGTAAATGGCAATTAAAACTCATGACCTACAAAAGGAATAAACCCCCCATTACCAAGACATCTGAAAGGTAAATATGAAATGAAAATAAAAAATCACTCTGACCACAAATAGCTACACGTTAGAAAGCATTGTGCACCTTATATTCTAGTTTCTTGTTGGTAACTACAATAAATAGTTCTATAACCTAAACACTTGAGGGCAAATAAGTTTAGTCCTTAAGCAACCATAATCTTCAGTCTTCATATATAATGTACATTGAAACAGATCATTCTCTCTATAACCCTCACCAGCTAAAGTTGCCTTTCCATCAGTGCATAGCTGAGAGATGGCCATTTGGTGCCAGAAAAGAGGAAAAATTAATGAATTGGTAAATGCTTTTTAAGAAAAGTAGAGAAAAGTTCGGTGCAAATGATGCATGCTTTTAATGAATTTTTCTCTTAACTATAATTCAGAAACTAAGCTCTGATTACAGATCTAGTTCAAGCTAATGTTCTGTGCATAACTAGAAAAATAATTCTATCTGGAACTTGAGACTGTACATGTGGACATTCCTTTGAATAAATAGCTATCATAATATCATATAGTCTAGATCAGGTCATATTGCACCTTACAAAGAGAATCAAGCAGCTAAAATTGTTCCTTTGGGATTACTTTAGGGGTATAAACTCTTCAAAGGTATCTGCTTGCTTTGGAAATCCTTTTTTTCTCCCTACATGCATTCACATGTCTTAGAATATGCTCTTCACCAAGCTGGCTGCGTCCAGGAACTTGCTGTGCTTCCAATAATTACTCACCTTGCTGCTGATCAACTTCAGAAGAGAAAACTGCTGTGTAGAAATAGCTCTACTAGTATGACATAGAGAATAAAATCCAGCAATCTCCCCCTTATTGTAAATTTTCAGTTAACTTCTATGAAGCTTACTATGAAAAAATAAAAGGAAGACTTTGTATACATAATACATTTTCCTCAAAAATTGTTAATAAAGAGACCAATAAACTTTTCCAGTTTGGTGCACGAGCTTCCTGGAGTGTCACTGGTCTGAGTTGGCCTAAAAACACTCAAGTTGGCACTAACACTAGATAGGACAGCTGTTCCCATTTCTTCCCCTTAAGGGGTCCCATGCTTTTCCTGGCAAAGAAAGAGAACTTGACTGGCAAAGAAAGACATACACTTACACAATGCCAAAATAACCAGGTAATTATGTCAAAAGCAAAAATAATTCACAAAGGAAATTGGCACCATAAAATGAAATAATATGCCTTAAATGAAATTAATAGTTTGTAACACAAATCTTCAAGTTAATCAATCATGATAAATACGTGACATAGAAGAAATCTTCACATATTTCAAACTTTATCGTGCTCTTGTGCTGTCAATTATGAAGATGCTGGAAAATATGTTCGATTTTTTCATTCCATTGCATTCATTAAGCTTGATTGGAAATGAAATTAACAAATATTTTACTTATTCAATAACTATTGATTTGGTGCTTCCTATATGCCAGAGCTTTGATAAGGTCAAATAATTTATAAGAGCAAAAGATTGACTCTTGATTTAATAGATTATTATAATTAACTATCCTAGGATGTTTTATGGACATATCATACCCCATGTATATACCTTTCTATAAGAATAATTCAAATTGCTTATTAACTAGCCTGATTTATTTACATTGGCAGACAAGAAATCCAAATGAAGGTCAAATTCATTTGCAGTGTATAGACTGACACTTGTCATATTTTTTAAATTCAATATTTGTATGTCAAATAATTCATCTGAACAAGATTAACATGGTAATGAAGTAAATCCCATAGAAAACATATCCTAGGTAATGATGGCTTATTACGGTTTTATTGACAAGAGTGGAAATTAAATATCAGTACAGTTTTAAATTAAAATGTATGTAATTTAGTTTTAATAGAGTACAAATAAGTATATAGATAAAGTATACTTTTTAACAGTGATATACTGTAACTCAGGATGTTTATCAAAACTTAAGGTGATATTCTCAACATATATGTTTAGAGAAGCTACTACATGTATAATATTATATTAACTTTGGAATCACAGTTTTGACTCAATAAAAACTGACTACAAAAATTACATAATTATCACTTTAGAATAGAAGTAGCAAATAAAATGTTAATGTTATTTAACAAAATATTACAAATTATGTGTGTACTAGCGTCAAAGCCTTATTTCAACAGAGTTAAAGGAAAGTCTGATTTTAAAATATTACTCTAAAAGAAAAATTTGTGTTAACAAAAATTTGAGATGCACTAAATCTTAGCCCATAAAAAATATCCTCATGCTCCTGTAGGTCAGAATATCCGGCTGGTCAATGTCATCCAGGAACTGCAATAGTTATTAGTGCATGAAGGAATTAAGATACTTACACACAGAGCTTTTTATTCAGGTAAGATTCTTTCATTACACTTGTTCTTAATTTTTGTTTACTTGATCATTTCCTTTCTAATGTCATTCTTCTGATACCAACTATATCAATAAAATTTTTGTTATAAGAATATAGTTATGTATTCTAGTATCAGTCCCATTTTTGGGTCACAAATATAAATTTTCAAGATATCTTAAGTTTACAAATATTGTTTTGAGTATTCTTTTTTTTTTTTTTGAAACGGAACCTCAATCTCACTCTGTCACCAGGCTCGGCTCACTGCAACCTCCGCCTCCTGGGTTCAAGTGATTCCCCTGCCTCAGCCTCCCAAGTAGCTGGGACTACAGGCGCGCATCACCATGCCTGGCTAAGTTTTTGTGGGTTTTTTTTTTTTGTATTTTAGTAGAGATGGGGTTTCACCATGTTGGCCAGGATGTTCTCAATCTCCTGACCTCGTGATCTGCCCACCTCGGCCTCCCAAAGTGCTGGGATTACAGACATGAGCCACCATACCTGGACAGCTTTGAGTATTCTATGAAACATTCCAGTCTATTTATTTGTTCAACAAATAAATTTGTACAATGGTTATTATATTCCTGATACTGTCCTAGGTTGTAGTGATACAGCATAGAATAGAATAGAAAGTTTCTAATCTTATGTAACATATATTATTTTACTTAAGAAGATGCATATTTAATAAACATTCTTATGGTTGTCTTACTTTTTCTACTGGAAAATTTGTCATTTTTATTTTTATCTGTGAATACAGTTGCATTAATTTCTTGCACTAGTTCTTGCAATTGCAACTGATTTGACGTTTCATCAGTATGAAAGATTAACATTGTCTATTATAATCAACCATTGATTTGTTCTGAACTGTATTCCTACCCACAGATTCAGCTCCGTTTATGGAGGGTGCTATGTTAGGCTCCCTTATTCTCTGGTTTCTGGCGAAGTTTGACAATAAGAGGCTTTGGCAGAAGATTAGAAGTTTGAAGAAAGAAAGAAGGAAGGCTATTTTTCCTCCCCTCTCTGTTTCTGGGTCATTTCTGGAAAGATTACTTCCCACACATCTCCTGCTTCCACTGGCCTCCTCAGCGCTCTGCTGAAACCAAATTCTTCAAACAGCCTAGGAATGGCTGTGACTTTCTGTTGTTGCTAATTTCTAGATTCCCTTAACATTCCTTGTTTGGCTTTTTAATTTTCTATTGCCATGAAACAAATGTTTTAAATTAAAGTCCATCAGTATGAAAAATCTCAAGTGGTGTTGGTTTTCCTGGTTGGGCTTTGTCGTATACACCTTTGAACTTGAGAGAATTTAGAGCTACTCAATTGCTGATTCTCTCAGAAATAAATTATCCTAGCTCCTCATAACAGTGTACAACACAGACCATGGAATACACTTACAAGGTAACTTTTGGAGAGACAGCAAACTACTTTCTATGTACACAGATCTGTTTACAAGTTTTTTTTAAAAAATATTGTCTGCATGTGTTTGGTGATTAGTCTGACTAGAACTAATAGGAAGAAGGAGTGGATTCTACTCACCCTTCACCTACACTAGACTTCATTTTTGTGACTATTTACTTGACATCATCTATTTTTTTCTCTCCTGGATTATTGATATCAGTACACAAACATTCACTCACCCACACACATCCACTTGCTTTACTACCTCTCACTTTAGAAAAGCTATCTTTACTCCATGTTAGCTTTCCATATTTTCCATTTCTAGCATCCACTTTATCTTACAATAATTCCTCCAAAGGTTTTCTTTATTCTTCAATCTCTGCTTTCTCAATCCTCATTATTTCTTCAATTCATTCCAATTGGGTGTAAAAGACTAAATTTCTCTGGCTTTAATGAGACTATACATTTCTTGGTATTACAGTTATCATATATTTCAGCCTTTATTGCTTATCTTTTTCCTTTATGCAATGTTTACTTTTTTTTTTTTTTTTTTTTTTTTGAGACAGAATCTCTCTCTTACCCAGGCTGGAGTGCAGTGGTATGATCTCAGCTCACTGCAACCTCCGCTTCCCACGTTCAGGCAATCCTCCTGAGTAGCTGGGACTACAGGCGTGCGCAACCACACCCAGCTAATTTTTGTATTTTTAGTAGAGATGAGGTTTCACCATGTTAGCCAGGATAGTCTTGATCTCTTGACCTCATGATCTGTCTGCCTTGGCCTCCCAAAGTGCTGGGATTACAGGCATGAGCCACCGTGCCTTGTCCAATGTTTGCATTTTGAAGTAAACTAGATTTCACACCTTGGATCATTTTCCTTAATGTCAGCATTCTTCCAACAAGTGACCTCACCTAATCCCATTTTTTCTTTATTATCTATTTAATGATGGTTCCCCATGTGCATCCCTTCCCTGAATTCTAGACTTATATATCCTACTTAACATTTGCATCTGGGGAGTAAATTGGATTAAAACTTAATGTGCAGAAAATACATTGACTCCTTTCCTCCGCCTCATCCTTCATTCTATCTCAGTAAATGGCATGACCATCCACCAGTTGTTTGGGTGCACACCTCACAATTTATATTGATTCAGCACTCACAAACACCACCACACACATTCCATTAGAAGCCCATGTGCTTTACCCACAAATTATAATCAGATCCAGTGACTTCCAAACCATCATCATTTCTCTCATCATTTCTCACTACCATAGTCTCCCTAACCATTTTTCCTGTTTTTCTTTCTTATTGTACAATTGATTCTCCAAACAGGGTTTTCTTGTCACATTTTACATATGAGGGAGCATCAGATTTCTTTCAACATGGTGACAAACTAACATGGGCTGCCACCTCTCACCCTCAAAATCCACCCTGAAGAAATAATATAGAAGCAAGAAGAAAGAATAGATCTGGGGGTAGCACTACAAGTTGGGGCAAAGAGGAAGCTAACCAAATAACTGGGGAAAAAAACTCAAGAAAGGGATGTCTAGAGAGTATTTTTAATACTCTCTGGATATATGAATGATATGCGTACCTAGGAAAGATCTTGGAAGCACTTAAGCTCTTACCTCTGGCTGATTCTGAGGTTCTGCGCAAGTAACTGAATAGGCAGAATTGGAAATTGCCTGCCTGAGCTTTGAAGGCACGCCCCAACATCCAGTATGAACAGAGCTTCAAAGACAGGTGGAAAACTACCGAGGGTACCAATATATGCGTAATAGGAGTCTCAGAAGGGAAGCAGAGAGAGAAAGGGTTAAAGGGATGTTGAGAAATCATGGTCTAAAATTTCTCAAATTTGATGAAAAATATTAATCTACATGTCTGAGGAGACCAATGAACTCTATGCAATACCAATTCAAAGGGATCCACACCTAAATACTTCATAGTTAAGCTATTTAAAGACAAAGGGACAATCCAGAAAGTGTCAGTAGAGAAGTGACTCACCACATACAAGAAATCCTCAATAAAATTTACAGCTGCTTTCTCATGGAGAAAAACCATGGAAGCCAGAAGGCAATAGAAAAATGTATTCAAAGTGCTGAATGGAAAAAGCTATTAATCAAGAAATCTGGTATGGTTGTATTAATTAGTTTGACTCTGCAAATATTATGCTATTGTTTGTAGAATCAAATAAAATCATGTTCATTAACTTTTGTGTAAATCAATCTCCAGGCACTAGAGATATAGCAGAATATGAAAAGAAATAGTTTCTGTTCTTACAGATCTTGCATTCTAGCTGGAAAACAGACATTAAACAATTAATAGCCCAATTATTTAATTAAGATTTAAAATATATATAATGTGTATATATATGTGTGTGTGTGTGTGTGTGTGTATGAAAATAGATCATTATTAGGTATAACAGGAGGCACTGAACTGCTTTGGTGTTTCCAATATGTCTTCTTAAGAAAATGACATTTGTGATGTTTGAAAGGAATTTTTAAAGGCGAGTACAAAATGTTATCTCTCTCTCCACATTCAACATTGATTTACATATCAGTAGGCTTCAAGTGGCCAAGCTATGTGTCTATATTATTTACTGATATGGCTACAGTGCTTGTATTCAATGCTTATGCCTCATGCTTGTTACTTACCCAATCAATATTTGTTAAATAAATGAGTGAACCTTTAATTCAGCTGACTATAATGCATGGAAGAGTTTTTATTTATCAGTACATACAAACAGAACTGTCTCTGGGGGAACAACAAGAAATGGTTCTGAGACTTACATTGTATAGCTGATAAGGCATATTTAGAGTCATGATGAATATATCAATATTTTTGAAATGGCCAGTGAAGAAAATAACCTTAATACTTGCTTTTTATTAATACAGATTAAAGGCCAAAAATTATTATTTCATTAAAGATGTTATTTTTGCATGTCTTTGTATTATGGACAAGAAGTGTTATTTCTAGTTATTTATCAATATCTATTATGTCTGATAGGTAGGAAAATATATTTCTGGCATTTTAAGGAGATTTTTAAACAAAATGTTTTCTGTTACTGTTTCTTAAAAAAATTTTGATTGTATTGTTTGTATAGCTTTATATTTAGGCAAGTTTATCACTGGTAATTACAACTAGAAATGGCCAAGCTGTTGTGTTTATAGCAACATGTCCATTGTTGCTAATACGATATAACTGACTTTTAATGAGTCTGGCAAATTTTATAAACAAGTATGCCAGGCACATCCTTTCATTACTGCCTAAGACTTATTAATATAATTATTTTCTCAAACATCTTGACTGACAAGTTAAATATTACTGCCACACTCATGTGGCACTCATGTGGGCTGTAAGAACACACCAGAAAAGGGAGAAGCTGTTTCTTTGGCTCTAATTTACCAATACGTATTATATTACTATTGTTTTCAAGGTACTACATGCTTCTCAGATTATGGTGAATGTGCAATGGAAAATACAGGCTCTCTCTTTAAGCTCTGTTTGCAGGGATGGTTATTTCCTTGGGATATTCAATATCTCTTCAGTCACAAAAAGATTTTATGCAATCATATGGTCCAAGGATCTAAAGCTATATTCTTATAAATGAACAATCTCTGGTCTGCTATGATACAGATGGCAGAGAGCAACATAGTTCCAGTGAAAGGGAAATGAAAATTTAGCTTGGTTTTATGATTGAAAATGTCCCATTTAAAGACCACTGTGTTATACAATATATACAAAAGGACCACTTTGGAGGAATAAATTCTTTTGTAACCAATAAAACAATGTATCTGTAACATATTGCTTTCTTTATTTACAACCCATAAGAAAATATGTAATATTTAATTAGCTTCTCTATTAAATGTAAAATTGCCAACTTATTAATAAAAACAAAATGAGTAGTAAACATTGCATAGATATATGAACAAATAGAGTAGAATGGGTATTAGAAATTTATACATTTCCAGTATTTTACAGTGAAAAAACTAAGGAGAGTAGAATTAAATGACTTATCCATATCAGCTAAAAAATCATTGCAAGAATTGTGGCAGAACATCATTTCCCCACACCCTTCCTTGCCATTTTTCTTTCCATTTTGGGAATAAATTAATAGTTATAGATTTTTATAAAATATAAAATATTTTTAATTCAAAGCATGAATATACACAATATATTGTAAACAAAGACTTATTTAGTTTTATACTATCAGTGCCAGGGGTTGTTTTCGAAGGGTTTTAGCCAACCATAAACATAAATTGTTCATAAATGTTCAATCTACATGAAACCTAGTTTGTGTTTCCTATGCATACACAGTTCAAGACAAGTCACCTCATGCTTCCTCATCCCTACAACCCATCCACTCTAAATGCATCTCCAGTATGAACATTCTGGAAACATAATTGTTCATTTAAATAAAACAGGTTGATCAAATAAAGAAAATAGGTTGATCAAGAAAGAAGCAGTTGAATTTGAATGGACCTTAAAAATAATTCCATTCAACATTCCTCATTTACTGATGAAGAAATCTGCCTCTTGAATTTTACCGTTTCTTCATATATTTGTTATAGATAATACTGTCTTCGGTTAAAAATTAGAATTTGTTTGACTAAGTCTGTTTAATAAAATTAGTTAGATCAGCTTTATCACCAAAAAAGAAATCTCCTAAGTTTGTATTTCTCCATTTTTGAGTGTGGACAGAATGATTTGCATATGAGACATATGTTGGGTGAATATGTGGTGTTAATCATATTCAATTACTGTAATAGCAGCTGATATTTACTGTCAGATACAAGTCTAAGCATGTTTTTGTAGATAGCATTATTTAGTCTCAAGAACTCTGTGAAATCACTTCACAATCAGGTTGAAAATCTGTCAAAGATTGTTCTTATTTAGTGATAAAAATAGCTAACTTGATGCATTTATCAGTATGACCTCTTCATATATTAACTATACATATGCTAACTAAAGTAATCATGAGAGTAACACTATGAGATAAACTATCCCTAAGTAAAATTGAGAAATCTAAGACACAGAAAGTTTAAGTGGTTTGTCCAAGATCTTCTAGTAAGAACACAGCATAGCCAAATTTGAAACCACACTTCAAATTTTAATGTTAGGGTTGCTCAGAAACACTATATTACGCTAAAATCCCGTGTTCGGCCATCACCTGCAGCCCAGCTACAATAGTGTAGAGCATACAACCTGCTATCATCAGGGATAGTAAACCTCTGTCTCTATTACATTGTAATTGAATCATCTTGGATTAGGCACTTTCCCCATGTATAACATGAAAACAATTTTAATGACCGAATAAAATTTTCTTTTATGTAAAGAAGCCCAGCAGAGTGTCAAGCACATAGTAGTTGATTCGATAATTATTCATATTAGTCTATTATACACATTTGTACAGAAGGAAATTAAACTGTTGGGGTGGACCTACACAACTGTTTAAAAAAGATGTTGAAGTAAGAGAAGTCATTTACAAAAAGAATGTAAACAATTAGAAGGCATGCTGCATGATAAAAAAAAACTGAACATTGAAGCCACATCTTATTCTTTTTATACTCCAACACGAAATCTATCTAGCATATCTGTTCTTTAATAAAAGGCAGATAAACTAAATTGAAATCTCACAATCATGCATGTAGATTTTGTATGTGTAGTACCCATATGAAAGCAAACAAACAAAAATCTCAGTACATGTGTTTGGTACAAATCAGAACAGGATGTTATTCAAGCAGACTTAAACATACCTAAATAGAATCAGCTTCTCTCTCTCTCTCTCTCTTTTTTTTTTTTTTTTTTTTTTGAGACGGAGTCTCGCTGTCTTGCCCAGACTGGAGTGCAGTGTCGCAATCTCAGCTCACTGCAAGCTCCGCCTTCCGGTTCACGCCATTCTCCTGCCTCAGCCTCCTGAGTAGCTGGGACTACAGGCGCCCGCCACCACGCCCGGCTAGTTTTTTGTATTTTTTAGTAGAGTCGGGGTTTCACCGTGTTAGCCAGGATGGTCTCTATCTCCTGACCTCGTGATCTACCCGCCTCAGCCTCCCAAGGTGCTGGGATTACAGGCGTGAGCCACCGAGCCTGGCCTAGTTTCTCTCTTTGTAGGGAAGTCAGAAAACATTCCTCAGTCTTCACAGAAATCTGAATTCTGGATGTGGGCAAAAACTTAAATCTTATGGCCACTGGGGCAACAGGAAGTCAGACTGATCTTGGACCCCCTGCTATTCTTCACTGCACAAGGCTAGTGTTGTCACTGCATTGTCAGAATCAATGAACTGCTAAGTAGTACTTACAGCTTTTTAGGCAATTGCTTTCTCAAATGCCAGACAGAAGTCAGACTTTCCCAGTCTGTAAGGGAGAAGATAGAAGGAAGGAACTCCTTTTTTCAGTGGCCTACTTTTTCTCCATCTATACATTATTTCACTTCATAGAACTAGAAAAGAATAAATGAGCAAATGAATTTTAAATTACGAGTTACATTTTCCTTTTTTCCTTACACTTAACCTTTACAAAGTTGCACAGAAACCAGTTAATTAACCCAATTTGTGATTGAAATCGTCGTGCTGAGCTTCCATGTAAGTACGTTTTAATCCATGCTTTTCTTTTTGAAAGATCAAGTTGTTCTTGTCCTACAACTTAGAAATCAAACTATACATAAATATATTCAGTTTTACATTTTAAATACCTTCAATTTTTCTTCAATGTTTTGCTCATTCACCTAATTTTTCTTGTTTACATTTTCCCTAAAAAAAAAAAAAAAAATTAACATTTTCTTATAGTCAAATAAGAGAAACATCTTGTTTTTTGGTAGTTTTCCTAATGGCTGTTCTAATACATTTTTAATCTTATGATTACCAAAAAGATGGGCTTGTTTTAGTCCACCATTTTACACATGAGAATACTTATGCTCATGGAGTTTAAATGATTAGCTTATGCTCATCAACTTAGTTGGCTAGTTAGATATGTAGGTTGGATAATGGCAGAGCTCTTAATGGCAGTCTAACGCCCATCTTTCCACTTGTGTAAAATTTTATCAAAATGTATCAAATTATTACAAAATCATTACAATTTTCTTAAATTATGAAATATTTTCATTTAAAATGTGAATGTGCCAATGGTCTTCTTATATAATTTGCACAATATAGCATTTTGAGGTTTTACATTTTAATTCTCTTAAAAAGAGCAAATTGTAATTATCACGATACATAAGAGTAAAATGTGATCGCTACAATAAACTCTAAATCAGTATATGTAATTATACTGAGCACTTCCAAAAAGTTTTTCCATGCTGACTTGATGAAAATTATGTTGAACTACATATATGTAGTATATAAATGAAAAATAAGTGGTTTAACAATGGAATATTAAGATTATACAAAGTGTGTGTGTATGTGTATCCTCCATCATTAAATAAATGAAAATTGACAAAACAAATATTTTTAGTGCTTCTATCGAATGTATCTAATGTTCACTTGGACCTTGATCAGATTAATTTTTCAGCCAAGTATTTGGAGTTTCTCAATTTGTCTTATTTAACCTCTCTGATAAAATAAATACTTTGTAGGAAAATCTTTGGAGAACAAAAATGAAAATGCAAAAGAAGAGCAGGAAATTGTCAAATATAAATTTTTATTGAAAGTTATCAAGCTACTTTCTCCTTATTTGAGGATGGTGTAGGTCTAATGGAATTAACATCTAAGGACATTTGCTGAGACAAATGGCAAGAAAAACTAAATTCCCTTCAATGGGGTGTGTATTATTTCAAAGAGGATAATCAGGTGGATGACTTATCATCAACATTGTGGTCAGAGAACTGTGAGAAAAAATCTTGATTTTTGGATCTAATTTCACTACTTGAAAAGAACGTAGCTTCCACTTGAACTGAATACTGTAGAGAAATCAGGCATCTGTTCATGTAGGGAACCTGAGGGATGTTTAAATCAACTGGAAATGACTACGTGTTTGGAGAGGATATGGTATACAACACCTGTGATTAGTGCATATGGTTAGCCACAGGTGTGCAAATAAAATCATTCAAAATGAAAAAAAAATTCCAAAATGACTTAATAGTGACTTCAGAAACCATATTCTGTATTTGTAATCATATACTCTACTTAAATTGGACAGGCAGGGAAAGGTGTACAACTATGATTTTATAGCATGATTTTTTTAGGTGATACCATGTTTATTATGGAAACACAAAATTGATTTTCTTAGCACACTTTACTGTACATAGTAGTTACCAAACAAATAAGATGGGAATAGAAGATTCAGCGCATGAGTAACTAAAGTACCTCAAAACCATGTGTATTAACCTAACAACCCATCTTCAAAATTTAAAAAGCAGGGGTTGATGGAAGTTACAGGAGGTATAGACAAGTGTACAGGCATAGTTGGACATTTTAATATGCCTTTCCAAATATCTGGTAGAATAAGCAGAAAAAAATTAATGAGGATATTGATAATTTGACAAATGTTAATCAAATTTACCTGATTGATCTGTATAGAAGTATAACATCAGTAACTGCACTATGCATATTCTTTTCAAGTACTCATGAATATTTACCAAAAGAAACCACAGCTTAGACAAAAGCAAGTAAAATTAATCTGTGTTTATAAATGTCATATGGTTACATCGGAAGAAATTGAGAAAGAAAGTACACAGGAAGTGCTCTGGAGTGCTTTAAATGTTCTACATTGTCTCCTGAGTCGTATTGATACACAAAATGTAAAAGTTCATGAATTTGTGCAAATAAGATTTGTGTGATTGCCTGTATGTTACTTATGCCATAATAAATGAATGAATAAATAAATAAACTAATATATATTCAACAAGAATCTAGGACTCTATTCACATAAATAGTTTCATGTACTGCAACAGGTTTCTTCATCTGTCTCTAACTTCATTTACTTAAGAAATTAAAAAATATATAAATGCATAAAATATTTATTTAATGGTATAATCAAACTTGATAATTAACTTGTTCAAGTTGCTACCTTTTGATCAACACTTAACTGAATGTGGTTGTTTGTTACACTGATCGCTCCAAATTAGCTATACTTCTAGGGATTCCCTTTGAGTTGTGCTGACCTCGTGACTCACTTTAATCAACAGAATGTGGTGGAAGGAGCACTGACCTGTGCAGAAGTTTCTGGCCTGTACTTTAAGAAGGTTTAGTAGCTTCCAATTCTGCACACTTGAGAATCATGACAAATCAAAGCCAGTTCTTCTACTGAGGAGGCCACCTAGAATGAGCAGTTAAAGAGGCCACGTAAAGAAAGGCCCAGAAGAACATGGAGAGAGGGAAAACCAGATGCCCCAGGGTTCTAGCAAAGCCAAATGTCTAGCCATCTTACTCTCTGAATATGTCCATCCAATAGACCACCAGCCAGCCAGTCAGCAACACAACTACTCAGCCAAATCTAGCTAACATTGTAGAACTATGAGCAAATAAAATAAGTGGTCTTTTAAATCAATAAGTTTTGGGGTGGTTTGCTACACTGGAGTAGATAACTGAGATACTGTATCAGTAACTTAGCTTGGGGTTTGATATTAAGTATGGTAATTAGGAAGAATGAAATGGAATGGGCATTGGGGTTGCCACAAGAGTGACTTTTATGTTCACCTCAAGTAAGAGTGATGAAGCATATAATAGATTTCGAGTCTTTTAAAATCTAGCCTGAATTTCTATCAAAATAATTCTTTTTATCTTAATTGGAGTTGAGTTAGTATTATGTTTGCAAAATAGCCACAGGGAGGCCTACTGACCTAGCCTTTGTATGGAAAATCAAAGTGTGAATCTTAATTTCACAGGCATAAAAAGTGTCCTGCGTGTATATTTAAATTCAGATGTTAGCATATTTAAAGATTTTTTATATTGTCTTATCACAGTAATTTAAAAAGAAAGTAAAACAATGTGTATTCCACAAAGGGGCATGCTTCTTTTAATTGCTTGGATAATTCAGGGAGAAAAAGAAATCTCAGATTACGTAAATGGAGAAGTATAAAGGGTTGTCAGTTAAAATACCGAATGTCCGGTTAAATTTCAAAAGCAGATAATGAATTTTATTTAGTGTAAGTATGTCCCATGCAATATGTGAAGCTTACTTATACTAAAAAATCATCGTTTCTTATTTTATATACCATTCAAATTTAACTAGTATCTGGCATTTTTATTTGCTAATACTGACAACCCTAAAACAATAGTAAAATCAACAAACATTTGTTGAGTGAAACAGAAGGAATAATGGAGTTGAGAGTGGGGGCAAAATTAGTAATAGAAGAGGAATTGGAAATGTAGTTAGAGAAAAGATGAAGTAAAGAAGTTTAAGAGAGAAGTAGCTAGTGTACAATTATTGTGTTGGAAGTAGGAAAATAAACATGTTAGGGAAGGATAATAAGACTGAAGAAATGTAACGTATGTGACCAGGAATGTCTAAAAATATTGCTTCATTATTTTCTATAAATGATATAAACTTCCTCTTGTATTGCCCAGGTAATGGGGAACAGAGACTGGACAATGAAGGGGTGATAGATGTGCCACTCCAAAAATTGCCAGATTGGTATATTGATTATTTAGAGTTGAAAACGCCAGAATAAATTGTAGTTTCAGAAAGGGCAAACTGATTTGTTTCTTCCTGCATTCAGCAAATGATAAAGATTCTCCTGGGAGAGGTACCCTCTCCATACCAGAGTGAAAAATAGCCCTTGTCACCAGAGACTTGGAGTTGTTGGCCGCAATGGACCTGAATAAACATATTTAATTAGGCAACCCTTATCTTCTACCTGCTTTGCTGCCCACCCCCCTCCCCGCCCAATAGATCTCCTGGAGACTCCCCTAAATTTTAGCATCCTAACCAGTTTTTCTTTCTCTTATTTTTTCTTCTCAAATTTATTGCTCTTTGTCAGAAAAAAATACAAGAGCATCTACTTTGGCCACTTCTTCAGACTTTACTCTCCTGTGAAGATCCCCATGTACATGTAAAACGAATACAATGTGTATAATTTTCTCTTGTTAATCTACCTGGTGTCTCCTCGGTTTTTAGATAGAGTTTAAGAGTTCAGTAAGAGGTAAAGGGGGTTTGGTATGAATGGTATCTCCCCAGCCCCCATTCAACCTGGATGATTCAGTCTATTCTGATAAAATGCTTTTTGTTGTCGTCGTCGTTGTTGTTGTTGTTGTTGTTGATACGGAGTCTTGCTCTGGTGCCCAGGCTGGAGTGCAGTGCTATGATCTGGGCTCATTGCAATTTCTGCCTCCCAGGTTCAACCAATTCTCTTGCCTCAGCCTCCTGAGTAGCTGGGATTACAGGCATGTGCCACCATGCCTGGCTAACTTTTGTATTTTTAGTAAAGACATGGTTTCACCATGTTGGCCAGGCTGGTCTCGAACTCCTGACCTCAAGTGATCTGCCCACCTTGGCCACTGACACAGTTTGGTTCTGTGTCCCTAGCCCCAAATCTCATCTTGAATTGTACTCCCATAATGTCCACATGTTGTGTGAGGGACCTGGTGGGAGATAAGTGAATCATGAGGCGGTTTCCCCCACACCGTTCTCACGGTAGTGAGTAAGTCTCATAAGATCTGATGGTTTTATTAGGGGTTTCTGCTTTTGCATCTTTCTCATTCTCTTTGCCAGCTGCCATCCATATAAGATGTGACTTACTCCTCCTTGCCTTCCACCATGATTGTGAGGCTTCCCTAGCCACATGAAACTGTAAGTCCAATTAAACATCTTTCTTTTGTAAATTGCCCAGCCTCAGGTATATCTTTATTAGCAGTGTGAAAACAGATTAATATAGTAAATTGGTACCAATAGAGTGGAGCACTGCTGAAAGTATACCTGAAAGTGTGGAAGCGGCCTTGGAACCGGGTAACAGGCAGAAGTTGGAACAGATTGGAGGGCTCAGAAGAAGACAGGAAAATGTGGGGAAGTTTGGAATTTCCTAGAGACTTGTTGAGTGGCTTTGACCGAAATGCTGATAGCAATATGGACAATCAAGTTAAAGTCCAGGCTGAGGTGGCCTCAGCTGGAGATAAGGAACTTGTTTGGAACCAGAGCAAAGGTGACTCTTGTTATGCTTTAGCAAAGAGACTAGCAGTATTTTGCCCCTGCCCTAGAGATTTGTGGAACTTTGAACTTAAGAGAGGTGATTTAGGGTATCTGGTACAAGAAATTTCTAAGCAGCAAGGCATTTAAAAGGTGACTTGGGTGTCGTTAAAGGCATTCTGTTCTATAAGGGAAGCAGAGCATAAAAGTTAGGAAAATTTGCAGCCTGACAATGCTATAGAAAAGAAAAACCTATTTTCTGAGCAGAAATTCAAGCTGGCTGCAGAAATTTGCATAAGTAATGAGGAGCCCAAATGTTAATCCCCAAAACAATGGGGAATATGTCTGTAGGGCATGCCAGAGGTCTTCACAGCAACCCCTCCTATCACTAGTCTGGAGGCTGGGTCCTGGTCCCCCTGCTGTGTGCAGCCTAGGGACTTGGTGCCCTGGGTCCCAGCTTGCTGCAGCTGTGGCTGAAAAGGGCCAACATAGAGCTTGGGCCATGGCTTCAGATGGTGCAAGCCCCAAGCCTTGGCACTGAGCCTGTGGGCACACAGAAGTCAAGAATTGAGGTTTGGGAACCTCCACCTAGATTTCAGAAGATCTATGGAAAGTCCAGGCAGAAGTTTGCTGCAGTGGCAGTGCTCTCATGGAGAACCTCTGCTAGGGCAGTGCAGAAGGAAAATGTGGGGTGGAAGCCCCCACACAAAGTCCCTATTGGGGCACCACCTAGTGGAGCTGTGAGAAGAGCGCTACCATCCTCCAGACTCCAGAATGACAGATCCACCAAAAGCTTGCACCATGTGCCTGGAAAAGCTGCAAGCACTAACCCCCAGCCCATGAAAGCAGCCAGAAGGGAGGCTGTACCCTGCAAAGTCATGGGGGCAGAGCTGCCCACGGTTATGGGAACCCACTACTTGCATCAGTGTGACCCAGATGTGAGACATGAAGTCAAAGGAGATCATTTTGGAGCTTTAAGATTTGACTGCCCTGCTGAATTTTGGACTTGCATGGGCCTTGTAGCCCCTTTGTTTTGACCAATTTCTCTCTTTTGGAATGGTTGTATTTACCCAGTATCTGTACCTGCATTGTATCTAGGAAATGACTAGCTTGCTTTTGATTTTACAGGCTCATAGGTGGAAGGGGCTTGCCTTGTCTCAGATGAGACTTTGGACTGTGGACTTTTGAGCTAAAGCCAAAATGAGTTAAGATTTTGGGGAACTGTTGGGAAGGCATGATTGGTTTTGAAATGTGAGGACATGAGATTTGGTAGGGTCCAGGGGCAGACTGATATGGTTTGGCTGTGTGTCCCCACCCAAATCCACCTTGAATTGTACTCCCATAATTCTCACATGCTGTGAGAGGGACACGGTGAGTGATAAGTGAATCATGGAAGCAGTTTCCCCCATACCGTTCTCATGGTAGTTAGTAAACCTCATAAGATCTGATGATTTTATCAAGGGTTTCTGCTTTTGCATCTTTCTCATTCTGTCTTTGCCTGCTGCCATCCATTGTAAGACATGACTTGCTCCTCCTTGCCTTCCACCATAATTGTGAGGCTTCTCCAGCTACATGGAACTGTAAGTCCAATTAAACCTTTTCCTTTTGCAAATTGCCCAGTCTCAGGTAGGTTTTTAATAGCAGCACAAAGATGGACTAATACAGCCTACCAAAGTGCTGGGATTACAGGTGTGAGCCACCATACCTGTCCTGAAAATGCTTAATCTCTCAGATTCTAACTCTTGCCACACATCCTCCTTAAGATGGTGCCCAGTGGGATGTAAGGAGTTTCTAGGACCTGATAGCAGTCAGGGAGGGGAACATCTATCCACTGGCCTTGGATTGCAACACATGCTTCCACATACTGGCCTTATTCTTACAAAGCCTGTTGGTCCTGTAAGGAACCCTACTTGGAGAAGTCCACGGCACCCACTGCAGCTGATGGGTGACCTTGCTACCATTTGTTCTTGTCTCCTGTGTGCCCGGTCACATTATGAGTTTCTCTTTGATAACTATACTCAGGAAGAAAGAGGCTGGATCAAGTATTTTTATGATCTTGCATTTCAAATAAAAACTTTTGGCAAGAAACTTCTAAAAAATAATATATATTAGGCTCACCTTAATAAAATAGTCTAGACTTGGAGTGGAATTATTTTGTATTCTTTATTTAAGGAACATAATGGTTCTACGAAGTAGGCAAAGATCAAATATTGATGAAAATGCAGGTAATTTTTTAATATCTACTGGCAGATGGCCTCTACAGGCTCTGTATTTACTATCTGTGTATTGTTCCCACCAATCTTCTTCATTCATATAAACTTAGTGTTCACCTGGGGATATATCAATAGTTCATGAGTTTGATTGTAAATAAGAATCTCAACAGTGAGACTTATTTTTCTGCTTTTAAAAATGTAATCAGTACCCAAATCAATATCACTATTCTTTTTAAAGACTAAGAAGTTTTTATGTTCAGAGAAAGCTGATACTTTATTAGTGCAGGAGAAAAAGCTGTTCCTTTTCAAACAGTAAAAAACACAAACATCTTAAATATGTATTAGAAACCATTAACGCTCAAGGGAGATCTGACTGCTGTAAATTTTCTATGGTATAGCTCTTACCTCTTCTCATAGCTAAAGTTAATGTTTTAAAGACAAGAATTTACAAGAAAAAAATAGTTGAGTATTTAATTTGGATTTAATAATGCTTTGTGAGTCTGCACAAAATATTGCAGAATTTTAACATGGAAAGCTGAACGAATATTTTTCAGACTTTAAGTTATTAAAACATGTTTTTTTCTTATTTGGTAGTGAACTTGTATTTCAGCCAAACAGCTGCAACTGTGGGCTGCCAAAACTACTCTTCTTACACTTTCAGGTTACTTGATTAAATTACTATATACATAAAAATCCTTTCCAGAGAGTGAACAAAAGGTGGACAGTGTTATGTTAATTGCATTATTCCTAGAAGAGAAGTTACATAGAGAAAAACCTCTGTTGAAATTTTAATATGCTTTGTTATTTTTGCATCATTTGGCTCAAGGATCAAAATGAAATCAATTATAACAAAACAATAGATCATTTAAGAATGGTGTTAATACTTTTTAATGGAATTCAGAGAACTTATATGAATTAGATCTTTTGATCCTCACACCAGCCCCATACTGGAAGAAGGACAAGGAGTTTTCATTTTTCATCTATGTGTGATTAGAAACAATGGTACCTTAAGATGTAAAAAGGTCCCAGTTTTACCCTGTTCTCTGCCAAGCACTCGATAAGATACTTTTCTCTTTCTACTTGTTATGGGTTTAAAGTATCTAGAGTTATATCCTTTATTTTGTAATAGGTCCACCTATATAGTGTGAGTGGATTGAGATTAGGACTGAAAATAATTGCTCACTCCTCCTAGTATCCACAAATACATGTTTGGTGAATCTGAGTTTCAACTGTAAGGCCAGGGTTGAAATGATTGCATTAGAGATTGAAATGAAATTTAGAAACCTTCTTCTGTTTCATCTTCAACCAAGGTCTGGAGGGACCTAGCTACATAATCTTTGCAGACTTCTTTTCAAATATAACAACAATCTCCCTATGTATTGCGCATAAAATATTAGCAGGGGCAGAACTAACAGACAGAAATCATATCTGCCAACCTTGGCAAAACAAGAGTTTTGTCTTTCAAATAAGGACTAAACTTTGTAGGAGGAAAACTTATTTCGTGATAAACAGAGTCCTAAAGTATTATGCAATTGGCAAAATTTACTATGCATTTATGGTATTATGAGTTTATTGTATTTGGGTTTGTTCAAATAATTTCACATATCTAGTGGAAATTGTATCTTATGTGATGATTTAATCTAACCACAGCTGCAGCAATATAAATTACACTTAAGACTATGCTGATTGATTATAATCAGTTGTAATCATGTCTTATAATTACATTGCATTATAGCGGCAGAGGCTGTTTAAGCCTACTCAGCACAGAGCTATATAAAGAAGATTATTTGTTACTTCTGACAGTCTCAGTCAACATTCAAAATGGCCTGCAAACAATAAGTTTATTAAATTTATTGTCCAGGCATCAAATAAGCTTCTTGATTTGCTCACAGAAGTTGAAACAGAATTGCAAGCCAGTCTAAAGCTTATTAACTACTATACTAAAAATATCTTCTCAAAAACATTAATAATTTAGTATATGGATCACATTGGTGTAACAATATTTGAAGTACATTGAATTTCAATGAATGTAAAATAATCAAGTGAGAAGTTTGGAAGTAGAGGAAGGTATAGATAAAATAAAATTCGCAGAAACATTGATGATTTATTAAAGCAGAGTAATGGGTATATACAGGTTTGTGATGTTCTGTTTAATGTGTATATGTTTGAAATTATTCATATAAAAAGTTATATATATACTTTCCTATAATAAAGAAAACTGAACAAACCCTATATAGTGCCTATTTATTTCTATATACAATCATGACAA
Source organism: Papio anubis (assembly GCF_008728515.1). Lineage (NCBI taxonomy): Eukaryota > Metazoa > Chordata > Mammalia > Primates > Cercopithecidae > Papio > Papio anubis. The sequence goes on along the minus strand of NC_044976.1, from coordinate 78,308,314 downwards.
AGGTATTCTTTAAAATTAATGTATCTAAGTTGCTTTATTATGTCTTAGAGGAACAGTTTGCCTTTAAATTGAAAACTCCTAATAGATTGACTATTTTGAAACACTCAAGATTATTTCACCAAAATCAAAGCTCCAGTAGTCTCCTTTTAGCCTAACCTACTTCTTTTCTCTTATAATGATGCCCACTTTTCACCTGTACTCAGTAAGCCACAGTAAACAATCATTTAGAAAATACTGTGCTTTTCTATCATCAATGTTTTATTAGTAAAAATGTTTACACTTCACACAATTAAATACAGCCACCACAAGAAGCATATTAATATTCTGAATAAGTTGTATAAGGCTCATTCTGAGTAAGCTGCAAGACTTGTTCTGATTACAATTATATGTGTCTTGGAGTATATGAAAAATGAAAAGTCTGCGTCCATTTTTAGATTACTTAATACGTATCTTTAGATATGGGCAACTTACTTAATTGTCTGAGACTTAATCTTTTCATTTTTGTGTGACTATACATAGTGAATGCAAACCCATCTGGCAAAAGTTTTACCTACAAAACAAATATAGGTTAGATATTTGTTATCTCTGATTTTCCTTTCACACTTCCTATCTGGTTCTTTATGTACTCAAATGAGGATTAGACTATTGTTTGCTAACTGATATTAGAAACAAAAAAAAAATGTAGTGCCGATTTGGAGCACTCTCATTAGGCTTAACACTTTTCAACTTGTTTGGACTTTGTCCCACTGCTTACATAACAAGATGCCAAACAGGTATTTTTCTTGATTTCTCATTTTATCTCAAGTCTCAAAACAAGACAATGGATTTCAAATATCCAATATAATTATTGATTTTATGTGTTAATTTAACTGAGATAAGGAATATCCAGAGAGCAGGTAAACCATTATTTCTGTGTGTATCTGTGTCTGAAAGAGATTAGCATCCCATTGGGTAGACTGAATAAAGATGGAACTCACAAGTGCGGGTCGGCATCATCCAATCCCTTGAGGGTCTGAATAGAACAAAAAGGCAGAGGAAGAGTGAATTTGCTGTCTCTTCTTGAGCTAGCACATTTATCTTCTGCCATTAGACATCAGAGCTACTGGTTATTGGGTCTTTGGATTCTGGGACTCACACCAGAGGTCCCTCCTGAGTCTCAGGCCTTTAGATTCAAACTGAGTTACACCACCATCTTTTCTGGTTCTCCAGCTTGCAGAAGGCAGAGTATGAGACATCTTGGAATCCATAATCATGTGAATCAATATTCATAATAAATTATACACATACACGCTATTGTTTTTCTTTCTCTGTGTTAGGGCTAAGAGAACCCTAACACACTCACACTTTTAAAAATAACAATTAGGCTTTTTGTGCCATAGTGTTTTAGAATATAACTAAGAAATAATTTGTCACCATAACTTATCATTCCTCTGCACTTTATGTAAAGGACAAGGCAAGGTTTATCAGAAGAGATAAGAGTAGGAGTAAAAATTTCCTTGAACAGAATCATCAGAGAGTTATGTGCTACTCCTATATTTTTCCTTGGAAAAGAGGAGAGGATCCCTGAATCTAAAATTAAAGTTTGTTTTGTTTTTTCTTAAACCAGAGAGGAACTCTTTTCCCCTTGAGTCACATGAGGAAAACTTCAAGAGTTTGCGGATCAGAAAGTGTGGTGGCTGACACATGACTGGAAAAACGTAAAGGAGAAAGGTTGTAATACTTGCTGTGATGGCAGATGGATGGCAGTGAAGCCAACTGCACATCTATGGAAAGGGACTGTGTTTCCTCTAGGCTGCTATAGAAACCACAGAAGATATGCACATGTGAGTAATCTTGGAAAAGACTCAACCAAGGAGGCTGTACTCAGCAGAACTAGTTTGTGTGGGACACACAGTCAGAAAAAAAAAATGGACGCGAAAGTGGTAGAGATAGCAAGAGACTGTGTCGGCTATCGGGGCAGGCACGGCAAAGCCTTCTAAAGGGGATAAATGGGGCTGATCTTTGTAACACTCATAAAAGTTTCCCTAGAGGAAAAAAAATGAACATTTAGGGATCAGTCACCCCAGGGTTCCCATTACCAGAACATAACAGCATCTGCTACAAATGATTGCCCTTGTTACACCTAGGAAATTCTCAAGCAGGAGTGGAGGTAGAGAAGGAAGAGAGAAGAAAACAATTCCCTTCTTCACTATTGTTTTTACAATCTGGACATGGCCTGCACCGTAAGGAAAATGGCCTGGGTAAGGGTTGAGTTGAGGAGAAAAGGAGAATCCAAACCTGTAATGTGTCCTGTGATTCATTACAATTCTGTAAGAGAGGGCTATGCTTACTGCAAAACATGAATCAACAGCCAGAACAATGAGGGCAGACATCCCATTGACTTCCAAAAATGTAGAGAAAAACATTGGTTTTCCTCCACTTTTTCCCTATAAGACATTTTTGTTTTCTCCCAGAGAGAATTTCTTATGATCCTTGAAGACTTATGAAGAAATAAATAATCATGTCAAGAAAAGAGAGATTTGAAAGAATGATCCATGGTAGCAGAAGGAAGACCCAAGTCAAAGGTTTACTATGCTATGATAGTGGATTTGTTTTCTCATTTCTTCTCATAACTGTTACAACAACCAGGATGAAGACCCAAAAGTTTAAAGTAAATTAAAATTCTAAAAATAGAAAAAAAAGCTCAAGCTTATAAATTAACCACAATAACCAATGAGCTCTTCTCATATTCATATTTTCTAGATAACTGGTTCTAAGAGAGAAAATAAAAATAACAGTGTTCTTGAGATTATAAAACTATAACAGGTAGATGCTGATTTGCTAAAATTGGTAAAAGGCCTCCCTCTCTAATACATTTTTTGAAATAATTAAATCAAGAAGAGCAAAGAAAAATGAGAAGACATTGTAGTACTGCATTGAAAATACAATATAAAATGTTAGGTTATAATCAAGATGTTTCAGCATTTTAACTGAATGGATCAATCGCTAACCTGCCATATGTGAGTCATTAAGTGATTTTCAAACCCATTTTGTAACACGTTTCTTGACCAACTCAACCATTAAAAATAAAAATTACCATCAAGTCACTGAAATAAAAGTGGATGAGAGATTAAAATTTTGACATTTCAATCTGACAACTAGATTGGACTATCTAAAGATTGAATATGAGACAGTTAGGTAATAAATAAATGTGCAAGATTTTCTCACCTGCTATAGACATCATTACTGGCAGGGAAGGTCCAGCTTAGAGAGACATAGACCCCATTGATACTGGTTCATTCATAAACCTGATGTGCACACTTATATTTATTTACATCTCAGCAAGGATCTTTATAGAAAGCAAAGTGCTTTAAAAGTAGTCAAGAAATATGTTAATGATTAGAAAATAACTTACTCAAAAATTTATGTTAAATAATTATTAACTGCAAATAATAATATGTAATGGAGGACAGTTATGAAGAGTGTGACCTCCGCCTTCAAGAGACTTGCAGTTAACAACCTAAGTAAACAAAAAATTCTAATCCAGGGCAGAAATGTCCTAAGGGTTTAAAATTATTAAATCTAATTGCACAATCATCCTGTCTAGAAGGAAATCTATGATTGAGTTCTTTTCAGAAACCTAGACTTAAAGCTTTTCAGAAGGTAAACTGGTAAAAGATTTGCAGCTTCGAGCTGTTACTCAATTGGCGATGATGTTATAGCCTCGACTTTTGACCTTGCCCATAATCTATTTCCTGGAAAGATTTTTTATTTTGCTTTTTGTTGTTTAGATTTTTTAATTAAAGATGATGATGATGATGATGATGATGATGATGATGATGATGATTTGGTTTAATATAGCAAAGACAAATAAATTTCAACTCACTTCCCAATTCTAATTGATTATTAGTAGCTTCCTGCAAAGCTGCCTTGCACTGTGTCCAAGCTTATCAGAAAGACCACGCAGGATTCATCAGAAGTGCTAGGAGAGGGGAGCGGCAGTATATACCACATTGCTCCCTCCTTGACCTAATTGCCTGATACAATAGAACTTCCCTAAGTGTGTTAGAATAAAGGCATCATTCAGATGTGGAAACAGGTAGTTACAACCACAAAATTTCCAAAGTAATGCTTAGGCAGTTTAGGTTGGTGGTGTCCACATTTTTGGTGCTGGGTGGGAGGAGCAGGGAAGAATTGTATTTTTGTAACTAATATAAATTGTTAGTCTCTGAGATTTAAAAAATCATCATTATATAACATCCTAGAAAATATTTTAAAACTTGTTACAGATCAACTATGACCTGACTAAAACTGTTTGGTTGCTGCCAAGAAAGTATCCTCATAGAAGATCTGAAGCCAGGGAACAAGTGGTACACCATGTGTGGTCAACACAGGATGAAACTGCAGTTTGCTGATTTTTGCATCAGTTTTTATGAACTGAAATTGATATGCCACATTAAAACTTATTTAAATGTTTTGAAATGTATAATTATAGTCAAATACTAAAAAGTCATTTTATTTTTGTAAATGATATAACCTGGCTTTCCTCATATTTTCTAGAAGTTAGAAAATCACTTGAAAATGAAAATAGACAAAATAACTTTTTGCCTTTTCATTCCCATTAAAGTTCACCTGGAAATTAAAATTACACCAGAAAAGGATAATGGAAATCAGGTTAATGTGATTAATTTGTTTCTCTGACTACTGTTTAACAGTATTACATAAAACACTTAACCAATGCTACGCTGCAGCCAGACTACTTAAATTCCATTCCCAGCTCTAACACCTACTTGAGAGACCCCAGGCACATTATTTATCTTCTCTAACTTCAAATTCCTTAGTTGTAAAATGTAGGTATTAATACTACATAGAATTGTATGGGGAAAAACTGGTTATTATATCTGTTTAGAGAAACAGTTTATCTATAAGTGTTTAACATAAGTGTTTAGACCCAGTGCCTGGCATATAAGAAGGGTTTATTAAAGTTAGCTATTGTTACTGGGGAAAAAAACCTGTATTAGGAAAAAAATACACATGGGCACACACACACATGCGTGCACACACTGGTTAATGAGGTGAAAAATCATCTAATATTTAGCATGTATAAATAAACTATATATTCACTTCTCAAAACTATAAACTATTCATTTTGTATAAAAGTCTTGATTGAAGCAAAAGAAACCTGAAATGGATATGTTGCTACCTAAATGTGTAAAGTACTATTATACTCTGTAGGTGCCAAAACTGTCTCATCCCCAAAGCATCTATGTGATAGGTGCTGGCAAGTAGAAACCCTGGTGAGATGGGCGTGAGTGAACATATATGGCTGTGGCTTAGTCAGTCCATGTAGACTACAAATGAAAGGTAATGCAGTTATATTTTAAAGCCATTTCTGCATCATGGATTTTTGTCTACTAATTTAATTATGGGCACTATTTATTGGAAGAGTTTGCTTCTTATTTTATACATTTGTCCTTGCTTGGCACTCTATTATGCTGCCATGACACTTTGCACTACGCACCAGTAACTGATTATGACACTTTCAGGCTGATTCTCTTCCTGGCAATGATGCAGAAAGCTTTTCAGTACTGTGTGCTCAGACAGCACTATACTTGGAAAGAAAGCTTTTTCTGGTGCTGCAAAATTGGACGAAGAGTACCAAGTTCTCCATGAACCAAAACGACCTCAGCTTTCTTACTCTTTTAGCCCTGGTCATAAAGGCAGTACAGGATAGTCATAGGAACATAGGCTGGGATCAGAGGGCTTTAGGTTAGAATCCCAGGCCTGGAGCATCTGCTCCTCTTCCCCATCCTAATAGACTGATGTACTGAACCTATGTAAGACTCCCTTACCTTATCTGATTGACTGGTCAAGAAAGGGTCAATACAGAGACATGTTAAGAACCAAGAAAGGATTTTGCTGTTTCTCCCTTTTATAACAGCTCTAGAAAACAGTTCTTGCTGAGATAGATAATCCAACATGTTCCTATGGGCTCAGAATGCTTTACTTAAACTGAAGAGGAAAACTGAAATAATACTTATAATTCAAGCAGAGAAAACTCCTAGTCTCAACTATTTAAATCTTTCTTGGGCCTGAATTGTAGTGGTTGCCTTGTGGTCCGCTTCACCTCATATGAGTAAACACAGGCCAAGTGTGCAGTAGTGATTTTAATGGGCTCAGCCAGACTAAAAGCCTAATGAAATGGTTGCATGATGAAAAACCAATAGAATTTTAACTCTGGGCCAATGCATTGAGGCAACAAAAAAAAATCATCTGGGAAAGATCGGGAGAACAATTAAATGGGCAGATAAATGCTACTAATTGCTAATGATCAGCTAAAATATATGTAGATGCCTGGGATGTTACTGTACAGGTGTGGGATTCCATTTGACATTTGTCTTAGATTTAATGTCTGACATTTGTGTAACTTTCAATTAAAACTGAATAACTATAATTAGATAAGAAAGAATCTGTTGGGTAAACTCTCAAATTTTACTATATTCTTTACATGTGATAAAGTTTACTACTTTGACATTCAATTTTTTTCTTCTGATTCTATGAAACATGTACCAATAGAAACTAATAAACTTTATAACATTCCTGCAAATGTTTTAGAATGATAGTTTAGGCAAAATATGAATATACATGTCGATATCCTTGTGTTTTAAATCAATATGTAGGGCAAATGTGCAGGAATTATGCACTAATGTGACTATTCTGAATTTTGTATACCAGCATCCATTCTGATTGGTCAGTACTATTGTCTCATTGGTTGGTGTTTGCACAGTACCAGTTGGTAAAATTTCAGATATCACCCTAATTCGTAAGTACCATAAACATTTTTCTTTTGTTCGTATTTATAGCCTCGATTAAGTGGGAATGGTTTAAAATATAATTATCCAAAACTTTTCTTCTATTAAAAATAATTTACACGGCCAGGAGTGGTGGCTCACACCTGTAATCCCAGCACTTTGGGAGGCGGAGGCGGGTGGATCACGAGGTCAGGAGATCGAGACCATCCTGGCTAACACGGTGAAACCCCGTCTCTACTAAAAATACAAAAAATTAGCCAGGCGTGGTGGCCGGTGCCTGTAGTCCCAGCTACTTGGGAGGCTGAGGTAGGAGAATGGTGTGAACCCAGGAGGCGGAGCTTGCAGTGAGCTGAGATCGTGCCACTGCACTCCAGTCTGGGTGACAGAGCGAGACTCCGTCTCAAAAAAAAAAAAAAAAATTTACATGGAAAACACGGTAAACTTTTATTCAAATAAAAATTTCTGCATATTATTGATGAACTATTGTTAGGCCTTTTTTCTATGGATAATGTTTAACTAATCATCTAAACATTTTAAGCTGAAAAAATTTCACTTAACATAGTCATATAATGTAGTTTAGTAGTCAAGTTATTTAAATTTGATTGTTCAATTTTACAACTTAGCTTGTGTAAATGCACACATCTGCAAAGCAAATATAAATACTCCAGTTTCTCTGGTCACTTTTAAAAACTATAACTTAAGTCTGTTCTTGCTAATAAATTTTCTTTTATCTGATTTTTATTATGTATGTTCACTAAGTTACAATCACTAAATCTAACAGATTTTGATTAGAAAAAAATAGGAAGAAAGTTCAGATTTGATCTATTAACTATGAAACAAATTTTAGGTTTTTTTTGGAAAAGCATATTTGAAAAAAAAAATTTTTTTTCTCATCATATCCCAGTGAAAATATCTTTCATTTATCATTTTCTGATCATTTATTCTTAATCTGGGTCTACACATAGCTATTAGCGAAAATGTTTAAAAATGCATAAGATAATTTTACAGATTAATATCAGATAAGTGGTTGAGAAATAAAACAATACACTTCAGTGATGTTCTAAATTAGGAATCTTTGTTACTTGAGCAGGTAGGGAGCTACTCTCAGTACATAGCTATAGACCTAAGAAGAGGAAGTAGACAAGGCCCATGTGGACAGTGAAGAAGTAGAAAGACAATTCACTCATAGTGTCCATTGTCAACTCTCAACCTTGTTTACAGCTATATTTATTTAAGGATGAGTAAATACACACACGGGATGGTGGGGAAGTGGTAGAGGAGTATACATGTACAAAAACTAAGATTTAAATGACCTTCTCTTGGGTGCTTATTCTCTGAACGATATGTAATACATTCGGTATTCCTTAAGTGATCCATGAGCTAGATATTATTACTTACAGATAAGAAAATTGAGATTCAATGAGATTAAACTGCTTTCTCAAAGTCACTCGGCTTATAAATATCAAAGACAACATTTGCTTGAAGTCTGTCAGGCTCAAAAGTACATGTCCTTAATCATTGTTCTAATGCATTTAAAACTTTGAAACAATTCCTGAAGTCATTTTTTTGAACAAAAAAAGGGAATACTAGTCAGAAAAATAATCTTGATACACACATTATGTATATATTTTATATATATATATAAAAATGCATTTTTCTTTGAATAGGGGTTCAAGGAAAAGAAAGAGATTCATAAGTATAAAGGTATGTAAACGATGTAAATAAACCCAAAATGTAATAAGATAATAAAAATCTCCATTGGAGGTACAAAGAAGCAGGATGAATACCACAACACATGAAATCATTGATACAGTGATTAAATTTCATATTCTATCAAAAAATGCCCCCATATCTCACGTCCAGCCTGATTTAGCCATTTTTCCCAAGTCTAATTTCATTTCCTCCCTCCTCCCTCCCTTAACTTAAATTATGTTTGACTATTTCAGGGTTTCTCAACATTGGCACTACTCACATTTTGGCCCAGTTAATTATTTGAGTGTGGGCCAATATCCCCGGCCTCTAGTCACTAGATATCAGTAGCACTGCCTTTACCCTTAACACCAGTTGTGTCCCCTGAGTGGTAAAATCACCACTCTTGAGAGCCACTAGGTTAATTCAACTATGAAAAATGAATCCTTTTTTAATTTACTTGTATTGAATAGCCAAACTTTGTGAAATCAAACTTTGTTATCCCATAATGAACATTCACTGAAGGGTACATAAAGGAAATAAAAAAAGAAAAATTTAATTTTTTAACCCAATTAAGAATTTCTTCACACTTTTCTATTCAAACATTTTTCTGTGCATCTCTGAAAATTAAACTAAAGAATAGAGAAACAGAAAAATATGAGTAAGCTAAGAGTATAACCAGTAAGATAATATGTAAATTTTTTGATAACCAATTGGAATGACTAAAATGCCATTCTAATATATACTTCTTATTCAAAAACATTTATTTCTTTGGGATCTAATAAGTGCAGAAGACTACATACCAATTCACTTCCAAAAGTATTGACAGAATGACTAATTATGTGACAAAGGTTCAACTCTCTATGGAGATATGAGTATTTTACAAATTCTTTGTGGCTTAGAAAATAGATATACTTGAAACAATGTGACATGGCTAATGATATTCTCTATGCCTAAATGGCTTTCAATTCTTCTCAAATACGAGTCCCACTTTTGCTTCTAAAGTGAATTACTTCAAAGTATAGGGCACCTCTGGTATTAAACACCTGATAGACCCCTCACTTCTGTGCTTCTGCTTTCTGCTATGTTGAACATTCTGTTAAGACTGTGTCTCAGTATGTTCATTCTATTCTGATTTCTTTGGGAGCAGCGGTGAGTTTAACAAAAGCTTTACAAATGGCTTTGAGGACCTGAGTTTTTCTAGCCTCATCTAGGCTTTCTCCTTTATTCTACTTGACTCCTGTTTCCTAGGAGGGTGTGTTTTCATTTGAAACCCCTAATTAAAGGAAGTGAACCTAGAAGTTAAAAAACACTCATGGGGAAACACTGAGTCTTCTTAAAGCAAACAGAGAGGAAAAATATTAACTCAAATTAATTTTGGTATTTTTTCTGAATATATGAAGCAACGGTTTAAAATGAATATGTACAATTTAATATGATGTATGCATAAAAATAGTCTACTAGCTATGCCTCCTAGGTCTATTACTTAGTAAATGAAGCAAAAAAGCCCTTTTAGAGTTATACTACAAGCTAATACTGAACCATGCATTTATTGGAATTAGCCTCATTCTAAATATAATTGAAAGCAAAATGTAGCTATTATTTCTGTTTGTAAAATATTACTATATTCTAGTAAAATATTCTCAGATTTACATAATTTACACATTTTTTTTTTTTTTTACATTCACACACCATAATCAGAAAGGAGTTATTTTCTACTGTTTCAATACAGATCATTCTCAGTAGATCACTCATCTCTCGGTGTCTTTAAATGGATTGCCTCTGTTTATTTTAAATTAATGTATTTTGCAGGAAAGAATCCAAAACATCCCATATTTCTATAAAATCACAATGGAAAAGAGCACAGCACATTATGTGTGTGTGTGTGTGGGTGAGTATGGGGGTGAAGTGGAAGAGAAGAGAGAGAAACAGGGAGAGAGATGGAAACAGAGAAAGATGGGAACCTTGTTTACTTCACTATTAGGTAAAATGAAAAGACACACATGGAAGCAAGTACCTTTATAGTTGTCATTCAGTGCTTACATTCAGAATCTATGGTGATATGGTTTGGCTGTGTCCTCATCCAAATCTCATCTTGAATTGTAACTCCCACAATTCTCATATATCATGGGAGGAACCCAGTAGGAGGTGATTGAATTATGGGGACAGGTCTTTCCTGCGCTGTTCTCAATATAGTGAATGAGTCTCATGAGATCTGATAGGCTTAAAAATGTTAGTTTCTCTGCACAAGCTCTCTCTTTGCATGCCGCCATCCATGTAAGATGTGACTTGTTCCTCCACGCCTTCTGCCATGATTGTGAGGCTCTCCAGCCATGGGGAACTGTGAGTTCTCTATTAAACCTCTTTTTATTCCCAGTCTTGGGTATGTCTTTATCAGCAACATGAAAATGAACTAATACAGTAAACTGGTACCAGTAAAGTGGGGTGCTGCTGAAAAGATACCCAAAAATGTGGAAGTGACTTTGCAACTGGGTAACAGGCAGAGGTTGAAACAGTTTGGAGGGCTCAGAAGAAGACAGGAAAATGTGGGATAGTTTGGAACTTCCTAGAGACTTGTTGAATGGCTGTAACCAAAATGCTTATAATGATGTGAACAATGAAATCCAGGCAGAGGTGGTCTCAGATGGAAATGAGGAACTTTTTGGGAACTGGAGCAAAAGTTACTCTTGCTATGTTTCAGCAAAGAAATGTGGCATTTTGCCCCTGCCCTAGAGATTTGTGGAACTTTGAACTTGAGAGAGATGATTTAGGGTATGTGGCAGAAAAAATTTCTAAGCAACAAAGCATTCAGAATGTGATGTGGGTGCCATTAAAAGCATTCAGTTTTATAAGGGAGGTAGAGCATAAAAGTTTGGAAAACTTGCAGCCTGACAATGTAATAGAAAAGAAAATCCCATTTTTTGAGGAAAAATTCAAGCAGGCTGCAGAAATTTGCAAATGAGGAGCTGAATGATAATCTGCAAGACAATGGGGAAAATGTCTTCAGAGCATGTCAGAGGTCTTCATGGCAGCCCCTCCCATCACAGGCCTAGAGGCCAAGGAGGAAAAAGTGGTTTTGTGGTCCAGGGCCAGGGTTCCTGGGCCATGTGCAGCTTAGGGACTTTGTGTCCTGCATCCCAGCCATTCCAGCCACAGCTGAAAGGGACCAATGTAGGGCTCGTTCCATGGCTTCAAAGGGTTCAAGCCTCAAACCTTGGCAGCTTTCATGGGGTGTTGAGCCTGACAGTGCACAGAAGTCAAGAATTGAGGTTTAGGACCTTATGCCTAGATTACAGAGAATGTATGGAAATGCCTAGATATCCAGGCAGAAGTTTGTTGCAAGGCCAAGGTTCTCATGGGGAACCTCTGCTAGGGCAGTGCAGAAGGGAAATGTGGGGTTGGAGCCCCTACACAGAGTCCCTACTGGGGCACCACCTAGTGGAGCTGTGAGAAGAAGGCCACCATCCTCCAGGTTCCAGAACTGTAGATCCACCACCAGCTTGCACTGTGGGCCTGGAAAAGCCACAGACACTCAATGCTAGCCCATGAAAGCAGCCAGGAGGGGTCTATCCCCTGCGAAGTCACAGGGACAGAGCTGCCCAAGACCATAAGAACCCACATCTTGCATCAGCACAACCTGGATGTGAGACATGCATTCAAAGGAAATCATTTTGGAGCTTTAAGAGTTGACTGCCCTGCTGGATTTTGGACTTGCATGGGCCCTATAGTCCCTTTGTTTTGGCCACTTTCTCCCCTTTGGAATGACTTTTATTTTTAATCCAATGCCTCTACCCTCATTGTAACTAGGAAGTAATTAACTTGCTTTTGATTTTATAGGCTCATAGGTGGAAGGGACTTGCCTTGTCTTGGATAAGACTTAGGACTCTGAACTTTGGACTTAATGCTGAAATGAGTTAAGACTGTGGGAAACTGTTTGGAAGGCATTATTTGTTTTAAAATGTGAGGACATGATATTTTGGAGGGGCCAGGTGTGGAATGGTATGGGTTGGCTCTGTCCCCACCCAAATACCATCTTGTATTGTAACTCCCACAATTTCTATGTGCCGTGAGAGGAAACTTGAATTATGGGAATGAGTCTTTCCTGCACTGTTCTCAGTATAATGAATGAGTCTTATGAGATCGGATGGGTTTAAAAATGAGAGCTTCCTCGCACAAGCTCTCTCTTTGCCTGCTGCCATCCATGTAAGATGTAACTTGTTCCTCTATGCTTTCAGCCATGATTGTGAGGCCTCCCCAGCCATGTGAAACTGTGAGTTATCCATTAAACCTCTTTTTCTTCCCAGTCTCAGGTATGTCTTTCAGCAACATGAAAGCGGACTAATACATATGATAATCAGATCCATGGAGACTATCATTGCATCCTTGAGACTGTGATGAGCACTAGGTAATATGACCATGAAAAAAACAACTACCATTTCAATGAGAAAAGAAATTGTTTCAAACCTGAACTTTTACTCTGAGATGCTTCATTGTAGTCCAAAGGACTTGCACATTTAATTAGACCTTTCTATAAATGGATAGTTGAATTATCCAGGTAATAGTTAAATTTTATCTAACAGAAAGGAATCTTAGAGACATTTTGCGTTATCTTCCCCTAACCACCCATAGAAATCTGTGCGTGATAATAATAGCTATCATATATTCAGAGCTTATTATATGTCCTCAGTGCTATAGGTATTCTTTGTAACAGCCCTGTAAATTAGAAATCTCTTCATTTTATATACACAAAATAACTGGAGTTTAGAAAGAATAATAACCTACCCAATCAATCATCTGGTAAGTAACAGGTGTAGAACAGGAACCTCTGACTCCAAAATTTTTACTGTTAAGAAAAATGTTATTCAAAAATACTTAGGGAAAATGTCAGAAACTGCTTGGTATATTTCTGAAATAAATCTTTATTCTTGTTGTTAACTTTTATTTTAGGTGTAGGTTTGTTATATAGGTAAACTACATGTCACAGGAATTTGGTGTGCAGATTTTTCCCTCAGCCAGGTATTAAGCATAGTACCTAACAGGTAGTTTTTTTATCTCTCTCCCTCCTCCTACTCTCTAGGCCCATGTAAGCCTCTGTGCCTGTTGTTCCTCTCTTTGTGTCTGTGTCTTATTTCCCTCTTTGTGTCCACATGTTTTCATTGTTTAGCTTCCACTTATAAGTGAGAACTTGCAGTATTTGGTTTTCTGTTCCTGTGTTAATTCACTTAGTATAATAGCCTCCATCTCTATCCATGTTGCTGCAAAGGATATGATCTAGTTATTTTTTAAGGTTTCTTAGTATTCCATGACATATATGTACCACATTTTCTTTATTCAGGCTACCATTTATGGGCATTTAGGTTGATTCCATGTCTTAGCTATTGTGAATAATGCTGCAGTGAACATATGTGCACATGTATCTTTACAGCAGAACAATTTATATTCTTTTGGGTATATACCTAGTAAAGGGAATGCTGGAAGGAATGGTAATTCTGTTTTTAGCTCTTTGAGGAATCACCAGACTGCTTTTCCAGAGTGGCTGGACTAACTTACACCTCCACAAGCAGAATATAAGTGTTCCTTTTTCCCTGCAGTCTTGCCAGCTTGTTATTTTTTGACTTTTTAATAATAACTATTCCAACTGGTATGAGATGGTACCTCATTGTAGTTTTGATTGACATTTCTCTAATGATTAGCAACTTTGAACTATGTTATTGGCCAAATGTATGTCTTCTTTTGAAAAGTGTCTGTTTATGTCCCTTGCCCACTTTCTAATATGGAGGTTGTTTGCTTTTTGCTTGTCATTTGTTTAAGTTTCTTACAGATTCTGGATATTAGACCTTTGTTGGATGCATAGTTTGCAAATATTTTCTCCCATTCTGTAGATGGTCTATTTACTCTTTTCATAGTTTCTTTTGCTATGCAGAAGCTCTTTAGTTTAATTAGTTCCCATTTGTCAATTTTGGTTTTTGTTGCAATTGCTTTTGGCACCTCTATAATGAAATCTTTGCCAGCTCAAGTGTCCAGAATTGTATATCCTAGGTTATCTTCCAGGATTTTAACCATTTTAGGTTTTACATTTAAGACTTTAATCTATCTTGAGTTGATTTTTGTATATGGTGTAAGGAAGGGGTCCAGTGTCAATCTTCTACATATGGCTAGCTGGTTAACCCAGCATAATTTATTGAATATAAAGTCCTTTCCCCATTGCTTGATTTTCTCAACTTTGTCAAAGATCTGATGGTTGTAGATGTACAGCATTACTTCTGGGCTCTCTATTCTGTTCCACTGGTCTACATTTCTGTTTTTGTAGCAATACTATGCTATTTGGGTTATTGTAACCCTGTAGTATAGTTTGAAGTTGGGTAATCTGATGTCTCCAGCTTTGTACTGTTTACTTAGTATTGCCTTGGCTATTCAGACTCCTTTTTGGTTCCATATGAATTTTAAAATAGTTTTTTTTTTTTTTTTTTCCTAATTCTGGAAAGAATGTTGGAATAGCACTGAATCTGTAAATTGCTTTGGGCAGGATGGCCATTTTAAAAATATTGACTCTTCCTATCCATGAGCGTGGAATATTTTTCCATTTATGTCTTTTCTGATTTTTTAGCAGAGATTTGTGATTCTAATTGTTGTAATTTTCCATCTTTCTAGTTAGCTGTATTCCTGAGTATTTTATTCTATTTTGGCTATTGTGAATGAGATTGTGTTCCTGATTTGGCTTTCAATTTGGTTGTCACTGGTGTATAGGAATGCTACTAATTTCTGTACATTGATTTTGTATTCTGAAACTATGCTGAAGCTGTTTATCGCATCAAGGAGCTTTTGGGCAGAGATTCTTCTATTCTAGTCATAGAATCATATCATCTGCAAGCAGAGATAGTTTGACTTCCTCTCTTCCTATTTGGATGACTTTTATTTCCTTCTCTTGCCTGACTGCTCTGGTGAGGACTTCCATTACGATGCTAAATAGGTGTAGTGAGAGGCCATCCCTTGTATTGTTCCGATTTTCAAGGAAAGTGCTTCCAGCCTTTTTCCGTTCAGTATGAGATTGGCTGTGGGTTTGTGATAGATGGCTCTTATTATTTTGAAGTATGTACCTTCAATGCCTACTTTATTGAGGGGTTTTTAACATAAAGGAATGTTAAATTTTATCTTTAGTATTTTCTGTGTCTATTGAAATAATCATGTGTTTTTCGTTTCTAGTTCTCTTTATGTGAAGAATAACATTGATTTACTGGCATATATTAAGCCAACCTAGCATCGCAGGTATAAAGACTACTTAAATATGGTGTATTAGCATTTAAATGTTCTGCTGGATTTGGATTTCTAGTATTTTGTTAAGGATTTTTGCATCTAGGTTCATCAAGAATATTGGTCTGAAGTTTTCTTTCTTTGTTGTGTCTCTGCCAGGTTTTGGTTTCAGAATGACATTGGCTACATAAAATGAGTTAAGGATTCCCTTCTCCTCAATTTTTGGAAATAGTTTCAGTAAGAACACTACCAGCTCTTCTTTATACATCTGATAGAATTTGGCTGTGACTCTATCTAGTCCTGGCTGTCTTTTGGTTGGTAGACATTTTGTTACTGATTCAATTTTGGAACTCATTGTTGATCTTTTCAGAGATTCAACTTCTTGGTTCAATCTTGGGAGGTTGTATATGTCCAGGAAATTATCCATTTCTTCTGAGTTTTCTGGTATGTGTGCACAGAGATATTCATAGTAGTCTGTGAGGGTTTTTTTGTACTTTTGTGAGGTCAGTAGTAATACCTCCTTTATAATTTCTGATTGTGTTTATTTGGATCTTCTCTCTTTTTGCCTATATTAATCAAGCTAGAGGTCTATATATTTTACTAATTTTTCAAAAACTGACTCTTGGACTTGTTGAGGAGTCTGTTATGTATTGTTTTCCACATCTCAATTTTCTTCACTTCAGTTCTGATTTTGGTTATCTCTTGTTTTCTGCTAGCTTTGGGATTGGTTTGTTCTTGTTTCTCTCCCTGTAGCAGTGATGTTAGGTTGTTAATTTGAGATATTTCTAAATTTTTGACATGGTATTCAGTACGATAACCCTCTTAATACTGCCTTAGCTGTGTCCAAATGATTCTGGTATGTTTTATTTTTGTTCTCATTACTTTTGAAGAATTTCTTGATTTCTATCTTAATTGTATTTTTTACCCAAACGTCTTTCAGGATCGAGTAGTTTAACTTCCACGTAGTTGTATGATTTTGAGCAGCTTTTTAGCATTCATTTCTATTTTTATTGGGCTGTAGTCCATGAGTACCTTTGGTATGATTTCAGTTATTTTTAGTTTGCTGAGGATTGTTTTATGTCCAATTGTTTGGTCAGTTTTAGAATATGTGCCATGTAGTAATGAGAAGAATGTATATTCTGTTGTTCTGGGTTGGAGATTTCTGTAAATGTCTATTAGGTCCATTTGGTCAAATGTTGATTTCAGGTTCTAAATACTTTTGTTAATTTTCTGCCTTGATAATCTGTCTAACGCTATCAGTGGGGTGTTGAAGTCTCTCACTATTATTGTGTGGAAATCTAAGCCTCTTTATAGGTCTGTAAGAACTTGCTTTATGAACCTGAGTGCTCCTGTAATGGGTACATAAATATTTAGAATAGTTAGGTCTTCTTGTTGAATTTAATCTTTTACTATTATGCAGTGCCCTTCTTTGTCTTTTTTGATCTTTGTTTCTTTAAAGTCTGTTTTGTCTGAAATTAGTGTAGCAATCCCTGCCTTTTTTCTGTTTTACATATTCTTGATAGATTTTTCTTCATTGCTTTATTTTGAGCCTATGAATGTCATTGCATGTGAAATGAGTCTCTTTAAGACAGCATACCCCTGTGTCTTCCCTGTTTATCCAGCTTGCCACTCTGCACCTTTTAATTGGGGGCATTCAGCCTGTTTAAATTCAAGGTTAATATTGATACATGTGGGTTTGCTTTGGTGATTATGTTTTTAGCTGGTTATTATGCAGACTTGTTTGTGTGGTTGCTTTATAGTGTCAATTGTCAGTGTACTTAACTGTGTGTTTGTAGTGGCTGGTAACGGTCTCCCCTTTCGATATTTAGCACTCCTTTCAGGACCTCCTGTAAGGCAGGTCTAGTGGTAATTAATTCCCTCAGCATTTGCTTTTCTGAAAAGGGTTTTATTTCTCCTTTGCTTATAAAGCTTAGTTTGGCTGGGTATGAAATTTTTGGAGTTTCTTTTCTTTAAGAATGCTGAATATAGGCCCCCAATTTCTTCTGGCTTATAGGGTTTCTACTGATTGGTCCACTGTTAGCTGATAGGGTTCCCTCTGTAGGTAACATTCTCCTTCTCTCTAGTGGCCTTTAACATTTTTTTTTTTCTTTCAATTTGACCCAAGATCTGATGGCTATGTGTTTTAGGGATGGTCTTCTTGTATAGTATCTAACAGGGGTTCTCTGTATTTCCTGAATTTGAATATTGTCCTCTCTAGTGATAGTGGGGAAGTTTTCATGGATGATATCCTGAAATATATTTTCCAAGGTGCTTGCTTTCTCCCCATTTCTTTCAGGAACCTCAGTAAGTCACAGATTTGGTTTCTTTATGTAATCCCACATTTCTCAGAAGTTTTGTTTATTCTTTTTCATTCCTCTTAATTTTTTTCTGACTGAGTTAGTTTAGAGAGTCAATCTTCAATCCCTGAGATTCATCCCTCAGCTTGATCTGTTCTGCTATTAATACTAATGATTGCATTATGAAATTCTTGTAGTGTGTTTTTTAGTTTATCAGATAAGTTTGTGTCTTTCTTATAATGGTCATTTTATCTATTAGCTGTTTTTTTTTTTTTTTTTTTTTTTTTTTTTTTGTAACACTTACATTCTTATATTGGATTTTGACTTGCTCCAGAGTCTCAATGATCTTCATTTATATTCATATTCAGAATTCTACTTCTGTCATTTCAGATATTTCAGCTTGGTTAAGAACCCTTGCTGGGGAACTAGTGTGGTTTTTTAGAGGGAAGAAGTCACTCTGGCTCTTTAAGTAGCCAGAGTATTTGCACTGGTTCTTTCTCATCTGTATGGGCTGGTGTTTCTTTAACTGTGATGAAAATCAAGTACAGTCAATAGCCTTCTTATATGGATGTTTTTAGATGGCTGACACTTTGTGACAGGTCTTTATTTATAGCTGAATTATTGTCCTTGGTTTCACAAGGGGGTATATTAGCAAAGTATTTTTGATGTAGAAGTTCGGGCTCAGATTCAGTAGGTGGCACTTAAGTGTAATGGCCAATAGGTAAGCTCTTGCTCAGCCACATGGTTCCTTTGTATTCCCTCATGATTGCACCCATGCTCCCTCTCAGTGCTCTGAAAATGTGGACTCCTCTCCCACTTAAGTGCTGGCTACAAATGTTGACTTGTCATTCCTAGGCTGCACACCACAGCTCTCGGGTGAGCTCAGTCTTTATGTTCTTTTCCTAGAAGCAGCAGGGGAAGGGGCCTTGGCAGTGGTTATGATAGAATAAACTTTCACTTGTCTCTTGGGATTCCACCCCAAGGAAATGCAGAGCCACTATCAATCAGTGTGATTGACCTATGGTAGGGCAGCTGCACTGCGGCCTAAGCCAAGAGGGCTCTGCCTGATGATGCACAGGGTGGATGCATCATGGGGGAGACAGACTGGTCTCTTCTCCTTAGGGCAACTTCAGCTTGCTGGAGTTGTAGTTAAAGCACTCAGAGTCTTTGCTCCTTCCCCAGTCTAAGGGCAGCAAGGGCAGTACCACTGCAGTGGCAGTGGCAGAATAGTTTTGGTTGCTTCTGGGAGCTCTACCTCAGAGAAAAGTGGAACCACTGCCACTGGGAATGTTCAGCCAGAGGTAGAGTGACTGCACAGCTGGCCTAAGCTAGGGCCTCTACTTGGGGAAGAGCAGGGGCTCAAGTGCTCCCAGGGAGAAGAGACGGGGCTCCTCTCTGTATGGTAACTGTGTTGTGCTGGAAAAGCAAATAAAGCTCTCAGACTCTTTGATTCTTCCACGGACCAAGGTCAGCAGGACCAGAACCACTGCCATGGCAGTGCCAGAGGGAGCCCTAGGGAGCTTTAGGAGCCACTCCCTAGGGAAACACAAAGCCACTACCAGTGGTTATACATAGCTGCGGTTAAGGTGGCTGTTCTGTGGTCCTGAACTGGGGGCCCTGCCTGGTGAAGAGTGGGGGAATGGAGGTTCTCAGTAAAGAGAGACTGGGCTCCTCTCCATTTGGTGGCTGCAGTGTGCTGGAGGTGCTACTGTAGCAACCAGGCCCTATGCTCCTTCCCCAACCTAAGGGTGATTAGGGCGGTACCACTGCAGCTGCACTAGTGGAGAGGCTATGGGGTGTCTCTGGGATTTCCTCCTCAGAGAAGTCCAGAGCTACCTCCCACTGAAGTGTCCAGGCAGAGGCAGGATAGTTATGCTGGAGTCCCCGGTCTGGAGGCCCAACACAGTGAAGAGAGGCAGGGTTAGAACAATCTGGACACTTCTCCATGGGGCAGCTGCTCTGTGCTGGGGATCCACGCCAGTCCCTAATCATGGCACACCATCTAGAGCCTGAGAGCAACAGGAGTGAGGGCTGTGAGGCAGCAGAAATGGGGGCTGCCTCTCCCTCTGGGACCACCATCCCAGGAAAATGCAGAGCTGCTACTTGCCCCAGAGCACAGGCATGCCTGGTGTGACCACGCTATGGTCCCAGAGCAGTGGGCCTTATCCTGCGAGGTGCAGTAGAGGTGAGGCCTGCAGTCTGCTGAGCAGCAGCCGTGTAGACTTGGCCCCCTTCCTGGGGGTGTACGAGGAAGCCTGACCTTCCCCATTGCCGGAGCTGCAGCTGCTAATGTCGGGATGCCCAAGGATCCAAGGCTCCTGGGACTCCATGTGTGCCTGGGCTGTGGCTCTGCCCAGATTCATGTAGCTTTCCAGGTCGGTCTGGAGGCCTCAGTGAGGGAACTCATGGGGATCTCCTGAGCCTGGGGTTGCAAAAGTCCATGGTAGAAGTGTGAGTCCCCAGGGACCACCGCTCACTTACATTTACCCACAGTGGGGGACAGGGTCTCCCCTGTCTCCTGCTACTCCCAGGAGGGCAGTTGTCCTGTCTCGCTGCTCCTCTCTGTTCTCCATGGATGGAGTTGGTTTTTTGGATGAATCCCAGTTTTTTGATGAATCCCAGTGCAATGTGTTCATCTGGTTGTTCCAGGTGAAGAGTTAGTATTTACCTACTACTCTTTTTTCTCTCTGAAGGCACACACTAGCTGCTTCTTGTCAGACATCTGGCCCTACCCGCCAAGAATTCCATTTGTTTGTGAATAACTTGGAGAGTTGGCATAAGAAAATAACAACAACAATAATAATACCTACAAGTTACTGTGTGCCAGACTTTTCTAAGTGCTTTACATATAACTTCTTTAGTCTTTCTTGAAACCATTTGAAGTAGATTTTATTATGGCCGCCATTTTAAAGATGAGAAAAGTGAAAAATAAAAAGGGTTAACCAACACCTAAACAGTAGGTATTTGGAATCTTTAAAACAGAAGCAAAAATTCTCACTGATATAATCACACTTCTATGGTTGAGTATGATTTGGCTAACAAAGGTCATGAAACAAAAGATAACTAACTACTTATACATTGCCAATGGAATAAGCTATATTTATTAAGTATGTTCCTAAGTAAGACAAAGAAGCATATAGAGCCAGTTGTGAAATCTCCTTTCTCTACTGGAAACTTGGGAGGAATTTAAGGCAATGAGAAATAGAAGAGGATATCCGCTCCAGAGGCAGCTGGACGGGTCCTAGCAGTGTGAGTAAGCTTTCTTTGGTGAATGGAGAGTGAGAAAGAGAGAGGATAGAAAGAGCAAAATCAAAATGATGTGGGCTTTATATCTGTGGTTTTGGACATGCATGGAGCAATCCCAGCATGGCCTGCCTGGATCCTGAATCCATTTTGTTAAAATCGTGTCCTGTGATTCAGACCTACAAATCTGTCTCTCCCTCAGGTAGAAGAGGTAAAGATCTGAGCAGCCCAGGGGTCAATGAGACCAGGACCACACCACCATGAAAGGAATAATGCCATGACTATGAGAATCTTTTTTTTTTTTTTTTTTTTTTTTTGAGATGGAGTCTCACTCTGTCGCCCAGGCTGGAGTGCAGTGGCCGGATCTCAGCTCACTGCAAGCTCCTCCTCCCGGGTTTACGCCATTCTCCTTTCTCAGCCTCCCGAGTAGCTGGGACTACAGGCGCCCGCCACCTTGCCCGGCTAGTTTTTTGTATTTTTTAGTAGAGGCGGGGTTTCACCGTGTTAGCCAGGATGGTCTCGATCTCCTGACCTCGTGATCTGCCCGTCTCGGCCTCCCAAAGTGCTGGGATTACAGGCTTGAGCCACCGCGCCCGGCCCGACTATGAGAATCTTGACCTTAGTGTCAAAGAAGGAAGAACGGCCAGGGCTGAGTAATTGAAGCCCTTTCTATCTTTTATTTTTCTCAGGTACCTGAGGAACAAGTCTCTTTTCATTTCCAACCTGCCTTATGTTAAAAAGCAGTGAATTACTTAAACAATGTGAATGGATTAGGCAGACATGGAATACAAATGACAGAAGTTATCCTAGAAATCATTCTATAATAGAATATAACTAAAACTGGAGAAAATGGCAGATACTGTTCAGTCCAACTGTTTGAAAGAGGAGGTAAATATTAGTGAGGCCCGGAGGCTATTCATCAAAGCAGAGCATCAAAACAGATTTTTGTTTTGTTTTGTTTTTAATAAGAATCCGGGCAGAGGCAGGAGTAATCACCAGTTAGTAAAATAACTAGGCAAATTCTAATTTACAAGCCAGATCTTGGCACATGAAAAGAGAGAAAGGAAAAAAAAAAAAAAAGTCCTCAGAATATATAGAACAAGGTAGAATACTCCAAAAGCAAAAAAAAAAAAAAAAAAAAAAAAAAAAAAAAAAAAAAAGGTTAAAAACTCCAAAAAAAAAAAAAAAAAAAAAAAAAAAACTCTGTCAGAAATGTGAATTACTTTCATCAGCTTTGGTCCTGGTCTCTCTTCCAGGATGGATTTACCCAAAATCTTCAGGGCCCCTTCTGGCCACAATTAACCTTGGGGACACCCTCAGGTAGAAAGTATTGTAAAACAGGTCAGAGATCAAACATCCTTACAAGAGAATCAGAGCTCACCTATCTCGTGCTTTTAAAAATGTCTTTTTTCCCTTCTGACTTCTCCAACTTTAAGTCAAGCTTCTTCATACTGCAACTGATTCCACGATTCAATTTGCCTAGGGCAATGCTGCCTGCTCTCCTTTGAGTCCTGCACCTACATCCAGAACTCCATATTCACTCATTTCCTCCTTCCTGCCCTTCTTTGCTATGTAATAAGACACAATTTCCATGAGGATTGGGACTACATCAAGGTACCCAATATACATTCATCATGGTTGAATGTATTCATCCATATATACAAAATACTTTTGGAGCATTCAAAGTCTCTGTGCTTTACAGTTCCTCATCCATGTAAATGGGGATATAATTGAGCCTACCTAGTGTTGTGAGGATTAATTAAAATAAATTAAGCAAAGCACACAGCACAGGGTTACCACTATGGAGGGTTCACCATCATAATTATTGTATTAGTCTATTCTTGCATTGCTATAAAGAATTACCTGAGATTGAGTAATTTATGAAGAAAAGAGGTTTAACTGACTCACAGTTCCACAGACTGTACAGGAAGCATTCCTGGGGAGGCCTCAGGAAGCTTACAATCATGGCAGAAGGTGAAGGGGAAGCAGACATGTATTACATGACCAGAGAAGGAGAATGAGAGAGTGAAGGGGGAGGTGCTACACATTTTAAAACAACCAGATCTCAAGAGAACTTACTCACTATCATGAGAACAGCAGGGGAGAAGTCCACCCCCATGATTCAATCACCTCCTACCAGGCCCCTCCTCCAACATTGGGGATTACAATTTGACATGAGATTTAGGTAGGGACACAGACCCAAATCATATCAATTATCACTATAGTTAGTCAATCATGTGGGAACTGAAACTCCAAACTATCTCCGTCATCTCACTACAGTCCCATTTCTCACCCTCCTGGGTCTCTCATGCAGTTTAGAACATAGGACACCTGAAGGAACTAAGAGGAAATTATTGAATAAGGAGGGCAGATATCCTGTTCCTATACAAGAAAGCACCTTTATAAGTGAAACCAGATTTTATGTGTTTGCTTGACTTTTTCTTTTTGGCCACAACTCTGAGGTTTTAACATAGTATCTGTGAATACATGAAGCAATCCCAGCATGGCCTGCCCGGATGAACTGGTAATTAAGAACACCTGGCTCAGGTGGAGGCGAATATATGTGCAGAGGGAAGCAGCTGATTCCAGCAGGCAGCCCCTGATGTTGGTAACATGAAGTTGGGCATCGTTGAACTGTTCCCAAAGCTATTCCTGTAATATGTCCCATTTTTCTTCCCACTTCATGTTGCCCTGTAATCCTACTGTTATTTTCCTCTGAATTTTGGTCTCGACTGTGTGGAAGGCTGGTGCAGGAGGAAGAGAAATCTCACTTGGTAAAATGTATTACTGTAGGGCTGACAACTGAGATGCAAGACATCACGATCTTTTTCCAATCTGGCTCAGAGATCCCTACAGGATTTTGGCATAAGAACCCACTCATAAAACTGCTAGCAATTCTTTTTTGCTTGTCCTGATAATAGTTAACCCACCTCTGCTTTGTTTCCCTGTTGGATCCCAGTCCCTGAACTTGTTCACTCCTGTGATGCTGAATTGGAGTAACTCTCCTGCTCTATTACAAGCTACTCAGACAAGAAATTAAAATATTAGCTTGTGGTAGTACCTACAATATCACACAAAATAATTGAAGCCAAACAATTTAATTAATGGGCAAACCCATAAAGGTGTTAATCGCACAAAAAGACCTGTAAAAAGAAACTAAATGTAACCAATATAAATGATTTAGACATTTATAGATAAAGAAAAATTCATATTGTGGTTACTATGGCATTCATAATTGCATAGAAATATAATTGCATAGAAATTCGATCTTTCCGTAGTGCAGATATTGCTACTTATCTATCACTAAGAAAAACCCTGAAATCTATTAACATAAGAAAACATAAGAGGAAGGAGATACATTTCTTACCATTTAAGCTACGTAAAATTCAAAGAGTGAAGCAAAAAGAATGACCTTCGACTAGCCTCTTTGACTGACAGGGAGTTCTTAAGTGTGAAAATAACTTCTGCATCCTCTTCTAAATGCTATAATATTGAGAATGAGGTGTCTCTGAGTGGAGAAAGAGTTTAAAGTCTCAGGTCTCTGATAGAGAAAGCTTTCTTCCAGCTTGAGAGCTTAACCCCGAGGAGTAGGCTGCCATAACCCTGTGCCTCATAAATGCATTGCGAGTTGATTTGGATAGACTCAGATGCCTCCCTATCCAAGGATTTAGTTTAAAATGGAGCCCAAATTATATCTTTAGCAATTGTAGAAAATGGAAGGGAGAAAGGCTATTTGACCTGATCCTTTGAGTGAGATAACAACAAATCCCTTCTTTGAAACCGCATTAACTCGCAGCAAGTACTCAGAATCCATTTAATAAATTGCTTATTTCTAGTGACCCGAAAGAGTTAAGATACCTCTAAATACCAAGCAGTTCTTGACCTTCTGGATAGCAGGAGGTAAGATGAGTTATTAAGAGAAATATGAGGTATAGTAGTTCATATATGAGGTGTGGTTATACATCAAATTTCAGTGATGAACACCGCTTTGTGAAATGTACTGATTAAAACAATCAACATGACCATAAATGGTGCTAACCACACAGAAGGACCTGGAAACTTAAACTGAATGTGAGAGTAATTATTGAAAATAAATTGATGTATAGGAATGCTTGTGATTTTTGCACATTGATTTTATATCCTGAGACTTTGTTGAAGTTGCTTATCAGCTTAAGGAGCTTTTGGGCTGAGATGATGGGGTTTTCTAAATATATAATCATGTCATCTGCAAACAGAGATAATTTGACTTCCTCTCTTCCTATTTGAATACCCTTTATTTCTTTCTCTTGTCTGATTGCCCTGGCCAGAACTTCCAACACTATTCTGAACAGGAGTGGTGAGAGAGGGCATCCTTGTCTTGTGCTGGTTTTCAAAGGGAATGCTTCCAGCTTTTGCCCATTCAGTATGATATTGGCTGTGGGTTTGTCATAAATATCTCTAATTATTTTGAGATACACTCCATCAATACCTAGTTTATTGAGTGTTTTCAGCACGAAGGGGTATTGAATTTTATCGAAGGCCTTTTCTGCATCTATTGATATAATCATGTGGTTTTTGCCATTGGTTTTGTTTATGTGATGGATTACGTTTATTGATTTTCGTATGTTGAACCAGCCTTGCATCCCAGGGATGAACCCAATATGATCGTGGTGGATAAGCTTTTTGATGTGCTGCTGGATTCAGTTTGCCAGTATTTTATTGAGGATTTTTGCATCAATGTTCGTCAGTGATATTGGCCTGAAATTTTCTTTTTTTGTTGTATCTCTGCCAGGTTTTGGTATCAAGATGATGCTGGCTGCATAAAATGAGTTAGGGATGAGTCCCACTTTTTGTATTGTTTGGACTAGTTTCCGAAGGAATGGTACCAGCTACTTTTTGGACCTCTGGTAGAATTTGGCTGTGAATCCATCTGGTCCTGGGCTTTTCTTGGTTGCTAGGCTATTCATTACTGCCTCAATTTCAGAACTTGTTATTAATCTATTCAGGCATTCAACTCCTTCCTGGTTTAGTCTTGGGAGGGTGTATGTGTCCTGTAATTTATCCATTTCTTCTAGATTTTCTGTGTTACTTGCATAGAGGTGTTTATGGTATTCTCTGATGGTAGTTTGTATTTCTGTGTGATCAGTGGTGATATCCCCTTTATCATTTTTTATGTCTATTTGATTCTTCTCCCTTTTCTTCTTTATTAGTCTGGCTTGCTGTCTATCCATTTTGCTAATCTTTTCAAAAAACTGGCTCCTGGATTCATTGATGTTTTGAAAGGTTTTTGTGTCTCTATCTCCTTCAGTTCTGCTCTAAAATCTTAGTTATTTCTTGTCTTCTGATAGCTGTTGAATGTATTTGCTCTTGCTTCTCTAGTTCTTTTAACTGTGATGTTAGGGTGTCCATTTTAGGTCTTTCCCACATTCTCATGTGGGCATTTAGTGCTGTAAATTTCCCTCTAAACACTGTTTTAACTTTGTCCCAGAGATTCTGCTGCATTGTGTCTTTGTTCTCACTGGTTTCTAAGAACTTATTTATCTCTGTCACAATTTTGTTATTTACCCAGTAGTCATTCAGGAGCAGGTTGTTCAGTTTCCATGTAGTTGTGCGGTTTTGAGTGAATTTCTTAATCCTGAGTTCTAATTTGATTACATTTTTTTTCTGAGAGACTGTTTGTTATGATTTCTGTTCTTTTGCATTTGCTTAGGAGTGTTTTACTTCCAATTATTTGGTCAAGCTTAGTACAACTGCTATGTGGTGCTGAGAAAAAAGTACATTCTGTTGATTTGGGATGGAGAGTTCTGTAGATGTTTATTAGGTTCACTTGGTCCAGAGCTGAGTTGAAGTCCTGAATATTCTTGTTAATTTTCTGTCCCATTGATCTGTCTAATATGGACAGTGAGTTAAAGTCTCCCACTATTATTGTGTGGGAGTCTAAGTATGAATGAACTCCCATTCGCAATTGGTAGAGAATAAAATACCTAGGAATACAACTTACAAGGGATGTGAGGGACCCTTCAATGAGAACTACAAACCACTGCTCAAGGGAATAAGACAGGACACAAACAAATGGTAAAACATTTCATGCTCATGGCTTGGAAGAATCAATATCATGAAAATGGCCATAATGCTCAAAGTAATTTATAGATCAATGCTATTCCCATCAAGCCACCATTGACTTTCTTCACAGAATTGGAATAAAACTACTCTAAATTTCATATGGAACAAAAATAGAGCCCATATAGTCAAGATAATCCTAAGCAAAAAGAACAAATATGGGGGTATCATGGTACCTGACTTCATACTATACTACAAGGCTACAGTAACCAAAACAGCATGGTACTGGTAACAAAACAGATATATAGACCAAGGGAACAGAACAGAGACCTCAGAAATAATGCCACACATCTACAACCATGTGATCTTTGACAGATCTGACAAAAACAGGCAATGGGGAAAGAATTCCCTATTTAATAAATGGTGTTGGGAAAACTGGCTAGCCATATGCAGAAAACTGAAACTGGACCCCTTCCTTACACTTTATACAAAAATTAACTCAAAATGGATTAAAGACATATACATAAGACCTAAAACCATAAAAACCCTAGAAGAAAACCTGGACAATACCACTCAGGACATAGGCATGGGCAAAGACTTTATGACTAAAACACCAAAAGCAATGGCAACAAAAGCCAAAATTGACAAATCAGATCTAGTTAAACTAAAGAGCTTCTGCACAGCAAAAGAAACTATCATCAGAGTGAACAGGCAGCCTACAGAATGGGAGAAAAGTTTTGCAATCTATCCATCTGACAAAGGACTAATATCCAGAATCTACAAGGAACTTAAATAAATTTGCAAGAAAAAAACAAACATGGTCATTACCAAGGCTTTTAGAATGCATTTTCTCATTTGCTGTGGACATGACCATAAAAAAATTTCCCAGTAGGTTTTCTATCTGCTACTTTGCTAGCAATCCGCTTATTGGGAACAGTTGATTAACTGTAATAGAAATGCAATACAAATATAATGTGAACCACGTGTGATTTTTCTTTTTTTTCTAATAACTGTTTCATCAGTAATCAATGAGATTTTAAAATTCTCCTAGATCTCTTGAATTATGCAAATGTGCTTTGCCTTTGTGCTGTAACCCTTGTGGGTTGCTAATAACCAAGGAGTTTGTAGTAGAGTTAACTCAGGCTGCTTCTAGGACTCATTCATGTTCACTCACTGTACAATCATCTCTAGAAATGTGAGATTTACTTCCATATTGTTATGTAGGGCTGACAGGACAACTGGATCAGTTTCATTAAAAAGGGCAAACTTGAAGATAAATCTTTTGACTCCACTCTTTAGAGGATCTTAAGTGACCTTGATGCACAGTGGAAGAAATCACAACATGGAATTCCTTGAATAAAAATTTACTGACTTTAAAAAAAAGAAAAAAGAACAAAACAACCCCATCAAAATACCACCTCACTCCAGTTAGAATGGCGATCATTAAAAAGTCAAGAAATAACAGATGCTGGAGAGGATGTGGAGAAATAGGAACGCTTTTACACTGTAGGTGAGAGTGTAAATTAGTTCAGCCATTGTAGAAGACAGTGTGACAATTCCTCAAGGATCTAGAACCAGAAATACCATTTGACCCAGCAATCTCATTACTAGGTATATATCAAAAGCATTATAAGTCATTTTACTATAAAGACACATGCACACGTATGTTTACTGCAGCACTGTTCACAATAGCAAAGACTTGGAATCAACCAAAATGCCCATCTATGGATAAAGAAAATGTGGCACATATACACCATGGAATACTATGCAGCCATAAAAAAGAATGAGTTTATGTCCTTTGCAGTGACATGAATGAAGCTGGAAACCATCATTCTCAGCATACTAATAGAGGAACAGAAAACCCAACACCACATGTTCTCACTCATAAGTGGGAGTTGAACAATTAGAACACATGGACACAGGGAGGGGAACATAACACACCAGGGCCTGTTGTGGGATGCAGGACAATGGGAGGGATAGCATTAGGAGAAATACCTAATGTAGATGATGGGTTGATGGATGCAGCAAACCACCGTGGCACATGTATACCTATGTAACAAACCTTCATGTTCTGCACATGCATTCCAGTACTTAAAGTATTAAAACAACAACAACAAAAGAAAGAAAATAAATTGAGACAGTGAAACAAGCTATAACAAAATCTACAAGCACATTTCTAGTTAGATACACTCAGAATTTATGCACACTCATTCCTTTGATCTCTGTTGGGGATGCGTCTTCAACTCCTTTGACATTTCATATATCAGAGGAGATCTGGAGACTTATGTTTTAGGAAGCACAGAGAAGAGAGGTCATTAATGATCTACCTCTGTAGACACAACCAGGCATTGCTTCTCCCCCTTTGTGGATCTTCTTTCCCCTTATATACCTGAAATGATAAGACTGTGGTGACATCCAATTATACTTTGATTGTATCTAGTCCTGTCTACAAACCCATTTTCTTAAAATGAAATCATAAACTAAGCCTTTATCAGAAGAGATTTATATAGTAGTGACAAACTATTTTACAATACATATCCTCATTACATTCATTTTACATGCCAATTAGCGCAAGTAAATTTTATATAATATGTAAACCTAACTAAAAAGAGTAATCTTTACTGTGTTTGGTTAAGTTCAGCTTTTATGTTATTATCAGTATCTGAAGACAGGAAAACTTACATGCAGTAAAATACACTTTATAAGCAATATGCACCATTTAATATTGTTACGCACTATAAAATATTTATGTTAATAAAAATGTTTTTGAGATATTTTGTTTTGAAAATTTCACAGTGTTAAATATGTTTATATATATATATACACACATATTGATATATAACTGTATCTTCAACTATATATTTAGAGTTGGATATAATATATATTATGTATGTATATAACTGTATTACTAACGTAGTTAACCAGAAAATGTATACATCACTTTCAGCAGATAAGAATTAATGGAATGATAATAACATCCAATGCCTAGTTTCTGGCATATATTATTTGTTTGATACTTATAACTCATTATTGGACACTTACTTGTAAGAATTAATCTTTCTTTTTTTCATTACCTCATTGTACACAATATGGTTTTCTTATTTTAGTCAATGTCATGTAAGTCTTTACTATTTTAAAAATTTGAATGATCCTTGAGGGCAAATTGCCATGTTGTCAACAGTTGCATCATTCAAAAGTATCTTTCAGTCTTCAGAAAGGTAGCCATGCACAGGATAACTTTCTAATAATAATACTTGAATTGAGTAAAGGACTCTTCAAATTTCTAATGTCTAGACTTCCAGAATCTGTAGCAATCACATGCCAGAAAGAGATCTACTGGCCCACTATTAACTATCTGATTAGTTGTAGTTGAAGAATCCCAAGAATCATGGGGACAAAATGGTGCTTAAGCATAATCCAAAATACAGTTTCATTTCTGGCTAAAATTTGAAAGCAAAAGTGCAACTAATTTTTCTTTGAAATGGTATTTCTCAAAAATGTCATTTTTGATATATTTCCTAATTTTACATATTGCTCTGAACATAGATATCTATATTAATTTTGATTTGAATAACTCAGGAAATTATTGTTATTGTTACTGTTATTACTTTTATTTTGCTGAACATGAACAAGGTAATATAAAGTATGTCAACCCAAGTAGTTCTTAAATGCATTTTATAACTGGATAATATGACCAGGTGCAGTGGCTGATGCCTGTAATCCCAGGGCTTTGGGAGGCCAATGCAAGCAGATCACCTGAGGTTAGGAGTTCGAGACCAGCCTGGCCAATGTGGTGAAACCCTGTTTCTATTTTAAAAAATTACAAAAATTAGCTGGGCGTGGTGCCATGTCCCTGTAATCCCAGCTACTCAGGAGGCTGAGGCAGCAGAATCACTTAAACGGGGGAGGAGGAGGTTGCAGTGAGCTGAGATTGTGCCATGGCACTACAGCCTTGGCGATGGAGTGAGACTCCATCTCAAAATAAGTAAAAAAATTAAAAAAACTGGATAATGTAAGGGAGCTACACTGTAGGAACCTACATTAGGTCTTTTGTTTTTATGCCTTTATAAGATGATCTAAAGGTGTTATTACTATGTTTGTATGTTAACTTACAGATCCATTAATTCCCTTTACTGTGCCTTTAACATCTTTCTGGGCCATTTTATTTTCTTCCCTGAGTCTCAGAATATTTGAATTGTTCAGCAGTGGCCCTGCAAACTGTCACCGTGTTGTATGGGAATATCAGTGAAGCATTCCACTGTGGTGCTGTTCTGAACTATCCAGTAAATATTGTGGATTATTTAAGCAGTTTTTATATATTACACATATTTGTACATTTTATGTGGTTATACATATTTACAAGTTTTTAAAAGAATCATTTTGTTTACTTGTACAGTTCAAGTGTGTTGGGAAATATATATTTATGAATGTTTTAAACCATGTTATAGATTATATGAATACTCATTTAGTTACTTAGCCCCAAACGTTTAGAAATTTCTTTGCCACTGATGATTGTACATTTTATTTATGGTAAACATTTTGTAAAGTTCATCTTCGTAAATTATTTTCTCTTTTTGAATAACAATAATAAGAGTTGCTAGCTAATAATTTATATTTTGGTTTTAGAAGTCATTTGGGAATTTTCTTTAAAAAACATATAAGATAGTGATAAAATTGGCCGGGTGCAGTGGCTCACACCTGTAATCCCAGCACTTTGGGAGGCTGAGGTGGGTGGATCATGAGGTCAGGAGTTCAAGACCAGCCTGGCCAACACGGTGAAACCCTGTCTCTACTAAAAATACAAAATATATATGTGTGTGTATATATATATCTATATGGCCAGGCGTGGTCACAGGCACCTGTAGTCCCAGCTTCTTGGGAGTCTGAGGCAGGAGAATTGCTTGAACCTGGGAGGTGGAGGTTGCAGTGAGCTGAGATTGTGCCACTGCACTCCAGCCTGGGTGACAGAGTGAGACTCTGTCTCAAAACAAACAAACAAACAAACAAAAGATAGTGATAAAATCATTTCTAATTAGAAATAATTCAAAGCTACTTGAAGGAAGAACCTTCTAAAATATTCTGTCTACTCTTTAAACCATAAGAAACATGGTGAGCTTCAATCATTCAAATGAATATTTATTGTTTGCCTACTTCGCTGCAGGTAACTGATTAAAAAAAAGGAGACACAAATATGAAAAAGATACTCACAATTTCCTAATTTTTGTATTTAAATACCATTAAAATTGTCTACTAATTTGATTCCTATTATTACAGCATATAATGTATTTTAGATTAGAACACTTATAAACACTATATTATTTGAAGATATCTTACTATTACCTGACAAGGTCTAGAAGAGTGTGTCATTCCAGTTGCCATTCTAATTATTCTTCCCCTCTTCTTCATAGCCAACATTTTAAAAGAGTTCTCACTACTCATTGTTTTCATTGCCTCACCTCTCATTAACAAGTAAACATAGTCTTATTTGCATTACACTTAGCAGTTCATCAAAACAACTTTAACCTTTCCAGGAACTTCTTGGTTACTAATCCAAATGGACACTTACCATCTCGTATCTTCCTTGGCCTATTGGCTGCCATTGATACAACTCCCTTTTTGAAGCAACACTGTACCTTGAACTCTGTATTACCACCCTACCCTAGTTTACCTTCTATCTCATTGGATGCTAAAACTGTCTTCTTTATGTTATTTTATTCTATCAGCAGCTAAAATATCTGGGTTCCTCAAGGCTTTGTCCTAAACAATTTCGCTTTCCACCTATCAAGCTAGCTCCTGAATTTGCATGACTCGAAGACAAATCAAACAGTATGTCAAGAAACAATTGAATATTTCCCCCACTATTATCAACTCCCCCAATCTGGTCATCTTCTTGTATTTTCTTCCTTAGAAAATGGCACCATTATTTATCCACTTGCTTCACCACAAATCTACAGACCTTTCTTATTACCTCACTTTCCCTCACTCCCATTTCTAATTCATCTCAAAATCTTGATTATCTCTCAGGTTGACCACTTATTTCCCATCTTCAGCATTACCATCTTAATAAATACTACCACTATCTCTCATCTGGACTATTGTAATGTACTACCACCTGATCTCCCTTACATTCACTCTTCCCCACCCTCTCTCACCTTACACAAAGTAATCATTCCAAAAACCATTTTGAATATATGTCAATTCCTTATATTCACATTTCCCCCCCCCCACTCTCCACAGGGAATTAAAACTTGTTCATGTTCTTGGCCGGGCGCGGTGCCTCACACCTGTAATCCCAGCACTTTGGGATGCCAAGGCAGGCGGATCACGAGGTCAGGAGATCGAGACCATCGTGGCTAACATGGTGAAACCCCGTCTCTACTAAAAATACAAAAAATTAGCCGAGCGTGGTGGCCGGCGCCTGTAGTTCCAGCTACTCAGGAGACTGAGGCAGGAGAATGGTGTGAACCCGAGAGGTGGAACTTGCAGTGAGCTGAGATCGCAGCATTGCACTCCAGCCTGGGCAACAGAGCGAGACTCCATCTCAAACAAACAAGCAAACCAAAAAACTGAAAACTTGTTCATATTCTTTAGATGAAGACTAAAATCTTTTCCTCACACACTAAGTCCTGCATGGCTTGACCCCTATTTCCATTTTCAGTGTCATCTCAAAATATGCTCCTCTTCACTGTTTCCATTCTCACTGAGCATCAGTCAGTCCCTTGAACAGTCCATGTTTCTTCTCAAAGCAGGGCCTGTGTACAGGCTACTCCTATGGCTTGAGAGCCTTTAGTTATTTTCTTTCCCTCATTAAATCTTACCTATCCTTAGATGACTTGTCCTTAAGGCACACTCTAGAATAGGGTTTTTTTTGTTGTTGTTAAATGTTCTCAAAGAGCTGTATTCTTTTTCATAAGGCCCTCATTTCAGTTTGCCAAGTTGTGTTTTGGGTCCTGGCTCTGTCCTTGGTTTGATGTCTGATTATAAACAAGTTACTTAATCTTTGGATTTTTTGCACCTAAGAGTCACTCTAAATATATGTTGAATGAATGCTATAAAGGAATGACTAATGTGATTAATAGCATGGATAGAGTGAAAATGGAAAAACTAAATGAACATTACTATACATAATCTGAGAATATACATATACTACCTATATATATGTGTATATATACACACATATATGTATATCCACAAATGTGTTACCTACATATACAAATATATACACATATATTCGTATACAGTGTGTATCCATATATACATACTATACATATAGTATATATGTATGTACATGCACACATACATGCATATACACACACAAATAAACTATATCAAAGTACAACCTCAGACACATTTTTACAAAATGCAAAAATAAATCAATGCCACCTACTATCAATTTCATTACTAAACATGTTTCTGAAAGTTGTTAAGGATGCATTTTGCAAAAGAAATTGAAAATACAAGTAATTATTTGTTGATGATATGCTCTTTTCTTAAAAATGACCATGAATTTCACCTTGAAACAATTATATAGAAAAGTCCTCAATAACAAGACATGAAGTTTTTTCGTATATTAATATTTTCAATTGTTCATTAAATTAGAA
The DNA here is from genome assembly GCF_008728515.1 of Papio anubis. NCBI lineage: Eukaryota > Metazoa > Chordata > Mammalia > Primates > Cercopithecidae > Papio > Papio anubis. Next base: position 78,273,403 of record NC_044976.1, on the reverse strand, counting down.
GTATTACAAAAGGTTTCAAAATTAAAATGTGACTTAAAATGTATGTGTAATTTTGATGCAGTAGAATATCTTTTTCTTTTCTGTTTTTAAATGTTTATCATAAAGCATAATTGTTAAATTAATAATGTGCTTTAAAATATGTAATGTCCTAAATTTAGAATATATGATTGTTTAGTAAGATAACTGATTCAAAAAGAACATATTTCATAGCTTTCATCTGTATCAAAAGCAATGTTAATAGAGAAAAAAATCAAAATCAACTTTTCAATAATTTAATAATATAAAATAAATTTGAATAAAATTAATTTTAAAATGTTTATGACAAGCATAATTAAAATAACATATCTCTACACAGGAGCAGACAACATTTTAGTAAAGAGAGAGATATCTTACAAATAGCCAAAAACAACTCAAATTTACTTAAACAAAAAGAAGAAAATTGTTTTAAATTTCAGTTGTGTCTCATTAAAACAGTTTACAATATGGCTTCAAGAAGAAAAGGAATAGAAACTTTCAATTTTCTAAATCATTGTATATTCTTAGGATAATTATAGCTTGTACTTAGTTTCTCAATTTTTTTCTCTGAGATTCTTAAAGAGTTTGTGCTTATTATTTTGAGTGTCAAAAAATATGTAGATAATTAACTAAGAAATAATGGGGAGATTACTCACTGAATATGATTCTTAAAGGTTCATTGTGTTATGTGTGAATGCAAATTTCTGGATCTCATTCCAGTATCTTATGCATCCTAACATTTATCTTAAGCTATTTTAATTATCTTTGGATTTAGTGAGCCAACTTTCTGGTAAGCTGACCAAAAGGGGCAGAATGTGAGCCTAAGTGGGTAGACAGATTTGTGTTTTCTCATTTTTAAGTTAATTTGATATGTCATATGAGCCTAAAAAGATTCCTAGCAGGATCTAGACATACTTTTATTACAAAAACTTACAGATATTCATTTAAAATATACTAAATCAAAGTCATTTGATTTATTTTTATTTTTCAGAGATGTTCTGAAATTTACCTTGAACTCCTGGACTCAACAAATCCTCCTGCCTCAATCTCCTCAGTAGCTGGGACTATGTGTACACACTACCACGCCTTGCTGTCCTTTGATACTGATGAGACTATTTCATAAACTGGACATCTTCAAGAAAAGGGTTTTTACATAATCTAAAATCTCACTACTCCTTTCAAGTTAGCTGAATGAGAATATCCTGAATACTGGAAATATGGCATTTCATAGAAAGATGAGGGCATATGATTTCAAAAATCTCAAGAAACTGTTGGTTTTGGCTGATTTGTTGTTTAAAGTGACTACAGTATATTTAATGCCTAGGAAAAATGTGTAATCATTTATTTGGGATTTTCATGGAAATAGTAATTGGACCTCCTCCTTTTTGCCTGCTACTACTTCCAGTTCTTTCAAAAATGTTTTTATTCCAAAATAAAATGCAGACACAGAAATGCACAGAATAAATATATGGCTTAATGAGTTATTGTACAACCCAAATAAAGACTGCCAGTCAACCCAGAAGTTCTTTGCAAGTATGTGGCTTCAATAATAGCCTGGCCTGATTCTCAACTCCCTAAGTAACTATCATCCTAATCTTTATAAATGACTTTCTTGCATTCTTTTATAGCTGTATTACCCAAATATTCTTGGGACATCATAATTTAGTCTTCCTCATTAAAACAAATTATATCTTTTAGTCTGTGTCAATCTATAAATTTTCTTTCTTGTCCTTACAATAATAAGTTAACCATTTATCTATTTACTTCTTGAAGAACCCAGGACTTTGCCTTTCTGGGTTTTGCTGATTAGATACCACTGATATTTCAACTTAGTTCTCTGCCTTTATCATTTCCTGCAAATGGTAGCTGAATCCAGAGACATGTTAAGACTCAGATTCTAGCCATTTAGCAAGCTATATACATAGCATTGTGTTCTTGCAAAAGGAAGCATGTAATGATTGTTTGTTTCTCTTTTTAAGATGTTTACGACTGTTAATGATTAATGCCTAGATCCATTATTTTATTGGGGTTGCAAAATGGTAATATTTTAATTCTACAGTTTACTTTTCATTTATTACCTGGAATCTTTTATAAGCAGACAGTACCCTCATTTATAATCTGGCTTCTCAGGGATACAGTTGACTTTTTGCTGCATTTGCCAGCTTTGGGGATAATGAATTTGTTTCCTATCATCTTGTTAAAGGTAGTTAGACAGGCAAGAGCAGGGCAGGAGAAGGCTCTCACCCTCCCACTAGGAATGTTGGGTGATGGTTCCACAGCGATCACGTTGCCTCTCTAAAGGTGATAATGATATGAACAGGAGACAGGGAAATACTGAGTAGAAGAGGACAGTTCCCTGGGGAAGGCCCCACCCTCAAGCCTGGATACCTGCTGCCTTAAATGAGGACAGACATTCCTGTTTTCAAGTCCAAAAGTTGCCTTTTGGCCTGCCATGCCCCTATCCTGTACCTACACAAACCCTGAACCCCAGGCTCCAGAAGCAGATGAGGAAATGAGCAGATAAGGAAATGAACGGCAGAACCACATGGCAGAGAAGGTGAGAAGAGAAGGAGCATCTGAAAGTCTGGAGGAGCTTGGCTGTGGATGGTGGAAGAATCAGCTGTTGGACAGCGAAACCCCAGGGAAAGATCATCTTCCCACTCCATCCCCTGACCAGATCCCCATCCATCCCTCTGACAGCCATCTCCACCACCCAACAAAACCCACATTCACCATCCTTCAAGTTTGTGTGTCACCTGATTCTTCTAGGATGCTGAACAAGGGTTCGGGATACAGAAAGCTGTTCACATTGGCTCTCTGCCCTTGCACAAAGGTAGAGGGTCCATTGAGTTGGTTAATACCTAAGCCATCTGTGGACAGCAAGCCATCTGTGGACAGCTTTTTTAAAAACACACTGTAACACACGCCCATCTGGGCTCCAGGAGTCACAGGCTCCCACCCCTGGATGCTGCCATAGGGCTAGAGCACAGTGACCTGGGCCCTGCTCCTGTCCATCCATGTGCTTCTGCTCCCATAAGGGGTTTGAAAAGTAGCAGCAATCAATTTGCTCATCCTGTGAGGAGGCTAGGGAACTCTTCTCTTCAGTAAACTGGCAGCCAGAACCAGAGAGAGAACATTTCTTGACAGTCCATACCTGTTACACTAAAGTGTTAATTGAATGTAGACACCAGGGAGAAGCAACTTTTCAGGCATGTGCATCAAGAGGCAAAATGGCAGAGTATAACCTTCTGGGGAAGTCCACTGGAAACGGAAATAAAGCCTCGGATAGGCACGTGCACAACTTCCTAAACACACTGTGCGTACTCATTTCCCAAGGGTAAGGAGGGCACAGCTCATGTGGGCAGCCCACCCTCAGGGAAGAATCATGGGAAAGGGGTGCAAGATGCAGGAGGCAGGCCAGTCTATAAAGTCCTAGGATTAAGATTAAACACTGCACTTGACCTTTACGTGCCTGTCTGGGTCTCTTCCAAGCGTACTTTCTTTCCTGTTCTAAAGCCTTTTAAGATAAACTTTCACTCCTGCTGTGAAACTTGCCTCATTCTCTTTTTCTGCCTTATGCCCCTCAATTGAATTCTTTCTTCTGAGGAGGCAAGAATTAAGGTTGCTGCAGACCCACACAGAACCACCACCAGTGACTTTGATAACTTCCACTGGTAACATTCTCAATTTCACCGGTTATTATGAACTCATCAGCTAAAATATATTTGATGGAGCTCAATTCATTGCAGTTGTTACATCACTGAAATTCAAATTGTCCTATCGTTGGCCAATGAAGCCTCTTTGAGTTTTATCCTGCGTTCATTTGACATGACATTAGTAGCATTTGAAAGCTTCCTGACATCTAGCATCACAGAGTTTTCCTGGCTCATCTTGTACCTTTTCTGTCTCTGACCTACAAAAAATGATTTCTTCAGGAAGCTATGGCTTTTTTTTTTTTTTTTAATTTCAGGGAACATTTAGTTCAGCTATAATTTTTAGAATTTCTTTTATTCCTCTGATTTTGTTTTCTTTTTTAATGACATATGTCATATTTTGGATGTTCATTGACTATCTTTAGTATTTTCACTTATTTTCAAAACTTAAAAAAACTTCTATTTCTTTTTCCTTTATTTGTTTTTCTTTTTTTGTTTTTCCTTGGTTTACCTCTTAAGGTATAACCTGTGGTGGTTATTCTATGTTATCTTCCTTCTAATTTAGTCTTGATTTCCAAAGTAATTTATTGTCCTTTATTTCTAATTTTTTTCTGTATTATGCCCCTTTATTCTGATTTTTATCGTTGTGATTAATATAATTATCCTCACATATTCATTACTTATACACTTGTGGTTTTAATTGTGTCTACCCTAAAGATATGTTAAAATCCTAACCTCTGTTACTTGTGGATGCTTCCGTAATTGAGAATAGAATCTTTGTAGATATAACCAGATTAAAATAAAGTCACACTGGATTAGGACGGGCCCTCATTTTATGACCAATGTCCTTATAAGGAGAGGTACATTTTGACACAGGCACACAGAGAAAACAGACACACCATGTGAAGACAGAAGACAGATACAAAGACACAAAGGGAAAAGGCAATGTAAAGGCCGAGGCAGAGAAAAGCACTTGCAAGCCAAGGATAGCCAGCAACCACCAGCACCTAGAGAAGGCAGAGAAGGATTCCCCGCTAGGGGCTTCCGAGGGATCATGGCCCTTGAGATACCTTGGTTTTTTACTTCTAGTCTTCAAAACTGTGAATATAAATTTGTACTATTTTAAGTCACCTATTTCCAGTACTTAGTTATGGCAGCCCTAAGAAATAGATATCTTTCTTAATTTTTTCTAGATGGTTAAGGAATACTAGGTTACAGTTTTGATCTGATTTTGTAGGTATGCTTTTTTGGGAGTATTTTCACTGTTCATAGTGATATTATTTTGTTACATATCACTTTTGGTTATTCTTCCCTCAACTTTTGGAGTGAGTTGGTATCCAGGATTTATTTTCCTTACTTTTTATTTATTTATTTTTTCACACTGTCTTCTGTTGAGTTTAAATATATGCCAGACTTTTTTTTTTTTTCCCTGAGTTTTGAGTTCTCTTCTCCCATTTTTGTCCAGACATCCTTTTTTTCTTTATCTTTATTATTCCTGTATTCCTCAATTTTGATTCCTCTCCCAGAAGTTTTTTCTTAGCATGGGGCCTTGACATGCAGGGTATCTCTCACCCATTGTTTTTGAGAGTTCCTGGGGGCAGACTGCTCCAGCTCCTTCAGATTTTTTACTGTGTATCCTTTGCACTAACCTGCCATTTATCATGGGCAAAATTTCCTCTTGATTTTGACAGGTCTTTTCATTTGGGTGTGTTGTGGTCTTCAAAAATACATTGGCTATTTGAGGGCTCTTCAGTTCTTAGGACATTCAGTTGCCCCCCAGTGCTTTCTTCTTTTTCCTAAGTAGATATTAACGATATGTTGTTGGTCGTGCAGTTTTTGTGGATTTACCTACACTCTTTGGGATTCAATGGGATACTTTATTACCTAGTTTTGTTGTAAATTTTGTGCATGAGTGTTGCCTTTAATGTCTAGTTGCTTCCATGCAAGGATTCAGAGAGATTGAGAAGCAATGTTGCTGCCACTCTTTTCCTAGTATCTGCACTTAGTGCTTTTATCATATTCATTAACTAAAATTTATTGAGCACTTACTATATGTCAGTCACTGGGCCGAGCATTTTACTTCCATTTTGTTAGTACCCATAGCAGCCTTATAAAGCTGATGTCACTAGCTACATTTTAATCTGAATTATACAAATGTACTAGAAATAAATCAATAAGGTAACTTGTCGAATGCCAAACAGCTACAAGTACCTAAGACTAACTTAGAATGTTCGCTTCCAGAGCTCACACTCTTAGCAAATGTGGTATATTTTTTTACACAAAAGACAGAAGGATAAGCCTCTTAATCCAAAGTAATGAAAATGTCAAAAAGTCAAGACAACTGCTGGGAAATAACATATTAATGAAAATGCATAGCACTGTAAACAATCTTCTATGGAAACAGATTTTATTGGTATAAAAAGTGTTAAAATATTGAGCACAGAAAGAGTGCGAATGAGGAAGAGACGGTGACTGCCAAGTAAGCTCACTTTTGGCTTTTGTCCAGAGACAGGCCTGATCCCTTTCCTGCAAGAACTTGTAACTGAGATGGAGAACCCAAAACATTAACAAATAAAACTATCAAGTACATTGCAAAGATGAATTCCAACAACCACCCTTTCAAAAATAGTTGTTGTACACTGACTTTGTGAGAGTCACGGTGTCCTGTTCCGTACAAGAAGGGATAATTTATTTGGCATATTTCCTTCCCTCAGAGAAGTTTCCATTTAGTGAGGAAGAGAAGATGTGATCATGAATAATTTAAAATAATAAATAATGAGAATCCTTTATTGCTGCAAATAATAAAACCTTTAGAAGTTTAGAGGAAGGACAGGGCACATGTGACTTGGGTGAGAATGGGCATGTAAATTGGAACTCGGAGGTTAAGTGAGAACTTAAAAGAAAATGAGAACCAGAAGGAGAGACATAAAAAAAAATAACATATTAATGGAGAGATGATAGCAGTGAGTTGATGTCCTCAGGACAAAAATAAATAAATAAATACATACATACATACATACATACATACATACATAAGCCTACAGGACTTGCTAAGTATTTTAAGTAGCTTATCACTCTTTCACAGATCAGGAAACAGAAAATTTTAATAGTTGAGGAAACAAGGTAAAGTCTGTGGCTTTCATGTAGGAGTGAAGGAATCTGAGGGGGAAAGAAAAAACAAAGAAGTTTGTAAGAGACCTTGGACAATGCCCTCCAAGAGGCTGGGATGGTGGATGTTCACAGAGTGAATAGAAGGCCCAGAAAATGCACCAGAAAATACATTGCATCATTTACATAAACATAGAAATTGTGAAAATAGATGAATTAGGGTTCCCGAATCCTTATAATGAGTGATCCATATGAATCCTTAAGCTTTTTCCGTAGCACAAGGTTTTCTGAGTGTTATTCAGCAAATTGTTCATTCCTGATCATCTGCCACTGATCCTGTTTGAATCCAAGCTGCCCTCAGGGTTACCGTTGGAGATGTATTAATCAGGACTCATATCAGATAAGATGGCTTGACAGTTTGGAATCTCAGAAGCTGCACTGGTAATGGAGACATAAAGCTTCATTTTAATGCTAACGAACACCATCCTTCTGTTACCTCAGAAATTTTATAAAAGAAAGGATTCGGGTTACTGAAGGGATGAACTGTATCAGATCCAGGGAGGCAACCCTAGACCCGTTTTCATATCATTTTGTACAGGAAACAATTCCACAAGGTAAAAAAAAAAAAAAAAAAAAAGTAATGTTGCTTTTAAGTGAAACAGAAAAAGGGAAAGAATGACTATTGTTGTGTTATTTCAACTAGATGCTTAAGATACTTTGACTGCAGACGCTAGCCACAGAAAATAAGTCCTCACTTTCATTAGTCCTAAAAATTGTTCAGTCTCTGGCAAGTGGAAATGCAATACTTTTTGAAACTGTATTTTAAAATTTATTTCCTCATAAAATGCAGTCATGGCATTTTAAGTATATGCATTTACCTAGATTTTGGCACATTCATCAAGTTGTGTATTTGCTGGAATGCATAAACGGGTACATATTTTACATGGTATTTAAATACAATTAAAGCAAATATAGAAAATGCTCCAAGTCTTAAAATTAGTTTTGTATTCAGTAACTTATCAAAAAAGTAAAGTGTCAATCATATTTACTAGCTGTATAGTATAATTACAATCAAAAGAAACTGTTGTTTCACAATTTGATTTTAGGAGAGTGTTAGATCAATGTTATTGACTTAAGGGATTCATTCATTATTTATTCTAAACTTTGTTTATTACCAAAGTTTCATATGGAGACTAATTATTTAGATGAGAAACTGCAACTGTCTAAATTAATATTAGGAAAATTGAGCATTTACCCTGAGGCAGCAAAATAAGACTTTGTCAGGAAGCCGAACTGAGGTTATACGCTACAAAATGGCTAAAATTGGCCATTAAAGGGAAATCTTCTACAACCATTATTTCCCACTAGAGCATAATTAAATACAAATAATAAAGGCTGCATTGTCTCTTATGTTCCACATTTCCATTTGCAGAAAATGGATTCATGAGTGGCAGCTGTCAGAGGGGCTTGGCTTATTGACACCAACCAGTTGAGGCTTTCTAATTGTGTAGTCCCTGAAGAAATAGCACTTTCTACTGTGGGATCACCTTTGACTAAAGCAGAAAATTTTATGGCCACAGTAAGTGGCAACTAAATAAAGACTCAGCTTTGAAACAGAGGTAGATAAACAAAGGCTCTGGACAAATGAGGTCACGTTAGAAACAAGCTTTCTTTTCATTCATGAAAGCAACCCTCAGTACTGCTGAAGCAAAATCAGTAGAGGATTGCTACCCATCCCTTTGAAAATTAGCTTGGAGGGCTGGTGGGTCACATAAGTATAATCACTCAAACATTTTTGACAGCAACTCTCTTTAGCAAAATCTTTTCCTATTCATATACTGACATTTATGAATTCATTTAATGTCTCCAAAAATTCTTCCAGGTAATTTTTTAACTTCTCATTCAAAGTATGGGAAGCAATATGAGCTCCAGAGCTGGAAGTAGCAATGTGGTAAGGATTCAATATAGTGGGCTAGTAAATTTAATAAATTTAAACCCATTCTTCTGCTCCATGTGAAAATAGATATTTTGAGTACATTCTATATGCCAGATATTATATTAGGTATTGGCATAGTACATATAATATGTATTACATATGATGTCCTTTCTGGTCTTCAGAAAAATCAGAATATTACTATATTTCATGAACCCCGAATATAGTATACGCTTACACAAAGTCATGTAATTGAGAAAAAAAAAATAGAGGGTAAATAATTGGCCAAGAGTGTTGGCTTACATTAGTAATCTCACCATTTTGGGAAGCCAAGGCCAGAGGACCAGTTGGGGCCGGGATTCAAGACTAGCCTGGGTAATATAATGAGAAACCATCTGTACAAAATTTTTTTAAAAAAACTAGTCAGGCATGGTAGTATATACCGGTAGTCTTAGCTCCTTTAGAGGCTGAGTCAGGGAGACTGTTTGAGCCCGGGAGTTTGGCATTGCAGTGAGTAGTGATCATGCCACTGCACTCCAGCCTGGGTCACACAGTGAGGCCCTGTCTCAAAAAAATAAATAAATAATAAAAAATAAATTATAAGTTACAGAATCTCAGGAGCAAACACTATCAAATATCCAAGTAATTATTAATAAAAGGAGAGTAACATATAGAGTTCAACTATTGATTATGATTATAACAAATAAGACCAAAGTTTAAAAACCAGGTGAAGTGCTGTAATGAAAGGCATTTTCGTTTTCTCCTTTTTCTTCCTCTCCTTGTTTCTTTTGTCCTCTATTTCCTTCTCTTGCTGAGATTGCTTTCACTAAATTTTGCATAAAACTTGGTTTCAATCACATGTCCTATGTCCTATATTGTTTTTTAAATTGTGTCTTTGGGTTTGGAGAAATAATAATTGTTTTCTTTCTTTCTTTATTTTTTAACAAATGGTCTTGCTCTGTTACCCAGGCTGTAGCGGTGGCAGAATCGTAGCTCACTGCAACCTTGAACTTTTTGGCTCAAGTGATCCTCCTGCCTTAACCCCTAGATAGGACTACAGACCAGGTGTGTGACACCATGCTGGCTAATTTTTGTATTTTTTTCTTGAGATGGGGTCTGTCTATGTTGCCCAGTCCAGTCTCGAACTCCTGGCCTCAAGTAAATGATCCTCTCACCTTAGCCTCCCAAAGTGCTGTGATTACAGGCATGAACCAACACATCCAGACACAGAATTTTTAATAAATTCAATATAAAAAGTCAAAATATTTTAGTAAAAGAGGTATATATATACACACACACACACATATATATATGCATATATGCAAAAATATATTCTTAGCTTATGTCATTAAAATATTTCAAATAAGTAAATTTGAAAACAGAACTATCATTGAATCTCTTCTTATCCATTAGGATGCACCTAATTTCACACCACATATATGGATATACATGGCTAACTGCATAAACAAATTGGAGACAGATGAGTTATATATTTTCTACAAACATTTAACTATTTTTTCCCTCTCAGGAGGTTTGTAGTCCTTGCCAAATGATTGCATCAAAGAGCTGCCCCAGCATAATGTACACTCCAGCTGTTTCTCACCCTTCAGTTTTCTTCCCCAATCATTCCCCAGTTGCTCCTATTGCCCCAGTTGACCCCTAATCCTCTTTTCTGTATACATAAAAATTACTATGGGAAAACCCATGGACATATTTTATAAAACTATCTGAAATATTTCTCAAGTCAGGATTCTTAAAACTATGTAAAGCATATCTTTTATGTAATCTATTCTCACTCAATGTCACTGAAACCTATTAGTCTTTGATCTACTCCTTTGTTTGAGAAGGTTTTCTCAAATGAGTTTCTTACAATTGGAAAGAGGCACACTCTATTTTTGACAAATTCCTTCTTCCTTTTTCTAATGTGTGTGCCATTTCTCTAGGGATAAACTATAAATTAAACAAGGGCATAAAAATTTTAGAGTCCTATTTCATAGAAAATTCTGGTTCCACAGGTGCCAGGTGTAGAGGATCACCAATCCAATACATTAATGCTCACTGAGACCAATCCAGACTTAGACAAAAACATCTCCTGCTGGTCTTTCCTACATGGTCTAGTAGCAGCTGAGAGGCTGTAGAAAACACAGAAATACTATTTCAGCCTGAGATGACTGTGATAGAAGAAGATCTGACATAATACAACAGGATTTTGCAAGCTCTTATTACCTATTTTAATAATCTGTCACGAACGTAACAAACACCCTGAAGGAACTAACATTCGTTACAATAGGTATTGTAAAAGCAGAAGGGTAACCCTCACTTCATTTAAAATATATTTTAAAGATATACTATGTACAAAGAATGGTAGTGGGTACTAACTCTGCATTGAAAAAAAAAGTAAAAATATCAACCATTATCTTCTCTTTCACTGACAGACATACAAAAGCAAAAGCTTAAAAAATCAAGACATACATGAAAATGTTCACATTAACTATGAAGCAATGAGTCCCGTAAATTGCAGCAGTTAGGAAGGGGTAAGCAGGGTATTGGTTTTCTATTTCAAATGATTCTTAAATAATAAATTAGATTCTTAATAGGATGATTGGTTGACCTGTACCATAATAATGTTTTTACCATCAGACATACTTTTAATAAATGTTTGAACAAACTGATCAGTGGGTGACAGAAAATAATAATCAAAAGCTTCGTGGCAAATACAAGATCATTAACAATATTTAATATGCTTAATATTTGAAGTGGGTTTCCAAGGACTTGCAACAGATTTTCAACTGTCTATATTAGAGTTTAATAAATAGGGCAAGTTTGGGGAAAAGCGCATTAAAAAGTTATTTGTAATATTTTTAGGTCAATGGAATGTAGAGTTCAACTAAATGGGCTCTGTTCTTCCAACAGAAAATGAACATTCTTTATGGATTGAATTTTAACAAATAACATATCTAATTACTCTTTTCCTTCTTTTGAATTTTAATGAAGAAATCTGGTATATGAGTTTAAATCAAAAGGAATTCAAAAGGCAACTTGATCAATGTGATTGGCCAATATATTTGACATTTATTATCCACAAATATTCTGCAGAAGCAATTAAAATGGCATCAGCCATAAAAACAAATGTATAATTTTGAAATAAATCCAGAAGCATGCATTTTTCTGAGAAGCAGTAATGACTTCAGTGCAGGACATTTCCTGGGGATCACTGACTGATACAGATTTATTGGGCTCAGCTTTTGCAAAACCCTCAGATTTTCCCAAGCAGCCATTATTGTCCTGAAATTGCCCTTCATGTCCATTATTTTTACTTAATTAAGTTTCTGTATTGGGGAAATATCACAAATAGTAAAAATATAGTAATACATAGTGTAGACTTACTTTTCCTGATTTTTTTTTTTTTTTTTTTGACAAATGATACACAAGAATGTTTCTTTCCTTGTAATTCAAAAGTCTAGGAAATAAAACTAGCATTATTCTGAAATTAACATGATGGCATTTAAGGAGAAAAAAGATTATGCTTATTGTTCTTAAAAATCACTAGAAATTTCAGCTTGGCATTTTATTGAGATGATATCTTATTTAAGGCATTTACACACTCTAGTTACCAGAAAAAAATGCTGGAGCCCTACATCATATAATTCAAAATAGAAAGAGTGGCAAATTATGTAATACGTGTAAAAATGTTCAACAAAGTTTTGAGGTTTGCCAAAGTGACTACTTGATACTTTAAATATGTATATTTATTTATAGACAATAAAAGTTATTTCAAAAATTTATACTTTGTTGCCTATTTTTGCCATAAGCCTTCAGCAAATGCTGTCAGCTTACTCAGTAGGCCTTCAGTAAAGGAAGATAATATACAATGAGCAACATGAAGAGACACATACATGGAATATTATTCTCATTTAGGAGCAATTTCTCCATTGTCAGTATAGTGAATGTGATTTTATTACTATTAACCAGTTTTCAAATATAAAGAGAGGAAGCAAAATGTAGTGGTTAAGGCTGCGGTCTCTATAGCCAGATAAAATGTGTTTAAGGCTTTCTCAATTTACTCTCACTGTGCCTCATTCAGTTTCCTCGTCTGAACAACAGGAAGAGTAATATACCTACTTTATTCAGCTAGAATGTGGTAAAACAAGTAATGCATGCAAAGGGCTTAAAACTAGGCCTAGCACAAAGAAAGCATTCAAAGGCTGGGTGTGGTGACTCATGTCTGTAATATTAGCACTTTGGAAGACAGAGGCTAGAAGATCCATTGAGTCCAGGAGTTCAAGAGCAGCCTGGGCAAGACAGCAATACCCCCATCCCCACAAAAAGAAAAAAAAAAGCACTCAAAGAATGCTACCTGTTATTATTACAATACCCAAAGACATTGCATTCTGTAAAATCAGAAAGTTTGTCTTCTTTACCACTGCTCCTAACACTTTGGTGAATCTAAGCGAAGCACTGGATAACTAGAGTTAACACTCAAACTTAGGAGAAACTTGAGCTATATTCAGAGAGGTAGCCCTAATTAGCCTTTGATATAATTTTAGAAATGATGGGTGCAGCAAACAGGGGTTGTTACAGTCAGTGGAATATAGGTAAAAACACATTTTTGAGCCATAGTGTAGGTCAGAGAACTGTCGCTGTGGCTGCCATCTCGTCTTCTACAGCTGCTGCTGCTTTGTCTTCCTGGGTAATTAATATCAAGAACACTACTTTAGAGCCCAAGGCCAGACAGAGGCAAGCATCTCCCAAGGGTTTTGTAGCTGAGTCTCTAGCCCCAAGGATTGCAGCTGCACGTATTATAGTTAATTCCTGTGCCTTCTAACCTGCAGGGACGGCTGCAGCTGGGGCTTGCTCCTGTTCCAGGGCAGCAGCAGACTCCTGTCCTCTAGGCCTAGTGATTACTGGTCCTTTTGGCTCTTTGGTTGAATGAACCTGGAAAAAAGTATAATGACTAGTTGTTCAAGTCTTTTGCTGACAGATGTGTTATTTCATCTTAAAACCGTTGTGCTTATATTCGCCCTTTTATCATTCCAAATGTGTTGTAAGAGGCAAAAGAGAAAGCTTTTGTTAATGCTCTTTGTTGAAATCTATTTCCACCAAATTAACTTTATAAAATTTGTGAAGTCTGATTACACACAGAATGTTCATTTTTATTCAATGTTTTGCATAAAATAAAGGCCAGTTGTTTCGAAGTGACAAATATTGTTACCATTAATTTCTTTAAACACCTTCAGAATAATAATTGGCTTGTTTATTTAGGAACAAGTGGTGTATGTTTCATGTGTTTCTTCCCTGGTATTTACTGTCATTTTTGTTTGCTGGTTTGGAACAGGGTCTCGCTCCATTACACAGGCTGGAGTGCAGTGGTGTGATCATGGAGCCTGGAATCCCTGGACTTAAGCAATCCTCCTGCCTCTACCTCTCTAGGAGCTGGGACTACAAGTGCGTTTCCACCATGCCCAACTAATATTTAGTTTTTCTTTTGTGGAGATGGGGGCTCGCTGTGTTGACTAGGCTTATTGCAAACTCCTGTGCTCAAGTGATCCTCCTGCCTCAGCACCCCAAAGTATGTTGTTTGTTAAAAATAAAATATATTCCTCACATTCTTATTTAATTTCTTATTCTTCCTTTATCCACACTCTGTTGTTTCTTTCCACATATTGCTGCTGCTCTTCCAGTCTGGATTATAATACTAATAACCTATAATGACTGTATGCATTTGGATAAATCTTACAGTTCATAAAGTTCTCGCACATACATTTTTATTTGAGTTTTATAACCAGTAGGAGGTGAGCAGAATAAGGAATATTATCACATTTTAAGACTAAACAAACTGAGGCATATGCAAGATTAAATGATTTGTCAAGGATTAATAAGATTGAAATAAGGTCTTGTCCGGTATTCAAAACACCTGTGATTCCACTATGTGTCCCAAGGCAGGGTGGCCTAATTGAGTGAACATTGGCTTTCAAGTCAGAAATACCTGGGTCTAAAACCTGGTTCTGTTACTTATTACTTCTGTTACTTAGGGTGATGAACCATCTTGAATTACCTTAAAGCTAAAAGTAGAAATTCCAGATAATTAAACAGAGATGGAGTTTAAAAACTAGGATAAACAAAGCAAAACAACAGAAGGCTATAAGTAATTGGTAAGAAAAAACCAGCTCTTATTAGCTTGACCATATTCTCTCTACTTTTACCTTTCCACCTCAGCCTACTGTTCAAATAAAAGTATATTTTTTTGTTAACCATAATAAATTACAGGGTCTTGAAGAGAAAATAATCAAGTCTTAGCAATCCCATATGGTTCAAACTAATACTTACAAGGTCTTTCTTGAACCTCTCGTGTCCTCTCAAGCCTTCATGATGTTTTCATTTTGTTTTGGCTTTAATATATATTTATTAAAAATATTTTTGAATAGGTTATATATACACATCTTTTAAAAATTTAAAATGTGCAGAATACTATTCCGAAAAAAATAAGTCTCTTACTCATCCCTGTTCTCTAGCCACCGAGTTTTATCCCCTTGAAGCAAACACTGATAGAAGACACTCATGACTCATGACTCTTTCCAAAGATACTTTATTCATTTTTAAACAAGCATACATAATGTATCATTCCTAATTTTTTTTTTTTTTTTACTAAATGGTTGTCTAATGTACTCGTTTTATCTCTTGTTGAAACAAAGCAAAAAAATAAAAATAAAAAAATAAAAATAAATCCCGACTGACATTCCCCATAGACTACATGCAATGGATAAAGAGAATGACCCCAAAAGAAAATTGGGAGTATCCTTAAAGGGAAGGACATATGATTTAGGCAAAACCAACAGATGCCAACTCACTAATTAAAAGCTCCAAGCTGAGATAGTAGCCTCAAATCAGTGCTCCCAGGGCCTCTTTAAAAGTAAGCGTACATAAAATCCTGCATATATAACATATTCTTAACTAGATGGTGAGCTCTCAGAGGGCAGGGAGTTGAATTTAAGCATATTTAGTTCTTGACAAATAAAAAGCATATATATGCTTTGAGGGCATAAATGAATATTTTGTTACTTACTGAAATTTTTCTCAAGAATTTCAGCAAGACCCACTTAATTTTGTCATCCAATGTGCATCTATTATAAGCAGTTGTTTTCTCATGTGTATCTGCTTGGAAACCGTTTCTCTAAATCTTAGTAAACAATTTAAGTTTAATATACTTGAGTTACAAGGCTATAGTGTTTATTTCTTTTAAATGCATGCCACTGGTAGTGAAGGATTTTTTTATTTGAGTGAAATCCTGTTCTTTGTTAGCATAGTAGAAAGGTAGAGTGGAACATGAAGGCTAGATGACTATTTAGCCAAGTCACTGAACAATAGATACTGTTATCCATTTGAAAGAGAGTATGAAGTATAGTACAAAAGGTAATTTTTAATGTAAAAAAGTCATATGTAAAAGGAACACAGAGATCATACTTTCTATCTGTAGTAAACATAGTACTATGGCTCTTGCAGAGACTGATATTAAATAACACTTGTAGGAGGTCATTGATTTGGACTGAGCTCCTTGCCCAGGCCTTAACAGACCAAACCAAAATGGAGTCACACTTGTGTTAAAGTTCTACATTACCAAACTTTGTTTATCTGATCTTTCAAGAAATCAGGAGAAAGATAATAGCCAAATCCCCGAAGAGACCTATTTGAGTCAACGTGTTAACAAGTCTCCTCTGCTTTAATCTTTACAAGGAAAGTAACCTGAAGTAACCTGATGCTAACCAATCTGCTGTGTGTTCCCTGTTTCTGCTTTCTTCAGCTCTTTTCTGCCTATAAAGCCAAACTCCTCTGTCCAGCTCATTGGAAAATCCATTCCATTTTATACAAGGAGGTGTTGTCTGATTTTAGAATTGTTAATGAAAGTCAATGAAATCTTTAAAGTAAATTTGTTGTAATTTTGTCTTTTGACACTGGCAAGCAATTCTCATCATGTTACCAGTCAGTAGTATAGACTTGAGTGTCACTGACGTGCTACAGAGCACATAGAAGAACTAAAAGTAAAGGAGGAAAGGATAAACCTGTTTATCTCACATGTTCTGTTCCTTTTTAATGGGACAGGAAAAAGTTTTTATTCCAGGGCTGTCTTGCTAAGATCATAACATTTAACTTCAATTAAACAGGAGTGCACACAGCATTAAGAAAAAAGATACCTGAATATTACCCCTGACCGATGGACAGACAAGTCCTCAAATATACCAAGCACATGCTCCTCCCTTCCAGCAAGGCCTTGCATACCAGGCCTCAATATTGGGGTCTGCTATGGTCTCATTACTTGTGTCCTCCAAAATGCCTATGTTGAATCCTAACCACCAAAGTGATGGTATTAGAAGGACTTTGGAGAGAAGATTTGGTCATGAAGGCAGAGACCTCATGAATGAGGATTAATGTCCTTATAAAGAAGCCCTGGGGAGAACCCTCACTCACTACCATGTAAGGACTCAGGGAGAAAGTCCTCTATTAATCAGCGAATGTGCCTTTTCAAGACACTGAATGGGCTGGCACCCTGACCTTGAAATTACCAACTCCCAGAACCATGGGAAATACATTTCCATTGTCTAGAAGCCACCCAGTTTAGGGTGTATCTGTTATAGCAGCCTGAAAAGACTAAGACAGTGTCTGGTTGAAAGAAAGGAGTACTGAAAGAGGAAAAAAAGACCTTGATCAGAGGCTAGCAATAAAAAGAAATATATAAGACAACAAGCTTCACTAAGTCCCTCTACACGTTGCAAGTTTAGATTTAATTCAAAATGTGATTAGGCTCAGTATTTATTTATATCTATAAACTTCAAATTTTTACTAGAATTAAATGAGGCTTTGTAAACTGAGAATTAATATTTTAATATTGTGCTCTCTGCATCTAATACAGCAATGCATATGTTATGTGCTCAAATGCCTAGGTTTGGATAACATAAAATTTAGGTTCTGATTATTTTAGAATTTAAGAGTCTTCTGGCTCAAACTTTCTTACTTACAATTTACATATTTAAAAAGATATCAAATTTTAAGGTGCTACCAGTTTAATGAGTTAGGAGGTTTACTTTTCTTGCTTAAAGTAGACACCATCAGATACAGAAATAAAGCTCCTAGCCCCATAGGATCTGGGATCATGTCTGTCTCATTCAAAACTCAACCTCAGTGTTTGGTGTGGCCCCTTTCATACAGACAGGACAAGATAAATGTTCATCAAATGATATATGAATAAATAATAGCAGGTTAAGTTATAAAAAATATATTGTCAATCTATTATTAGTCAAAACCTTGAAAAAGCAGACTAAACCTCTGAAGCCTTTGAAATCAAACTCTGAGTCAGTGTCTCCAGCTATTTCAAACCTAACCACTGTGAATCAAATAGTTAGAGAAACTGAAATGACCTATTTCATGAAGAGAACAATTCTAATAAGAAATTGTATGTGAATGTGTGGGTGTACACACATACACACACACACACACACGCATATATATATAATATACACACACACTCACACATTCACAGACATATATTTGCAGAGTTTCTTTTTCATTCTAATTTAATTTGTCTTGCACAGTACTAGGCTCCTAAACAACATGGATTACTATTTGTTGAATTAGAATGGTAACTGCATAAACCCAGCCGAGATTCTTGCTGCAAGCTGCAATTTGCCTACTCTATAATGTCAACGAAGCATCTGGTTCCTACTTTGTCACTTTCTCCCTAGGGCTTCAAACTGAAAGCAACAGAGGAGAAAGTGGGGTCATTATATATATGGCTAGAACAAGAAGTATACTGTGTAGGCTCTGAAACATATTTCTGCAATTTCATAAATGGCCTGTAATTCAATAATAGCCATCAAAACTGTATTAGTTTCATTTCAGTTTGGCTATAAATGAGTTTGTTTCCTACTAAATCACTCATACCAACATTTCCCACTATTTTAGTGGTAGTTATTAGCATAATGATGATGGTCTTTCTCTACAACAATTTTGTTAGACAACTTCAGACCATTCTTGTAACTAATTAATATTTCTAATAGGAGACAAATTACTTTTTCAAACAAGATTCCTTTTCTAAAAGGTGCATTACATATTTTTCTTTTATTTACTTCTAAGATTAGTAAATCTGTTATTCATGGACTCATGACTGCAGAAGAATTTTAAGCACACAGTTCCTACATAATACATACTGCTCTTCTCAGATACAAATACTTTGATAGATCCAATGATTGTATTTTAAAAGACAATATTGAAAAAAGTCATAAAGGCTAGCAATATAGCAGGCTTAATTAACTGAAAAAAATTATAAAGAAGTAAAACTTAGTATTGAAATTAGTGCTACATTTAAAGTTTGTGTCCATCCTTTGATTTCGTTTGTTTATATACCTAAATAATATTTACTTTCAGGGCTGTGCATATTTGTGGTTTTCAGTGAATAACAGGAAGTTATTTACAATGGAAAACCATTTTATTTTTCAAAGGCAAGATTAACATGTGATTCTTTGATATCATTATGTAACAATACATAGCAATCTAGGAAGCCCTATTATATTTTGAAATAATGATATCAAATAGATATTATAAATTGACCAAAAGGTTTTTATGTCTTTGCTTTCCTGTCACTATATCCAAGTGACCACTACCACCAACGAAAAAAACTAAAAGAAAATATCTTTTAAATGAAACATGCAAACCTCTGAAAAATAAGCAAACTTATTCTGACATGTAATTTATCAAGCTATGATATTTCTACTATTATAGACAAGACAAAAAATAAGGAAAAATAAATGAATGAATAATGTGACTGGAATCTTGGGAAAATTCCTTTAAACAAAATGTAAATCTGGATGTTTTTGTCGTCGTTGCTGTTATTAATCATAAAGCTGACCTATGCATACTAGATTTTGGAGGGGGCTAAATAATTTAACAGCCATCATTAGAAATAGTTGCATTATTTTTACTAAGTGTAGGAAAGTCATCTTTTGGCCATGTATTTATTTCGGTAAATCTTCTAAAAAATAATAATATGTTTCATAAAACTCTAACATAAATCCTTAACATTTCCGAGTGCTAAGACTGGGTTGGCATTGGATTTGAAATGGAAGAAAATTTAACCAATGATTTTGAGAGGATTATTTTTTCTACAGCCTATATGAATGTTTACCACACCAAATATTCTCTTAATGGTGTTTATTCCTTTCTGCTGAATAGTCTATCTTTTGGCTAATCATTTTATTTTTTAATCTTCATTTAAATGAGTTTGTCATGCAAAGCAACAAACCATACAAAATTGGGTCATGTCACTGCAGTGTGAGACAGGAGTGGAGTTTCAACCTTAGTTTTTGTCTTTTGTATAATTCCAACTCATTGTTTAATATCAACATGTTGCTCTATCTTCATGAATTTCCTTATTTCTCCAAATAATAGTCAAAATCATATCTATTATTCATGCTAAAGTGCCAATTGTATATTAAAAGCCTTCCTTGGGGAAGTGGCTCTTTACTTCTCAACAATCCAATCTTTTCTCTCCTTCAAGAAAAGCACAAATGAAATAGTATTTCAAAAAATATATATCTTATGTATTTGGAGGTTTTTTAACTAAATGTATTAGTCTTCTATTTAAATTGCATTCTAATTATTGGAGCTCATATGATGTTCAAAGGTCCCCTCAAAGTCATTCAGAATGTTCTGACAAGGCTGCTAATTTTGAGAATGTAATGGTCTATAATATTTCCTTTGAATCCATTATAATCTATTTTTATCAGTATTTTGGAATGACTATTTTTTACTTTCCATACTTCAGAATCAGTCCATCAATCACCTATGTTAGACAAATCTGAACACTCTACAGCCCCTTTAATTTGATAAAATAACACTCATAGTAGTACAGATTTCATATTCAGATTTGATTTGTATTGCTGGAGAAGAGGTGTTAGAATGGAAGCGCTTCATGGTTCTCTCTTGTTATGGCCTATTTGTATGCAGTCCTAGATACAAAGCACAGCCTAGTTAGTGGAGCAGTTTGGAGAAGTTTAGTGAAGACCTGTCTGTGCTGTGCCCCAAGCAAATGTAAGCAACTCCTCTCTCACAAAGTTCACTCTTCATCAAATGTATTTAATGGTAAAAATAGAGACAATGGACCACCAAAAACAATATCCCACTCTATAACCGTTTATGAGTGTGCATGCTGTGTGAATGTGTTGATATTTATTACATATTTTTTGTTTAAATATCTATTTAGCGGATGAGTACATCCTTATGTAGATACACAAGCGTTTCTTAACTAAAAAACTGAATCCATCCAACAAACACACATTTCTGAGTCTTATTTTTCAGATAATTTCAGTTATTGCAAGTTATTCTAAATAAATATCAGGCATTGTGATATGGTGTCTGGCACTACGTAATTCTTTATTTAATAGAAGAACAAGAGAGCATTTATAGCGAAATATTCATAAATTGTCAGCACATCTGTTATTACTGCCCCCAGGGCAACATTCATTTCAGCCTCCTATTTTCCAGACATTTTTCTATTTTCAAATGTACGCTGTACTTTGATCTGGCACATAACCAATCAGGCTGCCTTTTATAACCTGGCTACACCTGTTTCTGCAGGTGTCGTAACTGAGAGAGGGCACTTTCAGGATGGAGGGAAAGAGCTACCTGGGATTCATTCTGAGCCAGTCATTTCCTCACAGTAACTCAGCAGGCAGCTTTAGGGAATTTTTTATGAAGCACATCAGTAGGATTTTTCTCTTTCGTATCAGTGTGGCCACACTTAGAATGAGATGGCTCATGTAATATGTTTTCAAATGAGATTTCTATAACTAAGAAAATAACTGTTTAAAAAATCTTAATTCCCTTTTCTTCTTTGTAATATTTTGACTTTATACTTTTTATTAACTGTATTGTGTGTGAATGTACATTTTTGTGTGTAAATGGTTTTTATACTACCATGTTATTTTATTGCATATAATACTTTCTTTAACTTTTGCTGAGGGTGTGTGCTCTATAGTAACAGTCGTAGTATAGTAAGTCTGGTTTAATTGATCTCCATTTAATCCATTAACCAATATCAGGCACACTTCTTTCCTCCTGTAAAATATGCTTACAAATGCTCACAGCAACACTTCATATCTGTAGCCACTGCACTGCCTCTACTATGTGTACTTTTGCTTCTACCAGTGGAGTTGCCTCTTTTCCATGAGTCAGAAACATTGTTCCACCATCTTTTACACCATAAGAACTTTCTATAGAAATTAGGTAAACATATTAATTATTGCATGAACCGAAAGAAAAAAGAGAGTGAAAAAATGCTTGGTATCTTTCCCATGAAAAATTCAAGTGCTTTGGCATAATCCAGTAAGTCACATAACTCTCCAAAGTGCTACTGAATTTAGATGTAAGCAATGAAATGGTAAATTATTTTGGGAGTGGGGAGAAATTAGTTGGGAACATACAGATCTAGAGCTTTGCTGTCAAATACAATAGCTGATAGCCAATAACCACATGTGGCTCTTGTCAAATTCAAATGAATTAGAATAAAATAAAAATTCAGTTCCTAAATTGCTCAGTGATTTATAGGCACATAGAGCTTGTGGCTCCCAAATTGAATGGCACAGATATAAAACCTTTCCATCATCACAGAATGTTTTGTTGGACAGACAAAGAGACATTGTGCACTCAGATAACTGCAATTGTCTAACTCCTCACTCCAAATTAAATAAATATAAATTACAAATGGTAGATAAATATATATTAGTATTTTAGGCAAGAAAGTGATTCAGAACTATTGGCAAAATATACATTTTTTGTTTAAAAATGTTAAATATATTTTTATGATTCCCATTGCTTTCCATGTTTCAGTTAATTTACTATTTCTTGTTCCTGCTACTATTGGATAAAAGTTTTACTTCGACGTATCAGATAATGATGAAGCATAATCTTCTCCAGAGAGAATTACGATTTTTACCATAACCTCAATCACCAGTGTCTTGAGAAACTTTGCGCAAGTTATTTGAGGTCTGTAAACTTTGGTTTCTTTATCTATAAAATGGAAATCTTAGTAGAACTTAGATTATAAGATTTTTATGAGGACTAAATGAGTTAATGGTGGCAAAGTTCCTCTGTCTGTGCCTGAAACATAGGAAGAAGTTAGTAATTGTTAAGTAGTAATAACACTTGTTATAATAGCAATCAAAAAGTTGTAAGACAATTTGCAAAATGCTATCATGTGTATTATTTCATTTAATTCTCAATTAATTATTTTTCATATTTTCGATAGGAAAGGGATCTCAGAAAGCTATAGTGAATTACTAAGTTTACATGGTAGGAAATTCATTTCTTTGACTTCAAAACTTACATAATTATATTCTTCCTATGTAACGCTTTCCTTCATGAACTACTCATAAAAGTATTGTGCTACTAAATTATTTTCATTGGATGTATTTCTAACTTATTATTCATTTACATATCAGTATTAAACACAATAGTAGAATTTCATGATTTGTCATGATCTGAGATATTGAAACCTAGTAGAACAATTTCACTTGACACGTCTAGTCAAAAGGGCATCTCGATTGTGTTTTGAAAAACAGAAAATAATAGAAAGCTATTTTCCCCTAGCTAAGCATTCATCAATGAGTGCATATAAACCTATTTCAGATCAGCAGAAAACAAAGAAATCTGAATTCATTATTTTTATCCTCACTTTAAATCCTATGTTAAATCTAGTCTGGGATTTTCCATACCAAATCACAGACTAGTGAGAGAAGAGATTAGATGCTACAAAACTACTATAATACAAAGAATATGTCAAATACAATAATAGATGTGCATTACACTCTAGGGAGTTTAAAGAACATTGAGTTTGCATCATATTAGGAATAGGACATGACTTCATGGAAGTAGTGGCCTTTAACATGGATGTAGAGAATAAATAAGTATAAACTGGAAGAGATAAGGGAAAAGATATCCCCTATCCTTCAGATAAGCAAAATTTTCTTTCTATGTCATAGCATTATTTCTGACATTTTCTGTACTTCATTGTATTTCAAGGGCTAGAATCTGAGAAACTGCATTTCTCAGACACATATGATGCCGGAGTTCTGATTTAGGTTCTGTCACTGGGAGACATTCACATGAAATTAAAAGACAAAAGGTTGTTTTTGTTTTGTTTTGTTTTGTTTTCTGTCTCTCCAATGTCAATGTTGGCAATAGAAAAGCCCAGTTTGAATTCTTAAAGACACAACAGCAGATGAATATGAACTCCTGTAGCTGCTAAATGCAGACGCTTGACATGGTAGCCTCAGAGAAGTGCAGACTTAGGTGGTAGAACTCCTAACTTACTGAAGCTCCTCATCTGAGTAATGCCATCACATCTTTTGCTCTTTCCAAAAATGTTGTATCCTGATTATCTTTCTACTTGAAATATTTAAGCAGGTATCTACTTTGTTGATTGAACCCATAGTGATAGAGTTAGGGGAAAGCAAAAGAAAAACTATGCATGCAGAAAAGTTGGAATGTATTTAAGAAGCAAAAATAACTATGCTAGTTTCCATGCCAATTGGATTAGAAATGAACCTTAGTACTGTCTTAGAGAGATTGCTATGCTTAACTCTTGAGTTTGCAATTCAGTAGGTTTTTGTGTGACATCTCTGGCCATTTCTCTTAGACCTTTTTTAGAGTATGTGCTTTATATAATTAAGTCACTATTATTTAGACTTGAAAAAGTGGGAATTCATCAAATCTACAGTTAATATAAAAAAATCCAAATAAATATGATCAGAAAAAAAAAGAGGAGAGAATTAAATTAATGTCTGTGATTTAGCTCAGTGAATTTAGATGCTAAGCCACGAAAGCAATATGTCTGCCAAAGTGTTATAAACAAATTGTGGCCCAGATAAATAATGTAAATAAATATTGATTATGAAGAAAAAAACTCACAATATAAAATGAAATACCCGTATAATATCTACCACCATCTATACGCTGAGTATGTAAAAAAGCCAAACCGAGTGAAAGCATTTCATAAATCTTGTCTTGGTAGGAGACAATTGGGTGTACTCACTAACATTTGATGTTTGAAAATTAAAAGTTAATTGTGTTAGGTATTTAGAAATACATACTGAGAGATTAGAAAAAGAAGCTATACCATTCAAACAACTAAAACGGAAAATCAGTACAATGAACACTCAACCAATCTAACAAAAGATAGGAAAGAGATGCAAAATAATAAAAATCAAGCATGGCAAGTAGAAAACACAAAGAGTGTATTTGCCAGGGTAAAGATACCTACTAGTACTTACTAAAATTTTTAATGTTTTAAAAGCAAAATTGCTCAGATCAAATAAAAACACAATAAAACAAAAAAATTCAAAACCTGATTCAAGGCAAAATTCCCTAAATGTTATAAAGAGACATAATTTATGGATTTAGGAATAGCAATATACCAAAATAAGGCAATGGTCACCAACTTTTGTGCACATTTAAAAAACTCTTAAAAAGTACTTTAAAATTTACAAAGTGACACCTGATAAAATGTCAAACCCAAAACCAGAGCAAGATATTTCAACACACTTGTGTCAGAAGCCAACAGATCAAATAGACTGAAAAAGGAATAAGCAGATCAAATATTGCAATAACACAATTGAGATGTCTACACTAATAGGCTGATATGCAATATATTTCGAAACAAATAGGGATTTCACACTTTTTTTTTTTTTTTTTTTTTGGTATTTTTAGTAGAGATGGGGTTTCACCATGTTAGTCAGGATGGTCTCTATCTCCTGACCTGATGATTCACCCGCCTCGGCCTCCCAAGGTGCTGGGATTACAGGCGTGAGCCACCGCATCGGGCTGAGATTTCACACTTTTAAAAGTATTCATAGAACACTGACAGACTAACCACTTGTTGATTTATTCAGGTAACAACGAGACATTTGCTTGACAAATACGTACCCAGTATTTGCTGTGTGCCACACACTTTTCTTTCTGGAAATCTTAAATCGTAGTGGAGCATGACCAATACCATGGTAAATACAGTGAAGAAATGTGATCCGATTTACATTTTCAAAAGATCAATTTGCTGCAGTGCAGAATATCATAAGACACAATTTTAACTTATAAAAACTTCACTGTTTCCCAAATGGTTTATAGAAAATATAAAGGTAAAAAATTTAAATTTAAATCGTACCTATCAGCTCAATGAGCTCGTGTTTTAAGCAAAATACATAATATACTACGGTCTGAATATCTGTGTCTTCCTCAAATTTATGCTAAAAGGCTAAATCCAAGGTGATAGTATTAGGAAGTGTGACCTTTGGGATGGGATTAAATCTTAAGGGGAGAGCCCTCATGAATGGCATTAGCCCCTTATAAAACAGGGTCAAGGGATCTGGTTCCCACTTCCACCATGTGAGAACACAGTATAAAGGCACCACCTATAAACCAGCAAATTGGCCCTCAGGTAGATTCTAATTCTGCTCATGCCTTGATCTTGGACTTCCCAATCTCCAAAATTGTGAGGTTTTATTTATAAACTACCTAGTCTATAGTATTTAGTTATAGTGGTCTAAACAGACTAAGATACAATTCTTCTAAGTTTACTGTAAGAAAAAAAAACTACAAACAAGTGTGCTTTTCTGTATTTCCTTTTAAGAATTAAACAACATCACAATATTTAAAATCAATATATTAAGGAAAATTTAAAGAAACTGATAAAAAATGTCTGTAATGTTGTATATGCAAACCAGATACATTTTTAGAGGTTTTTTTTTGTCTTCTATACTGTATTTTCCTCTTTTATAATCTCATGATTTTATAATCTCATGCCTGAAAAAATATTATTCCATTGAATTATCTTACTGAAGGGCTGAAAAAATATTATATACATATTTTAAATGTTTATTGGTGTGGCTAACTGCTTATGGAAATGTAAGATGGAGCTCTTTTGCAGGATTATTTGAAAATATGTTTTCTTATTTAAAATTGCAAATGATCTAGCAATAACAATTTGTGATCTTAACCCCAAAGATATATTTATAAATAAGGACAGGGAAATATTTAAAAGAACTTTCATTCAGGCATTGTTTATTATAATGAAACATTGGAAGTAGCCTAAATTCATCTTAATAGATGAAAATTTAAACAAATTATGACATTTATTACCACAGAATATTATACAGCAGTCAAGAATGAGGAGTAAAATGGAAAGATTATCAAGACATATAGGGCAGTCTATTTCACACAGTTTACTACAATTTAAGTTAATATAAGCATATATGGATACACGTAAAAGCATAGAAAATGTTGCAGTTGAAAAACATCAAACTAATCGCTATGGTTAAAATTGGGAAAGGATCTGGCTTAGTAGCAAAAGGTAGGTTTCAAGAAGAGGTGAGGAAACATGCTTTGGATTTAGGCTTGTTTAGAATATTCAAATATTTTTAAAAGGAGAATTGATACTTGCATGAATGAAGCATTCAAAAATGTATAATTTGGGACAGCTTAGGTGGAATAATGCATGGAATAATCAAAGTGTAACTTAACTTCAAAGGGCTAAAACATGACTCATACAAATAGAGAAAGGATATATGTCAGATAATTTATTGAACACATTAATGAATGAAAGGAGTAAAATGATAAAACTGGTTTCAAAAAACTGAGAACTGAAGTTCATATAAGTACAAATTTTAGAATAGGGCCATACGTACAAAACTGATTAGTATTCTGTAAAACATTATTAAAAGAGAAAGTTTAGCTGAATTAAGTTTAACAGAGTTTCATTGAGCAGAGAACTATTCACAAATCACGCAGTCTCCCAAGCCAGAGGAGGCTCAGAGACTCCAGTGCAGCCACATGGTGGAAGAAGATATATGGGCGGAAAAAGGAAAGTGACCTACAGAAAATGAAAGTGAGGTATAGCAACAGCCAGATTGGTTACAGCTTGGCGTTTGCCTTATTTGAACATAATTTGAACAGTTGGCCACTTTGATTGGCCCAAACTCTGTGTTCAGCACAAGAGTAGCTACAGTCTGCTTACAAGTCCATATAGGTTATAGTTCACCATCCACAGAGAAACCTTTAGGTCGAACTTAAAATATGTAAGGAGGCACCTTCAGACTAAACGATTTAACAGCATCAAAGCCATAACTTTCGGAATTATATTTTCTACTAGATAGAAATCTAAAAATTAACATGTAACTTCACAGTATCTGGCTTCTAATCTATTAGGATAAGCAGCAAAAACAAGCACAGGTACATTCTCCTAGAGAATTCAACAGTCATTCCATGTGCTTATAAAATAATGCATCAGTATGAAATTAAAAGTATATGCCATTCCCCTTTTTGCTTATGTCTAAGAATTGTATAAAGTTTTTATGAAATAAAGAGTAACAGTAAAAAAGTAGACACCCCACTATTAAGAACAATGGTTGAAACAGACATTATTTAGTCATGTTGGAGGGGAATGTGATTCATTTCTGGAAAAACTATAATAGAAATCCAGATGGTGGAGATGCAATAATATGAAAAATATTATTAATTGCAGAAAGAGACAAAATTCCTTGAAGTGTGTACATAAATCCTGATAGTAGAAAATATTCATTCATATGCTAACAGGAATATATATAGAAAGAATGAAAGTTTCTAAATGAGACCAGGACAGTGATTATCATTAGCTACATGTGGCTGAGTATTCCTGGTGAATGAAGATTGTTATTCTTGAACCTATTCTGCATATCATTTTTAGTTTCTATGTTTTCATATTGAAACTATATAGAAAATTCCGATAGGCCCATTCCATGCTTTCTGTGTGTGTGTGTGTGCGCGTGCGCTCATGTGCCTGTGTGTGTATTTTTAACTCATGTTTTCTACCATAATCAGAATGTTACTAGTATCTCCAGTTATAGTCATAGATAAGACTGGATAAACTCTAATTTACCCATTACAACCAAGATTCAGGTGACCATCGTGAGTATGGAGTAAGATTCTATTCTGTGTGCCATATGTTATATAAATATTAAAAATTTGTTAATAAAGAACTTTCCCATAATATACATAAACCACTATTTTCAAATATTACTTTAGACCCATGTCAGCATTTACCTAGTGAGGTGCTTCCTTGAACATTTTTATTAAACTAATTTTGTCTTAATTACTTTAAGACATTTTGTTTAACAGACTATACCACAAATAAAGATGGATCAACTTTGTGAAAAGAAATAATAAAAGCCCCAGAGGTCTGTGATAATAAGAAAATGTAAGTGTCTTTACACTTTATGATTTTAGTTGAACTTTATGATGTCTTTATCCTGTCTGATGAAATCTGGCAAGGACAATGATCAAACCAGTTAATAAAAACAGAGCATAAAATTCTAGTCTAAAATTGAGAAAACAAATATTGAAAGATGCCTTCTATAAAAGTTTTTTGAAGGGCTTACAATTGTTATAGGGTTACTTAAAAGTATTACAGGTGATTTTTTTCCCCTGTTACTACTGAAAGACCAATGTGATACTTTCTCTTGAATAAAGAAGCTTAATTGTTTTCAAAGAAGCTAGGGCACGCATATTTATATTATGTTACATTAAAAAAAAAAAACCACACACATTGATCTGCATATATTTGCATATACTGCTTAAGTACGTAAAACTAATTAATACTACTGAAAACGATGTATTCAAGATTCACATTTAAGGTCATACAAAGAACTGAGGTCAACCTCAGTTTTGCAAATTAGAAAACTCTAACTCCACCAGGGTATTTCTCCCGAAGCAGGGACCATTTTCTAATTTAGCCCAAAGACAAAAGTTTCCAAGTTGATGATTGTAAAAACAAACGTCTGCTTCACTAATGTTAAAGTAAGAACCCCCTGTATAGTTTTAGTGTGCTTTGGGCCACTATTCTCATTAACTCCCCTTGTCTTGGGATGGTATATTATAGCATTCTGTCTGGTAGCGGAGGAGGCTATCAAGAGAACTGCCTTAGACTGATCAAGTTTGTGATAGGAAGCTTTCAATGCTCTAAAAATGGCATACAGCCTCAAAGAGCCTTTTAGAATTGTCGGCTCTGCCTTTAAACCTTAGTAGCTTAAGCTGTTTATAAAGAATCCTAAAATAAGAAAGTTTTCTGTTTTAAATAAGATAACCTATGAAGTTTTAAAAGGTGCAACATTTGGGGTATTATAGTTTCCTTCCCTGAGTTATGAAGGAGCTTTTATAAAAAGTGTCAGTAATCTCAAATCCATTTAAACTTGCTTCCTGGGATGTACTGATTTACAGACCCATGATCTGCCTGTGATGGATCATAGCTGATCAGGTCATTTGCTGATAAACATATTTCAGAGGATTTTCCTTTCCATTCTCTGTTGAAATTCTTATACTGTAATGGAGAGTCTAGTCAGACTCCCAACTTTTCTTTTTTCAAGAAAAGTCTATTTCTTGAAAATATAGCTTATCCTGTAGCGCAAACTGCTATTTAAAGACCTCGGCCCTGTCAACTAAAGTGCTAAATTTTGAGATAAAATGTACATTTAATCAAGCATTCAACATTTTGAGCTCAGGGATTTTGAGCTTGGTTGCATGTTTAAGGCCATCAACATACTTGGCAGGAACTTTATCTTTGTTACAGGATAAGTTTTTCTTTTTTAAATTTTTTTGGACCTTGGGACTTAACCACAGGTTTTCTGATTTTCTTACGATTTTTATTAATGGCCTCTTTCTCATTTGAATGTTTGGCAATACTGCCAAAATAATTGTGTCTGTCTTGGTAACACCTCATTCAAAAACTGCAGAAGGGACTCACTGTCAGTGCATCCAAAGTCCACAGTCTGGCATACAGGTTCTTTATCCTCTGGCTCTGGCTGTCTGTCTATGTGACTTGACTTTAGTGCTTCCACTCTCTAAAACATCTTCATCGAATTCCCCCTTACCTAATTTTTACCCACTTTTTAAGGATATACCTTGCTTCCCACATTTTCAATGAAAGATTTCCATGACTCCTTTTTTGCATCTTCAGGTTAACTCCATGTCTCAGATCCAGTTCTCATTCTACCTCTTTAATAAAAGACATTTGTGAGTATCCCTTCTTATCTTCCTCTTAACCTACATTAATTATAACCAATAATAATAAAATTTCCCATTTGATAAGAAACTGAGATCAAAGGGAGATTAAGAAGATTATCCAAACTCATAAAGCTGAGATTCCTATTTTTTAGTACCATAAAACTTCTATTCAAAATTATAATAAATCTTCTGACTTCCTAAACGTTACTAATTTCACCTTCACTAATATGCTATTTTATCATCTAATAAAATGCTGTATATTGTTTTGTAACTTTTGTACATTTATTAAATGCTTAACATATTTTACGTTTATTTTTGTTTCCTGAAACTTAGACAGAGAGTAACCATGAGATTTTAATGCATTTCTTGCCTTCACTGCATTAAAATCATGTTGAATTAGTGAGAAATGCAAGGCAAAAAAGAAATGGGAGACTTTTGGGGCTGTCTTATTAATATACCAAAAAATTTATTAAATTTTATTGACTTTTAGATAATGCTGATTTTAAAATTAACCAAAAATATAATAGTATTTTCATAGAAAAACTCTCAGTGCATTTATAAGAACACTTTGATATTAATATATATTAATATGTATGTTTTATATTTAAAATTTTAAGAGTATTTGCTACTTAAAAAGTGTTCAAGAATAAAAGAAAGACAGTAATTAAGTGTAAAATTTTCCAATTTTACTTCATTTTTTAATATTTGTAGAGGGTGTTTTGAAAAATAATAAACAAAAATATTTTCTCTAAAATTCTGCATATTGTTCATGAATAATATATCCAAATAAAAGTTGTCTGATTGTTCCTGACTCTGGGCATTTAATACATCCTTAACTGTCATTAAGAGATGCAATAAACACTGGAAAAGAACCAAATGAAAAAACACATCTAACTCATTTGCTTTTCATTTTGTATAGATAATACTGACTTAATCTTCCTTTGATGCTTACACAAATGTTACCTTCTAGACTGTAGAAGCAAAATTCTAGTATGCCACTAAGCAGCAAAAGAAAATGTTATCTTTCCCTTTCAGTGCATGTTATCTTTATACTTTTGGTATGCTTTCTCTTTTTATTCTTTTTTTTTATTCCTTAATCTCCTCTTTATTTCATTTCTTGTTACAGATGAATTTTAGTTTAAAGTAAAATTAAATAATTTTATTTCGTCTTAACCATGATGATTTTAGAAAACCAGAGAAATGATTTTACATTTCTCTTCTAAAAAATAATAAATTTGGAGAAAATATTTGCAAACTGTGCATCAGAAAAAGGAATAGTATCTAAGGTATATCAAAAAATCTCAAAACTCAGTAAAAAACAAAACAATTTAATTATAAAATGAGCAAAAGACATGAACAGCCATATCACTGAAGAGGATACGCAGATGGAGAATAAACACATGAAGATACGTGTAACATCTTATAATCATCAAGGAAGTACAAATTAAAACTACAATGAAGTATCTTTACATGTCTACCAGAATAGCAATAATAATAATAATAATAATGATGATAATAATAATGATAATAATAATAATAATAATAAGTGACAATATCAAATGATGGTTAGCATGTGGGGAAAGTGGATCATTCATACATCACTGTGATGATTTCAACCATACAGCCACTTTTGAAAAACATTTGGCAGTTTCCTAAAAAGATAAACATTCAATTATCATGTGCCCCAGCAATTGCACTCTTGTGCATTTATCCCAGAGAAATGAAAACTTGTGTTCACACAAAAACCTGTACACAAAGGCTCACAGAAACTTTATTCATAATAGCTAAAAATTTCAAACAGTCCAGATATTGCTAAACAAATGAATAGTTATTGTCTTACATAAACACCATGGACTACCATTCAGCAATAAAAAGGAATGAATATTGATACATGTAACAGAGAATTATGCTGGGTAAAAACAGCTGATTCCCAAAGTTAATTATACTGTATGACACCTTTATATAACATTTTCAAATGACAAGAGTTTGGAAACATTAGTGGTTTCCAGGGCTTATGGAAGTGGACAGTCTGGGAGGGAGGCAGTTGTGTTAAGGAAAGGGCAAGAGAAAAAATCCTGTGGCAATGGAACTGTTCAGTATCCTGATCATGTGGATACACAGACCTATGCATGTGATACAATTGATAGAATTAGATACACACATCCACATCTCCCACACAGACATGAGTATACGTAAAAGTGGAAAATCTGAATAAGATTTGTGGGTTATATCAACGTCAATATTTTCACTGTCGTATTGCTCTACCGTTTTGAAAAATTGCTATCATTGGGAGAAATATTTAATTGGGAGTAAAGGGTTCATGAGGTCTCTATGTATTACTTTTATCATTGCATGTTATTATACAATATACATGTATATACATGTATTGTATACATTTTATTTTATTGAGACAATATGCAGTTGTCTCATTAAAAATTCAAATATAAAGTATTAGGATAATAATCTATTACTTTATATAACATTGAGTAAGTGAAAGTACAATGATTAAGTGAAAACATCAAAGGATTATAATTCTGTGAGTCATTCTTCTTACACAAATATTGATATTTAATAATAAAAGGACTGGTTCATATATACATTTACGAGTATAGAGTCAGCATCAAAGTGACAGAAAAATGTGTAAATATTGATATGCAAAATCTATGTAGAGTGGAAGGGTATAAAGGGAAAGTGTTTGGGGTAAAGAGGCAAAGTATGTCAAGTGAAATGTCCGGAAACATTTAGGACAGTGACTCTGAATCTTACTATAAATATGCAGATGTCAGTACACAACTCCCAGACATTCCTGATTCAGTAGATATGGGATGGGACTCTGGAATCATCGTAGGTGATCTTGACCTTCACAGAGCTCCATTCCACAGGAGAAAATTGTCCTCCACTATTTTACTAGTAATCAATGATGTGTAAAGCTATTGTAACGTCCTTGATTTTTGTCTGTCTGACTGTTCAATTCAATGAGATCTTTTTAGAAACGAGGCTGGGTATAAGTCTAGCCACAAAGAATTTCCCTCCATGTATGTTTCCCGGGACTTGTTAAAACAGACCCCAGCTGCTATTCTTTAGACTATAAAGTAAGTTTCTCATTAATTCTGTCCCTTTAGCAGCTGACAGGCAATTTGACTGCTTGGAAAACACACTGGGTTTTTATGACCCACACCTAAGTAATCATAACCAGCCATATGTAAAACCACAAAGCATAAATTGATGGAACTAATGCAATTTTAACCAACAACATTAGAGGTTATATTTTAAAACTACGAAGTCCCCTTTAACAGTTCAAAATTGTCCTGTAGAGGTGCACTAGGTTTTACTTTCCTATTGGAAATATAGATAGTTTTATGAAACTTGTTCATTATTTTCTGTTTAACTTTTATCTTGTTTTTGAAATGCTTTATTTTTAGCTCGCTTCACCTTATATATTGGGATTCTGTGTTAATAATACAACAATTGATTTACATATAAACGTTTTAGGAGCTATTTCAGAGAGCAATATTAGTACACAATTAGTACAGAAATTCACTTCCTGTTTTTTGTCTAGTGATTATGATTTTTCACCAATTATTGTTAGGATAAATAGGTCAAATATTTTACAGATGTTCATCTTGGTCTAAAATAAATGTTTTTGAGTACAAGGAGTTATTCATCATAGGGCCTTGTGCCATGCAAATGGCAATACATACTAGAGAGAGAGTTTATTTTCAAAGAATGAAGCATTGTTATATATGTTAAATATGTAGTAGCTGAATGCCAATTCATTTGTGCTATACCTTTTGAATATTAAATATTTCTAAGTTATATTAAAGTCCATTACTTAACAGCTAAACTAAGTAAAAGGTTAAATTTAGTTATATCTCAAGGAAGAAATGAGGAAGTTTAATGAGACGCCTAAAATTATCAGACATATAACAGCAGGAAATTGCTGATTTTTTTCAGAATAGTTGTTACTGAGCAGCTATGTGTTCAACACAGCAGAAAATGAAAGCAAATTATAAAATATAAATTTTATACAATGTATGTTGCTAGTTTAATTCTATGATTTGAATAGTATTTAGAATGAACTTCTTCATATACATAGCAGAAAATAGTCCCATAAAAGCAAATACATTGATAAGAATGGCTAAACTATTCCTTAAAACCACTATTCCTAATCCCATCTCTAGAGACTTATGACTTTTACAATTGATCAACTTCATGGGTTCTCTGCTCAAATGACACCCACCCAGAGATTATTTGCCTGCCTATCTCATTAAAGTTTTGTATTTATTCACTATCTTCTTATTATATTTATTTCCATATAATTCACTTGACAATGTATTATATAATTTTTCATTCATCCCCCACAGCAAAGGAAGACAGAGATTTTGTATTTGGCTTATTCATATATCCCTAGCCTCTAAAAGAATGTCTAGTATATGGTAAATGTTCAATAAATGCTGACCGAATGAATAGATTGTGATCAAATCAGTAGTGACTTATTGCTGCTAAGACTTATTTATTTCACTATAACAGTCAAAAAGGTTTCATAATTAAGCTTTATCTAAAACATGAAAATCTCAATATAGTTGGAAAGATGACAAGCTGCATTAAACAAGACAACTCAATTTTTAAAAGGTGTTCTATCCACAGCCACTATGGAAACCAATATGGAGTTTCCCGAAAATATTAAAAATAGAATTACTATATGATCTGATAATTCCATTTCTGGATATATATCTGAAACAATCACAAACAGGGTCTCAAAGAATATTTGTACACTCATGTTCAAAGCAGCATTATTCATAAGAGCCAAAATGTGTAAACAATTCCAATGTCAATGGATGGATATGGTATATAGATACAATGAATCATTGTTTAGCCTTTAAAAGGAAAAGATTTCAACACATTCTATAACATAGATGAAACTTGGGGACATTATGCTAAGTGAAATTAGCCAGTCACAAGAAGAGAAATTCTGTATGGTTCTACTTACATGAGATTTCTAAAGTAGTCCAACTCGAAGAAACCAAAAGTAAAACAGTGGTTTTCATGAGTTGAGGTAAGGGAAAATAGAGTTATTTAAAGCCTAGAACTTCAGTTTTGTAAGATGATAAAGTCCTGAAGATTGGTTGTACAACAATGTGAATAGACTTAACACGACTGAAGTGTACACTTAAAAATAGCTAAGTTGGTAAATTTTTATTTTATGCATATTTTACCACAATTTAAAAAATGTGTTCTTTTCAAAAATGAATGTACACTGTTATTAAAAGAATTGGAATTCCTTTAGGCATTGGCTCTTAAAGAAAAAAGTGAGACTAACTTATTATATAAGCATAATACATTCAATTCATTATAATATCTATATTAAACTCCAAGATTACCAAGAGTTTTCATACCAACTCTAATGGATTATGCTTCCTGTGCAAAGAGAAGAATGGATGTGAGTGATTCACAAATACACATATTTTGTATCTCCTTAAAATAAATATATTTTATAAAATTTTATTAAAGACTATTTAGTTCAGTTTTTTTAAATGTCATAGGTAAAACTGAGTCCAGAGTAGTAAAATAAATTGGGACAGTTCTTAAAAACTAGGTCCCCAGATTTATAAATTATTTCTATTATATATTACTTTTTCTTACCATAAAGTAAAAGTAAAATTAGAAGTTCACATCTACAATTTAACTAGTATTTGGCATTTCGCTTTATATCCCGCTTATTAATATTTCTATAATCACTATAACATGTTTGCTTTTCAAATGGATGCTAGCCAATATATTAGCTTAGTGGGATTAAAGACAAACTCTACAGTATTTCCAGATATCTTATAGTCCTATAATCTCCTATCATGGAGACTTGAAGTTGAAAGGGATTTTCAAATCATTGCCTATATAAAATAATAATAATTGCAAGATCTATAAAACAATACTTGTCATTGTTAGAGTTCTAAGTAATAGGAAACACTTAAATCATATCCACACACAGTCACATATTGATTTCCTCCTAAGTAATAACAAATTTGAATACTATCGTCTCACACAAAAGGTGTGTCTTACAGATATTGCTATTCCACTTTTTTTTGAGTGGAACTTTTTTGTAAATTATCTAAAATCTCCTGAAAGAAAAAAGCTAATTGGGAGTTCTCTGGAGTAAAAATAAATGTAAGTATAAATATTATTATTACTATTGTGAATATATAATAACATTGCTTATTAAAGGCGACCAAGTCATAAGGTCAGTTTCTGATCCCTACAATCTGTCCTGTGAGAATATAGAAGTCTCTAACCTAAGATCCATCCTTATGATCTCCTAATTCAAAGGTCTTTGAATATGTGTGTGTGTGTGTGTGTGTGTGTGTGTGTGTGTTCTCTGAGGAGAAGAACTTGGGTTTGACTAGGTTTCTGTTATCACTATCAAATGTTGCAAAGGCTATCTAATGCAGAATTTTATAACTCTTTGGAAACTAGTAGGTCAAGTGTTAAGTAAAAATCTGTGCTCAACAAGTTTCAAAGAAACCAGGCATATTTGATAAGTAAAATTTTTCTACTCTTTTTAAATATTCAATAAAATTATTTTTAATCAAACTTTATGTTTTCTGATGCCTACAAAAGTTCTATTAAATGATTTAAGTAAATTATGACAACAGGAGACAAAAATTCAGCCTGAGGAACCAAAAATTTTTAAATCTATGCCGGTTCTCATTGATCCAGATTGGGAAGTATTACGTCTTTGTTTCTCATGTTTTCTGTTTAATCCATCATGAATAAAGCAACAACAAAGGTAGTAAAACACTTAGAGGAGACAGAATATGAGGAAGGAAAAATAGCTAAAGACAGATGTCAAGATAGAATGGCTCAACGACCTCATCATATGCTCAAAATAAGCACCTAGAATGATGATAGCAAAACTCCAAAATAATAGAGGATATTACACCATAGTTCTGGAGAACAGCGATAGAAAGCTACAAAACAAAGACACTAAGCTTCATTATTGAGACATCCTAATGGAATTACTTTTGAATTATTTGAATCTTATGATTGATGTATTTTCAGTATAAATATAGATTATAACACATACATATAGTATACATATAGATACTGTATATGTATAGATTAAACATTTTGAACATAACAGGAGTAGTTTACGCAGTGATTCATTATGTAGACACATAAACATGCACACACATTAATGAAACAATATTTCATGAATTTTTATGCTACACGTAGGCAATAAACTCTGATATTTTCTCTTATTAATTTTTTAAAATGTTGATGGAAACCTACTAAATGATTTCACAGTTCATTAATATATTGCCACAGTAGTTTAAAGAGAGTAATGCATGTACATTTACATGAAACAAATATGTTTCCCCCTACTAAATCACTTTTAAACCACTTTCAATTTATTATAAGATTATGAGGAATAAGTTTCTTGATATTGAAATGTTATTCAAAATAATTTATCATGTTATTAGTTTTATCTTCCAAATTCTACCTAAGTTTTTTCTCCCCTATGCACTCTTGCATATATCCACAATTGAAAGTACATGCTACTTCACTTAAACTCATAAATAGCACAATAGTACAATGGACTTCTCTTTCACTCAGCACTTAAAGATGTAGTTTTTAATAAATTAACAGGTGTACCTGTCTCCTTCATTAGATTTTAAGCCCTTTTGGGACTTTATCCACGTTGTGTGACTCAATTTTGTATTCCTTATAATAACATGATGATTTCATGTAAGCACTTAACAGATGTTTAGTGAGTTCAATTTTGGAGGCAAGAAAAGAGCAAATAGTGAATGACCGTCCCGTCCAGATATTTCAGAAAGTTGTGATGTTGATACAGAAAGGATGGGGTCCCGGTTAAAACTCCACCCTTAAGCCTGGAACTACGGCCCTAAGTGAAAACAACTGACCCCATCTTTCTGCCCAAATGTTGCCTTTTTGGCTTGCCCTGTCCCTATCCTGTGCCCGTGTAAGACTTCAGCTGGGAGAGCTGCACAAGCGGCTGAACGTCCAGGATACAAGTGGCTGAACGTCGGAAACCACGGCGAGACGTGGCTAACTTCAGATGGTGCAGCTTCAGAGAGGGGCCAGGACAGAGACAGCTGACCTTCAGGGAAAAAGCACTTTCTCATACACTTTCCAGCCTCTCTTTGCACTGAGAGCAACCCACCGCCCTATAAACTCTGCATTCATCATCTTTCAAACAGTTCATGTGACCTGATTCTTTCTGGAGGCCGGAAAAGAACCTGCATGCTGGGAGAACAGGGGCTGCCACCCTGACCCTCCACTGAGCTGGTTGGCACTTGGCCATGCCCAGATGGCAGAACTGAAAGAGCATTGGTTGTAACATGCTTGGACGCTGCTGTGGGGCCCGGACAGAGCCTGCTCCCACCAGAGAAAAGCAACTGGCCAGTTCCAGCGTTTCTTCTCTCCAGTTCCCACACCAGCTCGCTCACACGCTCCCTCTTGAGGAGTGGCTAGCGGTGGGCTGAGTGAAACGAGCCGCTCCTGCTCCCGCCCGTGAAGGGGGGCAAGGGACCTATCCTATCTCAATACGAAAGAGAGAAATTTAAGAAATCAGAATTAGGATTTTAATTCTATGTCATTTCCATCCTTCTTCGTAAGTACCCATAAAAATGTTTTATCTGTGAATAACTTTTTTAAATGGTTATATGTGTGAAGATAATTTTAAGTTCTTCATTGTAGTAACTCAAACTTTCTAAAGTATTGCATCATTAGTTCTACTTCTACACTATTCACATGTAGGCTCACAAAATTCCAATTAATGTGGCCACCCTTTATCTGCTTTTTCTATCTACTTCTTTTTTTTTTTTTTTTTTTTTTTTGAGACGGAGTCTCGCTCTGTCGCCCAGGCTGGAGTGCAGTGGCCGAATCTCAGCTCACTGCAAGCTCCGCCTCCCGGGTTTACAACATTCTCCTGCCTCAGCCTCCCGAGTAGCTGGGACTACAGGCCCCCACCACCTCGCCCAGCTAGTTTTTTGTATTTTCAGCAGAGACGAGGTTTCACCGTGTTAGCCAGGATGGTCTCGATTCTCCTGACCTCGTGATCCGTCGGTCTCGGCCTCCCAAAGTGCTGGGATTACAGGCTTGAGCCACCGCGCCCGGCTTCTATCTGCTTCTAATGGATATCTAGCTAGTTAGAGTTACTGGTTGGGCTGAGCCAGAGTGGAATCGATGGATCTTTAGCTGTTAAAATCTCCACATACGATCAGCTTTTTATTTCTCAAACAATTGTATCTTCTTTTATTTATTTATTTTGAGCCTCACTTTGTCGCCCAGGGTGGAGTACAGTGGCACAATTATCTTCTAATTATAAAACATTTTGATACAAACTTCAATATAGCAAAATGGTTTACGTACCCAAATGTTTTGAACTTTTTTTTTTTTTTTTTTTTGAGACAGTTCTTTCTCTGTCACCCAGACTGGAGTACAGTGGTGCGAGTTCAGCTCACTGCAACCTCCACCTCCTGGGTTCAAGCAATTCTCCTGCCTCAGCCTACCAAGAAGCTGGGATTATGGGCGCCTCCCACCACGCCCAGCTAACTTTTGTATTTTTAGTAGAGACGGGGTTTCATCATGTTGGCTAGGCTGGTCTCGAACTCCTGACCTTGTGATCCACCCACCTCGTCCTCCCAAAATGTTGGGATTACAGGCGTGAGCCACCGAGCCTGGCCTGAACTTGTTTCATTCATTTGTCTTACTGACCTGTATGTTCATGTGAAACCCCTGACACTTTTGGCTGAGAATTTGATTGATATGGCCGATTTATTTTGGGAGACAAGCCTAGTTAGACTCTTTAAGTTCTAACAGACATAGTGTACCAGGGTGAGTTTACTTGGCAGCCAACTCTAAACGGTTGAAGGCAGGTTATAATAGAATTATGCGAGGCATTAAAAAATAAAACACATGGTAGAAGTTAGTAGCAAAAAATAGATGAGCCTTTAACTCATGAAGACAGAAACATCTATTTTGGGAAAAGTCAAACTTGAATGCAAAGTGTTCAGTCAGCAATATGGCATCATTCAAGGATTAATCAGGAAAAAAAGAAATCCCACTCTCTATTTCAAGTAGAAAGGGGTTTAATAATAAATAAATAAATAAATAATATTCTTACCATGCACTGGGAGGAACTGAAGAACTTAAAATATTGATAGACTTTGAGTAGAGGTTCAGCTATAGTCCTGGGAGATTCAAAGTTGCTGCTGTCACCTGCAGAAAATTGCTGCTTACGTCATAGTAGCTAAGTCATTCATGATCTTCAGAGGGAATAAAATCTAAGTCATAAACTAAACAAAAAACAAAAAAACAAAACCCTCAAATATCTGCCACTTCTTCCAAAGGAAGACAAATTATTCTGTTTATCCCCTCCATCTTCTAACTATCACATAAATGCATTTCATGTTTAGTTGAACCTAAAACATATCAAAAGTCCTGCAGAAAATCAGGATTTGTGAGTGATCAAGCAGACAAAATCAATGGTAGACCACACACGGACACACACACCACAGGACTGCTGGGGAAAACTCACGAGGATGGAGCAGTAGCAGTAGCAGACATGCCAAGCCCCTCTTTTCTTGGAATTCTAGGGATAGCACACAGAAATCAAGCAGGGACAAACACTAGATTTTAAGGACGAGGCTAAGTAACTTGAACTTGAGGGGGTTTATTAGAGGCTTTTGATTAGAAAGTCAGTGGCAAGATTAATGACAGGGATACAACAGCCATATGATGTGTTAGAATCCTGGCTGTAGCCTCTTCCTTCTAGCTCTGCATATGAGCAAAGGAAATAGCAACCCCTTCCCTGACATGATCAAGAGGCTGTGCCCATGCCTTGTGATTGCAGTTCCAAAACGTGTTGAACTAATGGCCTTACTCATTATCTTCATGTGACTGGGTG
This sequence comes from Papio anubis, assembly GCF_008728515.1. Classification (NCBI taxonomy): domain Eukaryota; kingdom Metazoa; phylum Chordata; class Mammalia; order Primates; family Cercopithecidae; genus Papio; species Papio anubis. The sequence goes on along the minus strand of NC_044976.1, from coordinate 78,231,696 downwards.
ACTACCAAAGTCCTTCCTAATGTAACTAGAGGTACTGGAATGCAAGTATTATAGTTGACCAAGATTAAATGCTTTAATTATTGGAGAGCAGCTAGTTTCCATGAAACTAACTCTTTTTATCCCTTAAAAAAGTTAACCTTTACTGTTCTCTTTCACTTCCAATTCCATATTCTTTTTATCCTAAGCCAGAGTCTCATGACTTGGTGTTGTAGCAAATTGAAACTTTTATTACTTATGGTAGCATTATTACATAAGTAGTATTAAGTGTATTATTTCCAAATCTTCATTCTTTCCTGTTACAGATTATTCAGTAACATCCTTTGCCATGTAACTTTGTACAACACACACACAACCAAAAAAGTCAAGGTATTTTTTGTGCTATACAGATATTGAGCTTAGCCACGTGACTTGTTAACCGATGTGATATGAGAAGGAGCCTTAACTGTGATTTGCTCTCCTGTGGTCTGATGTGAGAAGGGCATGTTCCAGGCAGGGACAAAGCGTCACTCTGCCTCTTTAGCCTGACTTTAAAAACTTCTGGAGCAGATCTGAACCGTTTCAGAAACCTGGAATCTAGCCTTGCTCAGCTGAACTTTGCCAAATTCAGCCTAACATTAGCTGAGTCATACAGCAGCAAGCCTGTGATTGTGACAATATATTTTTGTTTGCCACTGAAATTTCACGTGTTTGTTTTAGTGGTGGTTGTGGTTTTTACTGTTATATAGCAAAAGCTAATACAGTTTCTCTCACTTCCAGTGGCTACTGTAGTCTTTATTTTTTACCTGCACTCTTCCCCTGGATATAGTAATATTCACAAGCATCCCTAGAGCATCCCTGGAGTATCTGTCTTAGTTCTTCCTATTGCCATTGTATAGTAAAAGCCTTATTTGTCCTTGGTAATCAGTATTAATTACTCCAACAAATAGAGTCATATTTTTTCATCTTTGCATGTTGGCTCAGTGGCATTAGGAGCCCAAAAGGTGACAGTCTCAATTTGTACTTCAGTGGGAGCATTGCTGCATCTTCTGAAGGAAGCACCAATTTTGTGTTGATTAAAATGTCTGTGGCAGAGAGAATTAGGGTCAACAAATATTACTGGCCTCCCTGCATTCCTTGAAATTGACGTAGAGTCATGTGATTTGGTTCTGGCCAGTGGACATGTGAATGGAGATGCACCACAGCAGGTCTGTAGCACTCTAGAGATGACATGTTTTCTTCATCCCTCTTTTTCCTGGTCAGTCAGATATTGGAAGTCATGTTTTAAGATGGAAGTGCTACAAGATGATTGTAACCACACTGCCTATGCACACAATAGAGCAGAGACTCCACCAAACCTTACATAAGCAAAAAAAAAAAAAAAAGAAGCTTTGTGGAGTTAAGCCACTAAGATTTTGAAGATTATTTGTTCTTTGCATAAAATTAATTAGCATGATGACTAAAACTCTAACCCAGAAAAGTCCAAACTAAAGCAAACTCCAAATGAAGCAGAACGTTACTGAGTTATGTGTTAGAGCTATACTGATTTCCATTATTTTGACTCACAGACAAATATAGTCTAGTTATAAGAGAAAGAGCACCATATGTTGGTTACTCCATCAAATATATTCAGAATAACACCTGACTCTCCAATGTTTTTTCCCAACTGGGACTTTAACTGAGTCTTCAATAGCTTATTTCAATATTCTCTAAGGCCACCTGCATCTGGGTAATGTGGTAATTGTTAAGACCCACCCATACATCATATGAGGTGAGATGACTGCTTATTTATTTTGCTCTAAAATTAGCTCCTTGAGCAGAAATCAAAATTTTTTGTGTGCAAAACTATAATGATGAAGTAAGTATAGACATGTGTTCTAACAGGAGCTTTGCAGGAAGACAAAGCAAATCCATATCCAGAATAAGTGTTTCCCAGTGAGGAAAAGAAGTTCTCTCTATAATGGAGGGGTCTGATTAACTTGCCTTCTATGTAGCTGACTAGTTATAATGCTTAGTAAAAAAGTAGCAGATAATCCAGTACAAATGATTAGCCCAATGTTATTACTCTTTAGCTCTTCGTAGAGATGAATAATTAGCAAAATAATCATAAAAGTTTATTTCAACTTGATTATTCAGTGTTTATACTGGGTAATCAGGCTTGTGGAGTCTATGGCCTTGGTATATTATCTTATCAACTGAATATGGTAGATATGGGCTAGCTATTCATCAAATCTGTCTCCCTGCCTTACTAGGCATATAGTTACTTTATAGTGGCAACTTGTGTTTTCTAAAGATCGTTGCAACATTTTCTCCTGTATCTCCCATGCTCTCATTCAATGTGATATTGTCACTCTCCTATCTAAGACTCAATGTCTATTTCTCTACTCCTTTGAAACAGAGTGAGCTCTATGACCAATAGATTATGGTAGAGGTGGCACTGTGTCAGTCCCAGCATAATTCTGAATTTAACAGGCAGCCTCTTCCTGTTCCTTGGAATGCTTGCTTTTAGGATGCTTCCACTAGGAACTCAGTTGTCATCTTGTAAGAAACTTACATCACTTGAAAAGGCTACTCCAGAAGGCCAATAGCCCCAGCTGAGCTACCAGTTAGCAAACAGTGTCAATCTTGTTACGTGAGTGAGCCTACTTGATTTGAAAGTGTTCAGTTAGCCTTCCTATGATTACTGACCCAGCCAGTCTCAAACTGCAACCACAAGAGACCAAAAGCATCCAGCTGAGTCCAGTCAACTTCAGAAACACAAGAGAGAACAATTAATTCTTCTTTGAAAGATTAAGATTTGGAGTTTTTAGTTATGCAATAATAAATAACCACAACAATTATAGAGCCAACCTCCTTTCTAATGCAATTATGACTCAGGCCATATGACTATTCTGGCCCATGAAATGTGCACTGAACATGTTAAACACTATTCCCAATCTTAGCGCATTAAAAAAATTCCATATAACACAATACCCATTCTCTTTCCATGTTTTGGAGACTGATGCCCAGAGTGACTCTAGAAGTCACATGGTAAAGAAGTCAGAGTAAGTCAGCCTAGGTCCTTGAACTATACAGAAGTAAGCCTCCACTCTCTACACATCTGAGGTTTGCACTAACTTAAATAAAGCAATATATTTTTGGGGAGTTAAAGAGCTAATATTTGAGGGGATGTGTTATAGCAGATAGAATTATGTTAACTTAATGTGCTATTTCTTGCAAGTCCCTTAAGCTCTCCACTTTTAAACTTCTTTGCCTATAGAGTAGGGATAAAAGGTCCTGATACTCATGCTTCAGTGAGTTCCTATTCAGAACAGATTCCACACTGGTTCTTAAGATGTTTTCTAAACTGAATGGTAGGATAAACCCACAAACATTGATAATTTTGTTTCTAGTTTTAGAAACAAAATATTTTTAAAAAGACACGAGGAATGGCTTTTCAAATCAAATGTATTTACTCCATCAATCATTATTATGTGACTTGGGGAAGTTATTTGGGCTTCTTTGTGAGGATATAGTAACAATATTTGGCCATAATTATAACAGTAGTCATTCAATAAGCATTTATTTACTTAAAATAATTATGTCAGTTTCTTTGAGAACTTATAGAGAGTAAGAAATAATCACTTTTATCTTTGAGCCCCAGAAGTGTCTAGCAGTGTTTTGCATGCCATAGCACTAACTAAATTTTTTCTGATTTAAGTAAATAAATAATGTTGATTCCTAAGAAGAAATGTTATTAGCAACCATGATCTTGATAGTAGAGATCCTAGTTAACTCTCACATTAAGAATTCACAACTGATCTGAGAAATTCACACTTGACTTCAGATTCTCCTTTTTTTTGGCTTAATTTATTCTTTTTTATTGGTAGTAATTAGAGAACAAATAAGAGAGTTTGTTTCCTGTTTAACACTTCTGTAAACTGATAAAGAAAAAGATCCAATATTTTACCCTTATTTTAGCAAAAACAGATATTCTTTTACATCACCCTAACATATAACTAAGTCATTATGTATACACAGAAAACTCAGGTAGTTTTGAGAGAATGGTTTTTATGAGACTTACATGGCTGGAAAGATCAACACTGCTTTGTCAGAAAAAAAAATCCATAAGGAAGGAGAGAGTTCTAATTTAGGAAACACAGTCTAGATATAAACTGAAAAGAAATGTTATGTAGAATAATGAAAGTCAGCCCAGAGGATGTATGCAATTAAAGGAGAAGGTTTTAAGATAAACAAGGTGTAATTTGGGGGATTTCAAAGATGATAAATGATAAGTTATTAGCGATCATTATAATGACCATAAGTTCATATTGATACTGTCTTAACAAGCAATACGACAACATTTTCAAACTTAAAAACATTTGACAACAGTTTAAGTGATAATTTAAAGACTATAGTCAATTAAAAGTACTATAGGCTCTGTATACTACCCAATTCTGCAAGGTTTTTGTTTCCATTTGAAGTAATGGTGCGTTGCCAATGGTTGGTGACTTCACCTGAATAAAACATTTTAGCAATTTGTGTCATTTTACATGTAATTAGGGAAAGGAACACTTGCTCTTGAGGTATAGAACTGTGTAGAAACCATTTTATATGATGTGGTCTCCTAAAATATTTTTAATTGGAAAGTTACTTTAGAAATTTAATATGTCTTCATCTCTGTTTCATAATTAACTTCAAAATGGGAGTCCATATGGCAGATGAGCAACATTTAATAAAAATAGCCAACTAGCTTGCCAGAAACAGTGATGTTATAGTGGAGAAATTTGAACATTACATAATTCATTATTTTTATGGGAGACATAGGGTTAGTCATAAGAACTGCTTTGAGTTTAGAGTCTAACCAAGATATACCACGGTTTCAATAATAAATAATGCAGATAACATCTATCTTCCATGAACTACAGAGAAGAGACAGTGGCTATCAAAAACATCTCATTAGAAAAAATAAATAAATTTCAGCAAAATCCAGCATCTTGATGGAGAATCCTGACTGACAGATATTTTTTATTCCTGATTAATTTGTAAAATTAAGCTTAGACATTTTCTATTTCCTAAAGTCTTTAGCAAACACATAAAATATTTTATCCTGAGTCTTGTATAGTGCAAGTGATACAAAGCATCAACCTGATAAGACTTCATAAAGTATAAATAAATAAAAAGTCCATGCCTTGGGGGACACAAGGAGCCCCACTTATTACAGTTCAGGACTAGAGCACAGGACTGGAGTTTGCAAGGTGTCAGCACTTCAACAATTCCTGCTTCTGTTGATTCCAAGAATGAAATCAGAAAGATTTATTTCAGATTCCAACTTAGAATTCAATAAGCATATCATGCTTTTTAGGGCCAGCTTTCTGAGAGAATTGAAAAAGTGAAGTAGTCTCCTTTTATAATAAATTTGAGAGAGTATGTTCCCTCAGACTGTAAAAAGAAAGGGTTTTTCCATCCAGCTATGGTCTCAGGAAGTCAACATTTATTATTTTTTTCCTTCTGGATTTTTTTTTTTTTTTTGCAAAAACATTTAGGATTTAATATTAATTATATAAGTATAAGGAAGAAATTTTTTAATGGTTCTATTAATCTCTGTTGACATTGTTTGGACATGGTTTAAAAATTCAGACATTACAGACATGTAAAATCAATATTAAACTGTCTCCCTCATCCTATCTCTTTCCAAAAAAAAAGTTAATTCTCTTTCCAAAAAAGATGCAAATTTCTGTGTGAATCTTTAGGATAAATATCTTTTAGACATAAAAAATATTCATAAAGTTAATCATACATTACTACATGCACTATTCCACATCTTGCTTTTTTTAATTTAAGTACATATTATTTCCATTTTTAATTAATGAATAATTAATACGTCCACAAGGTTCTTTTCAATGGCTACCTAATGTTCTTTTGGGTAAATATGTCAACATTTAACTAACAAGTACTCTACTGATTCAATGACCACTCTTATACATTTCTCACAAGCTTCTAACTAGGATGTTAACTCCTCAGTTAGTGACACTTATTATGTTCAAGGACCTTATCTTCCTTTCTTAGCTCATTCTCATCAGCTTCAAGAATAGTCATTGTTCATAGGTATCATTCAACAAATGTTATATGTTGGTGGTAAATATATTGATATAATTTATGTGCATTCTAGTAGAGTAACTTTCTAGCAATGAGATCTAGGTCTGTTGATATATGCATCTTTAATTTTGAGACATATTGCCAAATTTTCTTCCAAATATTTGGCAGCAATTGTATTTGAAACTGTATATTTCCCCAATCCTTCACGAACTATGAATATTACCAAACATTTGCATGTTTCACTATCTGATAAATTTTTAAATCTTATATTTATTTGCATTTCTTAAATTATAACTGTGATGGAAATTTTTCTAATGTTGGCTGAATATTTGTAATTTTTTAAATTCAATTTTGTCGGTTTCTCTGGCAGGCAACTTTTTTATTGCTTTTTATGAACACATGGTAAATTAAAGAAATTAGCTCTTTCTCAACCTTTTCATTAGTGAGCAGTTTTGCTCGTGTTCTATGCTTCTCATTTTATACTTTGTACAAGTATCACCCACATAGAAGTATGTTTTATGCATTCTTTTTTTCTCTCACAGATTTTAATATTTATTTTTATGAAATGTGTAGTTATTGAGTACCTGCTACGTGCTGGACACCCTTCCGGGCACTTACACAGATTACAGGACAGGAATCTACAAGCCACTGAAGTTCTAAAGTTGATTAAGAGACAAGCAACTCTTTGCAATAATATATGGAAGATACTTAGTAGCTACCGAATTCATCACGAGGAAGTCAGCAAGTCGAGACAGGTGGTTTTGCCTTTATCCTAGCCTTTCTAATCAAGCTGTCTTGCAGAGGCAGCAAAATCCTTAAGATGGCATACATGGCTGATGTAGCACTTGCTTGCTTCTCCGGGCTCATTTCACCTTCACTTTCCCATTAGCCTTTGAATTCCAACTTCAATTTTCTTTCAGTTTTTAAAATATTGTATACTACCCACTGCCTTAAAGCTCAGGCATACACTAGTCCTTCACTTACAGCAGGCTATATAGCAGGCTGTCTCTCAGAGGCCTCCTCTTACCTCTATGCTTTTTGATGACTTCGTTCACCAGATTTATTTTCCGTTAACAAATTCTTCATCAGAAAGACATCTCTGACTTTCCAAACTGAGATCTATCCCTTCTTAGTCGCTGCTATATTACCATACACATTTTAAACTAGACTATTGAGATATAACATCTATTCAATAAAATGTATCCATTTTAAATGCACAGTTCTGTGAGTTTTGACTGATTTATACACCTGTATAAATAACATCACTGAATCAACAGGTAGGGCATTCCTATCACCCAGAAAGTTTTCTTGTGCCTGTTTTCAGTGAATGCCACTGCTTCTGTCCCTGCCTCCAGTATGGTTTTTTTTGTTGTTGTTTTGTTTTTTGGTTTTTGTTTTGTTTTGTTTTTTGGGCACTGTAGATTATAATTTTCTCTTCTAGAATTTCACACAAATATGTCTTATTTTGTGTCTGGCTTCTTTCACATTTTTTGCAATTCATCCATGTATTAGCAATGGGTTCTTTCCTAATGCTGAAAACTATCCCATTTTACTGATATGCCACAACTTGTTTGTTCATTTACCCACTGAGGTACATATTTTGTACATTACTAATAAAGTGTTGCTAGGAATTTCATGCATATAGCTTTCCATAGACACAGGTTTTCATTTATCTTGGATAAAGTAGGATTGATGGGTCATATGTTATGTGTATTTTTAGTTTTATAAGAGACTGCCAGTTTTCCAAAGTTGTTGTACTATTTTATATTCTTACCAGCAATATGCAAGAGCTCCAATTGATGCTGTATACTTTTCTATCATAGGAATTAGCACAAACTATAATTATAAATCTCATGATTGCACATAAATCTCATAAAAGAAGAGGACTGGTCTATTTTTAAATTTAGTCTAGTGCAATAACAGGCACATAGTAGACACACAGTAAGTATTTATTAATATGGAGTGAATTAAACTTATATATTGAATTGCAATTGATGTGAGAATATGTTTCCAAATTTAAAAGATAGCAATAACCTAACGTCTTGGGTTTGATGTTTTACACAACTGGTACTGAAAAAAAGCCAGGTATTGCCTAGACATCATTTCCAAGCTTAGCTTGTGGCTTTCAGTGCCAATCTAAGGATATTTGGTTGTTTATTCAATGTGCAGAATATTGTTTGAAGAAGACCCCCTTCATTTTCTTTCAGGCATATGCTTTCAATCACAAGATCACCAAAATCAACAATGATGTTAATTTTAAATTTGTAAAGTTTTTATGAACACTTAAGAATAATGACTTCAATTCATAAATCTGTCAGCTAAGGTTCTTTGTAATACTTATGACTATGTCATTTTTAGGGATAATTTCACCAGAAATAACAGTAAATCCACTATTTTAACTACATCTGTTGTACACCAGAATATGAAATGTCTGTGCAGCAGTTAAACACTAGTTTTGGAACCATCATTCCACTGAAAGCCTCTTCAGTTCAACTGTCTTTTTTTCTACAAATTAGTTTTTCTTAGGGGAAAAAAAGAGCAAATGTTTACTGGATAGAATTGTGTTTTACATGATGTTTTTTATACCCATGGCAACAATGAACAATTCAAGAAGTGACTGACTGAATAAAAATGGCCATGATTATCTGCTTAGTCACAGGACAGAAACAGCATTAGACATTATAAAAAATGTGTTCAAAGAGATGAAGCACTCTAAGAATGCTTAAATCATTAATAATGCTATCAGGAGTTACTTTATTAAGTGCACGGCATGACATTGGTATTACTCACCCAAGTACCATGAGATGTTTAACATCTGCCCAGAGAACCATAGTAAGCTATCATCAATTTACTGACACATATTAAGGCCACTTCTTCTTGAAACCATGCTGAACTTTTTTCTCCCTCTTTATTCTGAAATCTCTAATAGACAGGAATTAATGGCTTAATGTAATCTACAAACAAGAAAAATACAACTCCAACTGAATGCCAACATTCTTTATGGTGTGTTTCATATGTGTGTGTTTGTGTGATATTTGCACCTTTCTAATTAGTGATTTTGAAAAGGAGAACAGTTATCTTAATAATTTTATACTATTGGCACAAAAGATGTTCAGTAAGCTAAATAATATTAGTATACATGTTAAGGACATGAAACTGATTGATAAAATAATATCATTTCAGAGAGTATATAAATTACCCAAATATTTAGGATTCAATAGTCAGCTGGTAACCTGTGGATTCTATGAATAATGCAAAAAATGCACACCCATTGATTAGGTATTTTCACTTCAAAAAAGTGGTTAAATAATATTTTGCTTGTTTTGTTTTTAGATAATATTATTGAAGTTAGATCTGGATCAGTTCACATATGAAAGGTCAACTTGATGACCATTCTCCTTTAAACATCTTAAAATTGTATTTGAGAGCTTTAACCATGTAACTTCTACCTAAATACCAATTCCTTTTCTAGGTAAAATAACCTCTCTGACCAAGGTTGAGGAGGATGTGTTAGAGTTCTACAGAGAAACAAAACTAACAGGATATATGTATACCTGTACGCATGTGTAAATTATAAGGAATTGGTTCGTGTGGTTATGAAAGCTGGAGTCCCAAGTTCTGAAGTTGGCAAGCTGGAGACCCAGGAGACCCAATGGAGTAGCTGGATGGTGTTTCCTGTTTGATACCCAAGAGCAGCCAATGTTTTCATTCCAGTCAGAAGGCAGGAAGAGACAAGAACAACATCTTAGCTCAAGCAATCAGACAGGAGGAGTTCCCCTCCCTCAAGGGAAGGTCATCTTTTTGTTTGACTCAGGACTTCTGCTGATTTAATGAAGGCTACCCACATTAGGGAATGCAATCTATTTTATTCAATTTACCAATTCAAATGTTAATCTCATCCAAAGCATCTTCACAGACACTTTCAGAATGATGTTCGACCAAATGTCTGGGCACTCCATGGCCCAGTCAAATCAATACATAATATTAATCATCACAGAGGGGCATTCTAGTCAATTGTAAAATATGATTCTATCTTAATTTTACATCTAATATAATGGTTTATCAGCAAAAACTTGGCAACATTTAGGTCCAAGTATAAAAGGACATATTTTTGATCAAGGAGAACTGTTGAAGTTATATCAAGTGAGAGTTTTGAGAGCAAGGATTTCGATAAATCAAAATGTTTGGCAAATGAAGATGCTAAATACATGCTGTCAGCTGAATGATGATGAGATTGATACATAAAAATACAAGCAGACTCACCTAACTGTTCATACTTTTAAAATCTTAGACATTTTCTCTTAGTTTATAATTTTTTAATATTGTAGAATATTTCTCCAATTTCTTCATTTACTTAACTGAACTATGCAATTGCACTGTGTTCTCATTTGCAGTTCGGTGAATATGTCTTTGGTATCACTTACTTTTAAGCTATGGTATAATAAATACTTAAGTATGTACATTTTTCTATTTGTTATATTGTATTTCCCATATACATGAACTTTATGCTCAAATAAGCACACATACAAGAAATATTTCTTGGTTATAAATACCAGCATCTAGCTTTTAGAAAGAATAGGAAAATAACCCTTTAATAGCTTATGTCCTGCTGTAAAATAGAAGCTAATCCATTTCAGATTTGGCAACTCAGCATATTTTTTCCCAAATAGCTTTTATACTTGAGCATTTAAACTCTTGCAACTCAATAATAAGAATGTATTGAAATGCTATTATACTGTAAAATATATGCCTACAATACACTGCAAAATACTTATCTTGAAGTATATTATGATCATTGAGATACATCACAATGATATGATGCCTGCTTTCAAGGATATTACAATCTAACTGCAGAAAAAAAAAAGACTACCTACATGAAAAACATGTAGATTCCTCAGAGGTTTCCTTATCTCTTGCCTCAGTCTTCTCTGAGGTTTCTCATTCATCACTGAAAGTGAATTTTTTTTCAAACAAATCCCCAATCATATCATCTCACTACTCAAAGGTTGTCAAGGTTTATGTTGAGTACAAATCTAATTAAAAATTAATATCAAGGATGTCCTAGCCAGAGCAATCAGACAAGAGAAATAAATAAAAGACATACAAATAGGAAAAGAAGTGAAACTAACTCTCTTCACTGACAATATTATTCTACACCTAGAGAACCCTAAAGACTCTACCAAAAGGCTCCTGGAACTGATAACTGATTTAATAAAGTTTCAGGATGCAAAAATCAATGTACAAAAATCAGTAGCATTTCTATAACCTAAGAATGTCTTAGCTGAGAGCCAAATCAGGAACACATTCCCACTTAAAATAGCCACACACAAAAAATAAAATACCTGAGAAAACATCTAACAAGGGGTGAAAGATCTTTATGAGAACTATAAAACACTACTGAAAGAAATCATACACGACACACAAAAAAATGGAAAAACATTCCATGCGCATGGATTGGAAGAATCAATATTATTTAAATGACCATACTGTCCAAATCTATGTACAGAATCAATGCTATTCCTATGAGACTACCAATCTCATTTTTCACAGAATTAGGAAAAAACTATACTAAAATTAATATGGAACCTAAAAGGAGTCCAAATAGCCAAAGCAATCCTAAGCAAAAAAAAAAAAAAAAAAGGCTAGAGGCATCACATTACCTGAAGGCAAACTACTATAAGTTTACAGTAATCAAAACAGCACGATACTGGTAGGAAAACAGAAAACAGATACACACACCAGTGGAACAGAATAGAGACCCCAGAAGTAAAGCCACAGACCTACAGCCATCTGACTTTCAACAAAGTTGACAAAAATAAGCAGTGGCAAAAAGACTCCCTATTTAATCCATGGGCTGAGACAGCTGGCTAGCCATATGCAGAAGAGTGAAACCACTATCTTTCACCCCATACAAAATTTACTCAAGATGGATTAAAGATCTAAATGTAAGACTTCAAGCTATAAGAATCCTAGAAGAAAATCAAGGAAACACTATTCTGGACATCAACCTTTGGAAGAAATTTATGATTAGGTCCTCAAAAGCAATTGCAACAAAAACAAAAATTGACAAGTGGGATCTAATTAAACTAAACTTTTGCATAGCATAATAAACTATCAACAGAGTAAGCAGACAATTTACAGAATGAAAGAAAATTTTCACAAATTATATATCCAACAAAGGTCTTATAATCAATAATCTATAAGAAACTTAAACAAATATACAAGCAAAAAATACCCCATTAAAAAGTGGGCAAAAGACATGAACAGACACTACTCAAAAGAAGACATACAAGCAGCCAACGAACATACAAAAAACGCTCCACTCCACATCACTAATTATCAGAGAAATGCAAATCACAACCACAAGGATATACCATCCCACATCAGTCAGAATGACTATTATTATAAAGTCAAAAAACAACAGATGCCAGTGAGGCTGCAGAGAAAAGAGAACACATATACAGAGTTGGTGGGAATGTAAAACAGTTCAGTCACTGTGCAAAGCAGTCTGGAGATTTCTCAAAGAACTTAAAATAGAAGTACCATTTGACCCAAAAAATCCCATTGCTGGGTATATATATTCAGAAGAAAATAAATTTATCTACCAAAAAGGTAGATGAAACTCATACATTCATCACAGACTATTCACACTAGCAAAGACAAGGAATCAACCTAGCTGCTCATTAATGGTGGATTGGATAAAGGAAATGTGCTACATATACACCATGGAATGAGAAATTATCAAATATTTGCCTGGTAGTGTGTCAAATTTACTACATCATTGTGTTGAATTTAATTGTCTTCTGGAGAAAATAAATAGCATAGGAAGAAACAAAGATGTGAGAATGCCTGACTAAAAAGACTGCTTTAGTGTAGAATCAACGTCATAATTTTCTCTTTTAAGAAGATTTAGCTGATGAGCAAAATGGTTTATTTTCAATCTCACATAAAAGAAGTTTGGAGATAATGATAGAGGCAGGAGGTAGACAAATTCCTAGGCAGAAAGGGGCGGGTCCCCAATGAAATCCCATCTTCAAGCCCAAAACAGCCCGAAGTCTGAAAACCAGGCTGCCAGTTCGGGGTGAAGTCCATGAACCGGAGTGAGAACTTTCTCAATGCCTCTTAGCCAATCAAATGGTGCTTTTTCCAGGCCTGCCATGGACCAATCAGCACACACTCCCCCATTCTGAACCCATAAAAACCCTGGACTTAGCCACACTTTGGGAGTACTTGCCTTCAGGTAGGGGCTACCTACTTCAGGTCCCCTCTCCACTAAGAGCTGTTCTTTTGTTAAATAAAACTCTTCTGCACCTTGCTTACTCTTCACTTGCCTATGTAACCTCATTCTTCTTGAATACAGGACAAAAATCCAGGACATGCCAAACAGCTGGTATGAAAGGAGCTGTACCATTGCAGCTGTCCTGCCTTCCCCCAGCACTGGGCCGCTGTCCCACATGACAGAAAGTGGTGGCACAAGGGCCAGGCCAGCCCAAGAGCTGTGGACTGGAGTGGGGTGGAGGGACCAAATGAGCTGAGACATGCCGCCATTTGCCAAAGCGTGTGGATGGTGGGAACTAATGAACTGCAATATGAACAAGCTGCAACCCTTCTGGGGCCCAGACCTTGGTACTCCCCGAGCCAGAACTGTGACATGCTTTAACACTCACTTGAAGCTCCATGGTTGCTGGTGTCTCCTAGTTTTTTAGGCCCCTCCACATTCCCCTCGTCCAGACACCAGAGCCCAGGGTGGAAGCTGCTTGTGGTATGCCTGGTCCAGCCACAGCCTTGCATGGAGCCGGCACCTGTGTCAGCCCCTGGAGCTGCCCAACCTGCCACAGAAGCCAGCACACCTGGCTCATCCTCAACAGGTATGAGACCCGGGCCAGTAGTGACAGCTGAGCGCAGCCTGCTGGGCCAAGTGGGCGGAGCAAGTCAAGTGGCCAGCCTGGAGCCAAGTGAAGCCCAGGCAGGAGCGCTGCTGGCCTCAGAAATTTCTGGCTGGTGAAGCAGCAACCAAAAGAATCTTATGTCAATAATGCTTCTGGGGTAGGGGAGTAGGGTGGTTACATGAAGTTGTGAAAGATGAAGGCCCCTTCTACTAAGCTGCCTCACAATCTATTGCTTCCAAATCATGATGTAGTGTGGATGCCAGATCTCCACTATCATGTGCACATTACAGCCAGTATCAAGGAAGAAAGGATGAAACAGAGGGTGACCTCTCCTTTGAAGAAAATATTTTAAAAATATGTCAGGACATTTCTGATTAAATCCCACTGGCCAGAATGAGTGCTCTGTTCACTCCTAACTAAAAGGAGATCAGGGCATGTCTTTATTCTAGATTGCCATAGGTTTAGCTAAAAATAAAAGATTCTTTTACTTTGAAAGAAAGGCAGAGGGATGGCTGCAGGTTGAGTCACAAAAAGCCACTGGATTTTATAAGAAGACATCTTTTGAGATATTTGAAAGTGAATTTTTAGTAGAATAATGAAAATAAGATGGCAGAGATATTAGAGATGGAATCGTCTTGAAAATGAGTATCGCATTTCCAATCAAGAAAGACATTTGCCAATGAACTGAAAGCAAGAAATAGGAAAGTCTCTAGAGAGAGCCTCAAGATTAAGAGAAGGGGAGAGACCTCTACATTTTTGAAGAAAGAGTGGTTTAGAGCTCTGAGGTACTGTTGGGAATTTAGCACAGAAGAACAGCTGAGAAATACCTCCTGTAGGTAAGCTTGAAAGGATATATGTACAGTCTAAAGCACATTGAATAAAGGACAATTATAGTTTGAAAGATTCTCTCAGGCAGTCAGTACCTTCTCAGTTTGACACTACCACCAGTTTTGCACTATAAGTGAGAGGAAAAGGAAAGTAAAATAACCCAGGTGGTAAATGGATAATGTTTGAAACACAGGTGCAGGGATTGGGTTAAGTAACTCTCTAAATAACATCAAATGATGGGACATGCTTCTGAATACCCTAGATTCTGCTAGGTTAAGAATTGCTTCATCCAGTCTTTGAAGGAAATTAATATATCCATTAATGAAGTGCTTTATTGAAGATTTTTAGCTTACTTCAGTTGCCTAGATATGGCACTACTATAAAGGAATAAGCTCTCTTAATAGTTAAAATAAAAATGTACATTTTACAAAACTGCAGTTGGTTTCATACCAGCACTGTTATTGTTTAATTATGGATTTCTCAAAAAGATTCCTTTCTCTCCTTTAAAATCTTGCTGTCAGAGACAAATTCTTAGCTGGTTTTAGAATGTAATGTTGGCTTCCCAAGCAGAAAGCTAGTTACATGAAGTGCTGAAAATTCACCACTAGCTTTTTCAGTGAAACTATAAATAACAGCTATATTGTGCCTTAGGAAAAAAAAGCATGGGCTCAAAACTTTATTAAAAATTATTTTTTTCCCTTGAACTGCTGTGTAAGTCACCTATAGGCTAAACCTCATAACTTATGTTTTATCCTTAGCAGACAGGGAAGAAGGTAATTGGTTTGCCTGACTGCATATCTATGCCAAAAATATCAACATATCTGCTTGGAGGCACGGAGAGAAAACTTCTAACGAATAGGTTTAACCTTTAAATGATGAGGTTAAAGGTCCAGTTTATAAATAACATCTTTTTTCCAATTTTTATGCTTTCTGATCATCCCCTAATTATTTGTAAAGTAGGAATCTGATTGATTGTAATGTATACTATTCTCCTATGATTATTAGTAGATGTATTAATCCTTTACATAATTTGTCCCAAACGGGGTAAATATATAGTTTAAAGAAAAAGACATATTTCATTTTATAATTGCTAAAAAGTCTCCTGAGAAATAGATGTTCAGTTTTGAAATGTACCTGAGTGAATAAATTGCCTCCTTCACTTAAAAATGAAGTTATCACCAGAAAGCCTTATTTCTTGATTCAAGGTTCATCATTAAACAATTGCTTTTTAAAATCAACTCTGGAATAGATGATTTGTGTGAAAGGGATGGGCGAGAAAGACAAAGGGGAATACAATAACAGTTATAAAACCCCAAGCAATAGTTTGTTTTTATGGATTATCTTTTCACTTGCCTACTTTCATATCCATTGAACCTATTGAAAACAAAGTCCCGTAATTCCCTTAGTATATTCTTCTTTTGAATTTAATAAAATTAAATTCATTGCAAATCTCTGCCCCAAATCCCAGCAAATCAAATAAAAAATAATCCATTCACTAAAGGGGATGGGAGCAAATATCTGGCTTTCTTAGGGATCATATTGAAAGGTGTAGTCAGCACAATACATCACGTGCCCACTGAAAGCTCATTTGGAATGAATTTGGAGTAACTGACCTAGAGGAAGAAGGCGGCTGTATGTGGAAGAGACTGAAATCTTAGCTCTTTTGAAATAGCAGGAGGAGGTGAAAGGAGATAGCCTAGAGACTTTTGTTTGGAGTGTGCTCTGTGGTCTTTGAAGTGCCATTACCTTCTATAGAACTAGCCATTTCTATTTCTAATTTCTTTGTTGCTGTAGAGAGTTATACTAGGAAGTGGTAGATAGACTTGTGGTCAGTTTTTAGATAGGCAGCGAAGTTTTGGTATATGGCAATTACTAGGAAAAAGAGAAGGAATCCAGAGAATAATATTTTTTCACATTATTTTAGAACTCTGAAAGAAACTGGGTTTGAGTACATTCATGAATTAAAAATAAAGTAACAATTTTGGAATATATTATTATTTTATGGCAAATATCACACTGAATTGAAATTATTTGCTTACGTTTCCATCTTTCTCATTTAGACACTAAGTTCTTGAGAGAAAATAATGTATCTTATTCTTTTTTTAAATCTCAGTCTGATATATAATTGCTTGACAAAAAATGTTTGTGTAATAAATTAACGTGGCTGTGTTTCTCGTGTTGTCTTTCTTTCTTTGTTTTGTTTTTTCCTTATGTGCTCTTTCTCCTAATATAATTCACTATTCTTAACAGATTTTTTACTTCTGATGAATTTAACTATAGATACCATTTTATGAAAATATTTAATACATAATGTATATAGCAGGGTGCAAGAATGGAGATGGATATAAAATCTGCTTCTTATAAGAAAACATTATACAAATGAGTCCGGGGCAATGCAGTGACGAAACTTGAGAGGAGCCTATAAATGCTTGGAGAACTGCATTATGGGCAATTATGGGCTGCATTATTCAGCAGAGTCTGCATCCATGGACAGAAGACACAAGAGCACAGATTTTAGATCAGTGTAACACTTGGCTATACAAATATGGAACAGTTTCCGTTTAAGGTGTGAGAGTACTGTCCCAGGAGGCATAAAATGGAGACTGGATTGTCTTTTTAAAAAGCTATTCTCAAACACATTTCTTCCTGAAATGAGTTTGTTGATTTCCATACTCATTCCTCTTGGTATAATAGTCGCCTCACCTGCCGGGCATGGTGGCTCATGCCTGTAATCCCAGCACTTTGGGAGGCCGAGGTGGGTGGATCACCTGAGGTCATGAGTTCGAGACCAGCCTGGCCAACATGGCGAAACCCCGTCTCTGCTAAAAATACAAAAATTAGCCAGGCATGGTGGCAGAAGCCTGTAATCCTGGCTACTCAGGAGGCTGAGGCAGGAGAATCGCTTGAACTCGGGAGGCAGAGGTTGCAGTGAGCCTAGATAGCACCATTGCACGCTAGCCTGAGTGACAAGAGCCAGACTCTGTCTCCAAAAAAAAAAAAAAAAAGTTGTGTCACCACTGCCCAGTTGCTAGCCACCACATAGTAATGTCTATGAACATATCTCTGGCACAGACATATAACAAGCTCTAGGCATCCACTTCATAGTTACTTTTAACAACTACCATGCTGGATCCTGGGGAATACAGAGATTAATAAATATATTGTTTTCTCATGGATTTTCAAGGTTTGCAGAGTGAAGAAAGGGAAACAGTATACATTTACGATCCAATAGGTACAATATCAATAATCTAGTCCTCAATTTTTTTCTGAATTACATATCTGCCAAAATACTGACTTTTGAATAAATGTGGAAAAAGAACATGTACATATCAATTTGTGCAGATCTCTTGGGTTTTTCTGTTCTATCCCAGGAAAGAAAACTCTTCTTAGGAGCTTATTGTAAGGAAGGGATTTGATTAATCAAAGTGCACATGCTTATTAAAGGAAGCAGTGTCCTCTACCATTTAGATCCACTGGGCTTTCTAGAATCTGACTTTGACAATAGCAACAGAAGATAACTAAACCGAGAGCCAGGGAAGGATGTGGCAAAATTAAGGTAATAAAATCAACACGAATGTATCTGATGAGTGACACCTTGTTTGTTTGGAAATGTCAATATGTATGTTATTTCTAATTATCTTAATGCTTCTTGTGATGCTGTTCAATATTCCACAGAATATTTTAATCTACTATTCAATGTACAAAACTCTCTTATAACTTCAGGACTTTGCACCTGAAATTCTCTCTTTAGAAGCTCTGACCTTACTATAACTTCCCTCTTCTTTGCTGATAAAACTCACTGAGATCTCAGTTCTCCTTGTCCCCTATAAATTAAGCCCAACCCCTACCTGTTACACAGTTTCATAGCTGCAGATATTGTTTCTTGTTGTGATTTGCATATATATGCATATGTTTTCATACAATCCTAACTGATTATATTATTGTAAAATTATTGATTAATGTTTTTTGGTACATTACATTATAGACTGTTTCAGTTTAGTGTCACTAAACTGTCTGTTTACTTTTTGGGTCCTAATGCTCAGAAGAATATTTGGCACATAGATTTTGAGAGGTGGAAAGGAAGTTCTAAAGCTTACCAAGGACTGGTTTTATTTACACATAATAAAACTTCTAAGCTGGCCAAATTTCCGTCCAATAGCCACATTTTTTGTTTATTTATTGCTATCTAAAAGTAGAGTTATTTTCCTAATATTTTCTAATAGAAAAATTCTACTCCTTTTCAAAATACTCTTAAAATAAGACTTTTATAAATGGGTAAATGAGCAGATTGTTTCTGATATTTTTCTTCACTTGATTATACTTGTTAGATTACAAGTATGAACAAATATCTTCGTGTTATTTGCTTAGGAGAAATTTATGTTTACATACTGTGTTTTTCTAGGGGCACTGTAAAAATATGATAAATTTGATTTAATTAGCTATCAATATACAATATATGCAAAGAAAAGGAGCTTCCGACAGTCACACTAATTTCTACTCTGAATGAAACACTGTTCAATGAAATGTTTAACATATTAATAACATAATAAGAGACAGAAATATGTGAGTCTATTTCTAGTTTTATCTTGAAAACTCTTTTATATTAACAAGTAATTTATATACTATTTGACAGCTAAATATAAACAAATTCACTACAGGTAAACCAATTTACTCTCATAAGCACTGTAAGCATTATTCATTTCAGTTACAGAGACTGTATTTTTTCATCTTTTTTTTTTTTAAAAAAAAGGTGTTTCAACTAATGAGCTCTAGTTTCTCACCTGTTTTTGCCATTTCATGATGCTACACATTTCAGTAAGCTAGTTTTATGTTTCAACTACATGCTAAGAAGGCCATATCAGAAAAATAACACTCCAGATCATGGTATTCTTTGGCTATTTAAAGTTTTCAGTTGAAGAGAACGAAGGCAAATAATGAAGAATTCAACTCTTACATACATTCAATGTAATAATAATTAGATTTAAAAAATCCTCATCTCAATTAAATGATAAAACATTAACATTTTACTATAAAACTTGAACTCTTTCAAATATTGGTTCTCTGCACTTCTCCCGAATAGTTTTTATAAAGTTTGTTAACATATGATTGCCAGATCCACCCATCCCTTCTCAGTATCACAAGTCTCTGCTCTCTTGCCTAAGTAGTACCTGAGCATTATGAGGTCCCTCTACCTCACTGACTACAAGGAATTTCTAAATGGAGGCTCTAAATTAGAATGAAGTATAAGAAAGCCTATTGTGTCTTTGTATTAAGTATCTGGACTGTGGCGATCACCAAGCTTTCAGTTTGTGAACACTCCTTTCCATTCCTCTTAGCTGCAGATGTTTATAAACAAAAGCTAGTTTTAAAAATCTCGACAGTGGTCTTTTTTGCCATCACACACTCCAAATGTTTTATATTTTACCATTATATATAAAGATAAGTTGATTGGGCTGGGTAACAAACTTCACTCAATAAAGGTAGTAACTCATTGATCTCAAATTGTATAGGTGATATTAAGTCATGTTGCAAATTATTCTCTTATGATTTCATAACTTCATGCTTCAAACTATTTGCAGTTTGGCAGAATAAATGGGCATTGTAATGTTTCTCATATGTGATGTGAAATCGTGAATAGTCTGCTTCAAAAGTCTAAGCAGATATACTATCTATGTTTTTTCCAGGTCCCACAGACTGTATTCTTTCTAAATTGATAGGCATTCTCTAAAGTTTTATTTATTTTAAGAAGATAATTCAAGCATTTAGAAGGGGAAAATTTTTGATCACTCTGAGGTTTTAGTTGTAAAACATTAGAAAAAATATATCAAATGCTAGAATATCCCCAATTCTGATATTTTGAAAATTTACTAAGAACATCTAACAATGCAGGCTGGCTTTAATTTCAAAAAATCTACTTGGTTTTTCTTTCGAAACACTGTAAAAAAATTCAAAAGCATTTGTATTGCTACTTATCATCTGACTCACTGAATCAAAAAAATAAACACCTGCCAATCAGATATGAATACTTTTTATAATAGACTTATCACTTGGAAATCATGCTTCTGGACCTACAAAGGTTACTAATGGCAAGGAAAAAACTACTGAAAATCTTATTTAATTTGGTTCTCCTTCAATGACCCAGTACACTCTAATAATATTTCTTCTAAATTATTTGTTGCCCCAAGATTCATTTTACTTCATTATTCACATAAAGACAATTTTATGATAATATTTTCATTGTGGTGAGGTATCATTAATGACACATATTTAGAGAGTAATGATATATTCCTGAAACTTAAAGCTTACATCATATTCTTACAATATTTGTACAATATTTGCATTAAAACCACCTTATTTATTTAAGTTGAAACGATAATATATAACAATCTAATAGGAAACATTGAAGTACCTATATTTGTGTAGACTTACTCATAGCATGATGAGGTCTGTAAAAAGTAAAGAATATTTGTTTATAATTGCGCTATACTTTTTTACCAGGTTATTGATTAAAGTGAAATCAAAGAGTGACAGTAATGTCTTTCATAATACACTTCCCAGTATAAGAAACAAGATGAGCAAATTAGTCTTCTTAACCTCCAGTAATATTCAGGAAAGATTGATTTCATCTAAAATTTTCAGAGACAAACTTTTTCATAGAAGTCCAATTACAATATTGTCATTTTCTTGTACTGCATATTGTATTTACAAAATGCATATTATGAATATTTTAAATAAAACATGAGCAGTAATATAATTTATATGCAGCATTGTATTTTGCTTGCAAAACTGTCAGACATTTTCACTGTAGCTATGAAATATATCTGATGAATATCTTTGTATTATTTAAAGTTTATGGTAAAAATGAATGATGTTTATTTGATTATATTTTAGTAAGATGAATGAATATTAAACCAAAATTTTTATGCATAAGAGAATCATATCTAGAAAAACTTTAGTTTTTATACTAAACTGGTTGTAAAAGTGCAAAATGTTGAGTTCAGATCAAAACATGGGTTTTTGAAGTACAACATTTATTTTGCCTCTATTCATTTATTTTAACCTGAATAGTTCTGAAAGCTGTCAGAGTTCAGATTTAACATACTTTCCTTAATTGAACTCTACTTGTTTTATAGTGGCTATGAAGAGAATGAAAATGAAAACCAGTATGAAAAAACAATGATATTAATCTTAAAAGTTTCATAAAGCCTGTAAGACCTTCAGAAGGGTCAAATGCAGAAGAATATTTTTTTTTTCAAGAAAAACATTGTATTTCTTTATAGTAATGTAATTTACACCAATTAAAAAAAAAAATTGAAATGACAGAGGCGGAAAAAAAAAAAAAAGGTAAATGAAACCACAAACATGGTCATTCAATTTAATTTAATTCAGTAAGCACTTTTTGGAGCAGTAGTATTACAGAGTTATTAATAAATTATTTTAGGTAGATAGACAAGGTAAAATGAGTCCTTGGTAAGGCTTTTTCTTTTAATAAAAGCAGCTCCCAGAACATTTCTTTACTAACAGAAAGCAGCTTGAAAAACCAGACCAGCAAGCATTGATATGCAAATGCAGGTGATTAGAAAATCAGATCCACCCAATATGGTGGCAGCCCTCTTCTCCCTGTCACCCTGTGGGCCGGGTATCATAGCAGCCTCCAGATAACACCATCATGGTGACCTGCATTTACATATTAAAAGGCTACTGAGGGAGGGCCAGATTTTTCCTGGGCTACGTGAATGACACACCTGGTCAACCCAATGCCCTGGGCCCTATGCAAACTAGAGACCACCTCCTCCAGCCTCCCAATATAACAGACTGCTTCCCACAGCACTTGGGGTTATTCTCCGTTCGGAGACCCCCTCCCTCTGTACAAGGGGGAGCATTTCTTCTTTCTTGCCTATTAAACTTTCCACTCCTTAAAACCACCTCATGTACGTCCATGTTGTTTATCTAATCTGCGTGACACAGAGGACCCTGGTGTTTCTCTAGTCATCAGAGTCATATTCACTAGCGGATCACAAGGCCTTTTCCAATGTAAGACTTGGTGGTGAGGTGATGCTTATATTTATGAGACAAATAATATAAAGGAAAATAAAATCCAACTGAGAATGTAATTAGAGTAAGGTAGCCGAATTGGACTTTCAGTGTCTCCTTAGAGAAACATCAATTTGAACAAGTATGTGTGAAAATATCTTCACAAGAGCTAAATGGTGAGAGACTGCAACACTTGAGTAGAGCACAGACATAAGAAAAGACTCATTGAAGAGGACAGGAAAAGGAGTTTCATATTACCAGTGTCACTCCTCCCCCAAGCCTGGGTGGCACAGCTCAAAGAGACGGATGTTTTGTGTTGTAGGGGAAGGAGAGTGAAGTTAGTGGGAACCTGACTTTGCTGTGGATCCTAGCACCAGGCCTGCCCTCATGAAACCCTGCACCTAGCTGGCCTCCACAACCCCATTTTCTAGGCCAGCACCCATGGCCTCATCTGTAGGCCTGCCCCTGTATTTCCAGGCTTCAGTCCCACCTCTTCAGCCCCATGCTCCCGGACATCCAGGGTTTCGGCTTTGTCCAAAAAAATCCCAGTGATGGGCTGTTTCCTAAAGACCTAGCCTCCAGGCCCACCTCAACACCAGGCCAGCCCCCACAGAACTCAGCTCCAGCTCACCACCCACAAACTCAGGCTCTAGACCACTCTCTATGAATACAAGCTCCAGATCCATTCAGTACCAGACTGGCCCCTGTGAGCCCAGGATCCAAGCTAGCCACTCCTTTCCTTACATACTGCAGCAGACCCAGGGTCCAGGTTCGCCCCTTGCAAACTAAGCCTCCACGCCCACCCCAGTGGCAGGCCTGTCCCTGTGGCCCAGGCTCCAGGGCAGCTCCTGCAATCCTAACCCCCAGGGCAGCACCTGTAAACTGTTTTTTATAAAGATAAAGTTGGCAAACCTTTACCTGGACTAACTAAGAAACAGAACAAAGACTCAAATAAAATTATAAATGGAAAAGAAAACATTACAATTGATATTGTCAGAGGCCTGTGAACGAGAGCAACTCCATCTTGAATAGGAGCTGGGTAAAATGAGGCCAAGACCTACTGGGCTGCATTCCCAGACGGTTAAGGCAGTCTTAGTCACAGGATGAGACAGGAGATTGGCACAAAATACAGGTCATAAAGACCTTGCTGATAAAACAGGTTGCAGTAAAGAAGCTGGCTAAAACCCACCAAAGCCAAGATGGCAATGAGAGTGACCTGTGATCATCCTCATTACTACACTCCAACCAGTGCCACGACAGTTTACAAATGCCATAGCAACATCAGGAAGTTACCCTATGTGATCTAAAAAGGGGAGCCATAAATAATCCACCCATTGTTTAGCATATCATCAAGAAATAATCATAAAAATGGGCAAACAGCAGCCCTCAGGGCTGCTCTGCCTATGAAGTAGCCATTATTTTATTCCTTTACTTTCCTAATAAACTTGTTTTAACTTTACAAATGGACTCATCTTTAATTATTTCTTGCACGAGATCCAAGAACCATCTCTTGGGGTCTGGATCGGGACCCCTTTCCTGTAACAATAACACAGAAATACAAGGGATCATAAGAGATAATTATGAACAATTATATTTCAACAAATTGGATAACCCAATTTATCCAGAAGAGATGGATAAATTCCTGGAAACATAAAACCTACTAAAACCAATTTATGAAGAAATGGGAAACTGAATAGACTGATAACATGTAAGGAGATTAAATCAATACTCAAAAGTTTCCCAACAAAGAAACACTCAGGACTTGGTGGTTTCATAAGTTAATTCTACCAAACATTTAAAGAAGAATTAACTCCAATTATTCTCAAACTCTTTCCAAAAATTGAAGAAGAGAGAATACTTCCAAATTCATTTTTCAAGGCCATCATTACCCTGAAACCAAAACCAGACAAGGACACTACGAAAAAGGAAAATTACAGGTTTATATCCCTGATGAACATAAATGCAAAAATCCTCAATAAAGTACTACCAAACTGAATTCAAAAGCACATTAAAAGGATCATACACCATGATCAATGGGATTTGTCACTGGGATACAAGGATGGTTTAGTATATGCAAATCAGTAAGTGTGATACATGACATTAACACAATAAAGAATAAATCTCTAAATAGGTACAGAAAAGGCATTTGACAAAAGTTAACATCCTGTTGTAATAAAGACTCTCAACAAATTAGATACGGAGGGAATGTACATAAACATAATAAAAGCTATACATGAGAAGTTCATGCATCATATTCAGTGATGACAAGCTGAAAGCTGTAAGATCAAGAACTAAACAAGGATGTCTGCTCTCATTCCTTCTACTCAACAGAGTACTGAAAGTTCTGGCAAAGGCAATTAGAAAAAAAAAGACAAGACAGAAATAAAGGAAAGGAAGGGAAGGGAGGGAAGGAAGGAAGGAAGGAAGGAAGGAAGGAAGGAAGGAAGGAAGGAAGGAAGGAAAGGGAGGGGAGGGAAGGGGAGGGGAAGGGAGGGAAGAGGAAGACATCTAAATTTAAAAAGAAGAAGCAAACTTGTCTTTGTTTGCCAGTGACATTTTCTCATGCATAAAAAAGACTCACCAGAAAACAGCTAGAATTAATAAATTCAGTAAAGTTGCAAGACACAAAATTAACATAAAAAATCAGTAGCATTTCTATACACTAACAACAAACTAGATGAAAAAAAATCAAGAAACCATCTCATTTTTAATAACATAAAAAATACTTAGGAAAAAATCGAGGAGATAAAAGATCTAAACAGTGAAAACTATGCAATATTGATGAGAGAAATTGAGAAGACACAAATAAATAGAAAGATATTCCTGGATTATTGATTGCAAGACTCAATAACGCCAAAATGTCCAAACTACCTAAAGCAAATACAGGTTCAATGCAATCTCAATCAAAATTCCAGTGACAGAAAAAAAAGAAAAAAAAAAAAAAAAAAAAAACAGAAAAAAGACAACACAAACAGAAAAAAATACTGCAATGTATATGGAACCATGCAAGAACCTAAATAGCCATAGCAATCTTGAACAAAAAGAACAAAGTCGGGGCACTGTACTACATTATTTTAAAATATACTAGAGAGCTATAGTATTAAAAATAACATGGTACTGTCATAAAAACAGATATATCAACAAATAAAACAGGATAGAAAGTCCAAAAACAAACCCACTCATTTACAGTCTATTGAATTTCAAGGAAGATGCCAAGAATACATGATGAGGAAAGGAGAGTCTCCCCAATGAATGGCGTTGGGAAAACTAGATGCCAAAATGCAGAAGAATACAATTGAACTTTTATCTCACACTATGTTAAAAAAAAAAAGCTTCAAATTTATTAAAGACTTAAGAGTAAGACCTGAACATATAAAACTACGAGAAAAAAATAATTTAAAAAATCTTGACATTGGTGTAGAAAAAATGATTTTTCAGATACAACCCCAAAAGCACAGGTAACAAAAGTAAAAATGGACAAAAAAGATTGCATCAAAATTAAAAGCATCTGCACAGCAAAGGAAACAATCAACAGAGTGAAAAGACAATCTATGTAATAGAAGAAAGTATCTGTGAACCATGTATCTGACTAGGGTTGCTATCAAAAATATGTAAGGAACTCAAATGACTCAAGAGTCAGAAAATAAATAACAATGAAAAAAGGGCAGAGGACCTGAATAGACAATTCTCTACAACAACAACAAAAGACATAAAAATGGCCAACGGAAAGGCTCAACATCACTAATCACCAGAGAATGCAAATTAAAACCACATTGAGATATCACCTCAAACCTGTTAGAGTGGCTGTTATTAAAAAATAAGTGTTGATGAGGATGTGGAGAAAAGGGAACACTTTGTATAGTGTTGGCGGATATGTAAATCAATATAACCATCATGGAAAACAGTATGGAAGTTTCTCAGAAAATGTAAAATATAATTGTATGATTTAGCAATTCTGCTTCTGGATATATACTCAACAGAACTGAAAACAGGATCTTGAAGAGATATTTGCATATCGACATTCATTGCAGCATTATTCCGTTATTCCCAGTAGCCAAGATATGAAATTGGCCTAAGTGTTCATTGTTGGATTAATGGAAAATCTAGTGTGTGTGTGTGTGTGTGTATATATATATGTATATATACACATGCTATCTTTTTATTTCCTTCTTTCTATATTCTATCTAACATATAGAAAGGAGGAAATTCTGCCATTTGAGACATCATGTAGAAATTCTGCCATTTGTATCCAGCATGCAGAAAGAAGGAAATTCTGCTATTTGAGACAACATGCATAAATCTGGAGGACATTATGCTAAGTGAAATAAGCCAGGCACAGAATAACGATTACTGCCTGATGTCACTTATATGTGGAACCTGAAAAAGTTGAACTCACAGAAGCAAAAAATGAAATGGTGGTTACCAGGGGCTGGGTGAGGGGCAATGGAGAGATGCTGGTCAAAGGGTACAAAGTTTATTAGACAGGATGTAGATGTTCTGGAGATCTATTACACAGCATGATGATTATAGTTAATAATAATTCATTATATAGTTAAAAATTGCTAAGAGAATACATGTTAAATATTCTCAACCCCCCAAACGATAAGTATGTGTGATAATAGATATGTTAATTAGCTTGATCTGATAATTTTACAATATATATATATTACAATATCAAATTGTATACTAGAAATACATTCAATTTTATTTGTCATTTATACTTTAATAAAGCTGGAAGGGGTAAAAAGAATGTAATCAAATCCAAAAAGGAGATCAGAGCAGGGATAGATAGTCAAATCCGTCAATCAGCAAACACTCATTGAAATGCTACTACATGCTATTTACAGTACATATAATTGATAAGTGTATCTAACATCAACATTCATATATATCAGAGCATCATTTTATCCATTCATTCATTCAACAAATATTTCTTGTCACATTGGATTATTTAATGTAGATACCATCAGGAACGGAAACAGACACATTCTTCACATGACTTCAACATACAATCTAGTATAGTGACAGATATTTATCAACAAATCACACTAAGGTAAATTTATCCTGTGAGAGAGATGAGAGGAAGAAGTACATTGTTCTATTAAAGTATGCATTAGAAAAACAAATGCGTTTGAGAAGGTTAGGAATGTTTCTTTAAAGATATTATTGCTTTGGAATTAAAACATGGAGTAAGAGTTAATGAGATGAACAGATTTTAGGGGCTAAGAGAAGCAGTGGAAAAAGAGGGACATGTAAAACCTCTGGCAGGAAGAATCCTGGAACTTTTATCAAGCAAAAGGGGCTTGCTGCTGAATATGCTAGAAGCCAATACTATACCAGGTTTTTGAGGACAGAAAAGCTTTATATTCAAAGTCCACTTCCAAGGAGACAGGAGTCAAGCTCCAAGCTGTCTCCCTGTGCTGGCTTCAGGGCTGTGTTTTTATTAGGAAGGGTTCAGGAGTTAGATTCTGAGATTATCAGGTTATTGGTGGAAGGAAAGGAGAGGTCTGGAAAGTCCTTGTGCGGGCACAGTTACATTTTTTATACTAACTCATTTGCATGTGCAAATTCTGGAGGGAGTTGATATGGAACATGCAATGAAAATTCAAGCTACGATGTCAGCAAGCTACTTCTGCACAAACTCCAGTTGGCCAAACTGATTTCACCCAGTTATTTTATCTCATAAGTGGAGGGAGTTTCAGTGTTTTAGCAAGTTGTTTCCTTTCTTATCCACCATTCTGCAAACTCAAGAATTTCTATTAGTCACTGGTTGCTTTAACTCTTTGGGACATGGTTTCAGAACTTCTCCCAAATTGGATAATTAGAAGCTATTTAACCAAATGCCAGAAAGGGAGGAAAAAAAGAACCATAATTTTGTTAGCTTAAGTTCTCAGACCTTTGAGCAGTGTTAGTGTTTAAATATTCCTTTTGGCACAATCAACATTATGGTGCTTTTACTATCCAATAGCAACAAAGGAGGATAAGATTAAGACTCAAACCAAGATCAACAGAAGATCACATCTAATGCTAGCCAAACACAGCTGGTGTTATGATCTGGGTTCTCACCATCCAGTCATGTCTAGGAATTGCTAATTTAAAAATAACAATTCCTAAACTATAGAAGGATTTATTATATAATTAAACCATTTATTAATACCTTCATTGTATATTCTTACCAACTAAACACACTTTTAAATAATTATCTTTGAGTGAATTTCATAAAGCTATATAATGGAAAAGATGAGTCATGACTTCATAATTCATAGTATTATTGGGAGAGTAGCAAATTATCAATGTCTCACTTAAAGTATGTTGAAAATATCAGAAGAATTTCTGTTCTGCAGGCTGTTGCTCCTTCCTAAGACTGAGAGTCCAAATGAAAACTCTGTGTCAGACACATTTAGGGGTTTTATAAAGCTGTACACTATGCAGACTCTGGGCATAGAATTCCCAGCATAGACTCGACTTCTTCCTTCGCTCTTCAATTGTGACATAAATCACTCAATGTCATCAGTTGAGTATTCCTATGCACAGAGTAGTTCCAGGAGGGGCAGTAGTAAGGTGCTTCAAGTCAGGCTCCCCTAATGGTGTCCATCCAACCCAGCGAAGTTTCATAGGTACTTTTCAAACCACATGGTGGAAATGCATGCTTCTGCTAATGACACTCTCTATCAGCTCTGTCAATTCTTTCCTTAGCTTGTATCCAAAGCCCAGCAGAAGCAGATCTTTTGCTAGAGAGAAGTGTCCCTCTCTCCCCTTTATCACAGAAGGTAGGGAAGCACAATGGTCTTTCTTCAGGCACTCTGCACTCTCCTCAAAAGTCACCATCTTTTATTTCCCAGTCTTCCCTTTATGTAATCAAGTGAATGATTCTGCTGAAATGACTGTATCATCAACTTTTGGCAGGCCCCAGAGATAGTAGCATCTCTGATCTTAGAATGTGAGGTTACAACTTTTAGAGTCATGCTGTTTACTGTTGTAACTTTAAACAAATGATTTTAGGTTTTACGCTGGCACTCAAATACCAACAGGCAATTGGACATAGTGTCTTGTTATTTTAGTGAATCCCCCGAATATTACTTATAATGCTTTTCTATAAGTGACA
The DNA here is from genome assembly GCF_008728515.1 of Papio anubis. NCBI lineage: Eukaryota > Metazoa > Chordata > Mammalia > Primates > Cercopithecidae > Papio > Papio anubis. The sequence goes on along the minus strand of NC_044976.1, from coordinate 78,201,786 downwards.
AAAAGTCACCCCTCCTGTTAGTTGGATCAGTAAAATTAACATAATTCAGAGCTTTGGAAACAGAAGAGTAGATAGATTTCACGTTCCAGTTCTCTTATTGCCTAGATGCCTTCCTGTAAAGAAACAACAACAACAAATATAAACAGACAACTGTTTACAGGATCCCTGAGATGTCCTTGATAAGAATTTGTATATTGTTCTTATTTTCAACATTGAAGTTTATTTGCTGTCTTGTTCATCTCTTGTAAACATCCAGATATTTTATTATTGTTCTTAAATTCAATCTGAAAGTATTTATTTTTCAGTAGGGTAATTTATCAGTCCGTATTATGAACATAAATGAGTAACATTTGTTGAGCTCTTACTATGTTGCAGACACTGTTTTAAGCACGTTACATATTTTAGGTAATTCAATCTTCACCAGAAACTTTTGATGGTACTGTTGTGTTTTTTTTTTTTTTTTTTTTTTTTTTTTTTTTACTCCTGTAGTTTCTGAGGCAAGAGTGTTATAGCTCTTTTATTCCCCCGTCTATAGATCAGAGAGCAGGAGAGTTACAGCTCTTTCACTCCCCTCCCACAGTTCAGTGAGTTCCAGACTCTTGTCTAGTGACCAACAGGAAGAAGGCACGCGGACACTGGAAAAGAGTTAAGGCAGAGTAGAATTTATTGAGCGAAAGTAAAGCTCTTGACAACTAGGGGAGACCTGAAAGTGGGTAGCCATCTATGAGGCTGAGTCCAGTTTTTTTTATGGACTTAGAATCGGGGAGTGCGTTCTGATTGGTGTATGGATGGGCTTGGAAAAGTTATCACTCCAATAGTTAAAGGGTACCATTCAGAAAAATCAAATCAAGAGATAGCGGGTAAGACAGGGATGGAAGTTCTCACTCTGGTCCATGGATTTTATCCAGATATGGTAGCTCTGTTTTCAGGCATTAGACTGTCCTTGGCTTGAAGGTCGAGTTTCACTAAGGACGTATCCCTGTCTGTCTAGGAATTTGTCTCCTATCACTATTAGTACCATTACATTTTTCATATTAAAGATGAAAATCAAGGCTTAGATGTATTAAGTAACATTCCCAAGGTCACAACTAGAAAGGGATACAGCCAGGATCTAAAACTACACATTGTGCTTCAGAGCACATTCTGACTACGAAACTCATAATTAATGTGGACAGTCATAGATTATACACAAATAATATCTAACACAATTGCACAAATATATATATCAATTATAGAGTCATAAGATATCATTATAACTGATGTTTTTCTTTTTTGTCTCTTTTATGTTTTATGATCTTAGATCTCCTTTTTTTTTTCCTATGTTTTAGGCATTTTATTAGTTTTTGTAGGAACCTTTAGTTTCAGGCAGAATCCTGGCTGGACCAGTTAGTAGTTGATTCATTCTGAAACATTTCTGCTGCAAGTAAGAGACAACACAATTTAAACTGATTTACACAATAAAAAGGATTTGTTGGCTGGTGTAACTAGGGAGTATAGAGATAGGGCCGACTTCAGGCATGTTCCATCATGGACTTGGCTTCCATTTTCCAGGGTTCTCTCAACTCTGTCTCCCTGCATGTTTTGGTTCTACCTTCATAGTGGCTTTTCTTAAAGCTATCAAAGCTTTCCAGGGGGATCAGATCTTCATATTTTCCTTTGCATAGAGAGTTATGGAATGTGTCTCTTCCAATCACAATGAAATGAAACTCATAATTTTTTCAATAATTGGGCCATCACTTTCTGTGACCAAGGTGAAAGAATTAACTGATTGGCTTGGGCAAGGAGGAATATTTGAATCAACAACAGCTGTAAAATGGGTCTGGTTACACTAATTAACTTTAAATGAAATAGAGCCCAGCCTGGATTAAGGGTGGAATACATTTCAGCCAAATCTCATGGCTTCTACTTCATGAGGCAGGGTAGAAAATTCATCAGGGAGACACTATAATGCCATCCACTGTTGCTTTGTGATTTTCAGTCTTAATTTCTTCATCTTTATAGTAAAAATGATCATGGACCTTACCTTATTTGGTTGTTGTGAGAAGCAGATAATACATAAAAAGGTCTTAGGATGATCTAGTACGTAGTATCACTCATGGAAATGTTACGGTGACAGTGATTATCAACAATGTATTCAGTTTGTTTTTAAAAACCTTTACCAGCTTTTGTATCATATTTTTCTTGTAATAGCAGCCTTTCTTTTTCCCCCTCAGAAATCTTAGTTCTGAATTTTATTTACTTATTTATTTATTTATTTATTGGAGACAGAGGCTAGAGAGTGCGGTGGCACAATCACGGCTCACTGCAGCCTCTAACTCTTGTGCTCAAGGTATCTTCTTGCCTCAGCCTCCTGAATAAGCTTGGGCTATAGGCACACTCTGCCAGGCCCAGCTAATTTTTAAAACTTTTTTGTAGAGAAGGGAGTCCTGCTATGTTACCCAAGCTGTTCTCAAACTCCTGGCCTCAAGGAATCCTTTCGCGTCAACCTCCCCAAATTCTAGGATTACAGGCGTGAGCTACCATGCCCGGTCTCAATCTTTTATTCCAATTTTCCCAAATCTTTATCTTCCTAATTATGCATTTATCTAAATAAATGTGAAATGCTGTCATCGGTTTCCATTTTTATAAGATAAGAAAACTGAATCACTTTTTTTCTTCAATCTACTGTACTTTTCCAAAGTTGCAGAATTTGTATTTCTATTTTTTTTTTTTTTTGATAATCCGAAGTTAAAATCCAGATAATGGCCATCAATTATCATTACTTACATGATATAACTGCTCTTTGAAGAACCCTTTTAAAAAATTTGTATTCAGGTATGCAGCATTATTTAAACTTAAAAAAAAGCATTTTAGCCCTTCTTATTAAGCCTCGGTTTCTTTTTTTGCAGTCTATTTTACCTGAAACTCTTTCCAAACCATATCTCTTTTAATGGTAGTTCCAAATACACTCCCCTCCCCACCCCGCTCAATCCCTGTATCTGTTTATAGTAGAAACAAACTTACAGTGGAGAAACATGACAAACACTGATTCAGTCAGGTAAAGAAGGTCATTAATAGCAGTGATAAGTCATGTTGATAGTTTGTATCCTTGATACACACCACAAGATAGGAATAACACTTTACCCTTGGGGTCTTCTTACCCAAAACCCATAACCCCATTCTAAACACAAACAAATTCCAATTCCAATTGAGGAACATTCTATTTAAAAATGTAAAAAACAAACAAACACAAAAATCCTCACTAGTACTCCTCAAAATCGTCTTAGTCACTAAAACTGAAACCGAAAATTCTGAGAAAATGTCACAGCCAAGAGGAGCCTAAGGAAGCATAATGACTAAATATCACGAATTCTGGATGGGATCCTGGAACAGAAAAAGAACATTAGGTAAAAACTAAAGTGTGAACTTTAGTTAATAATAATAAATTGATACTTTGTTTTATTAATTATTACAAACGTATCATACTAATATAAAATGTTAATAATAGGTGTTTGTGGGTATGTAAAGTCTCTGTACTAGCTTCACAATTTTTCTGTGAATCTAAAACCAGTCTAAAATAAAAATGTTATTTTAATAAGATTCCATGAAAATATCACTTTCTGTAGTTTCCTCCTATAAAGATCACTATAATAATGTATCTGAATCATTATTGCAAATATTTGAGCATTAAAGTCAGGCCAGAAGTCCTCAGGTTGCAATTGGTATACATTTGCAAGTGATACTTTCCATTTAAAAAATAAACTTAACCATTTACATTTGGTTTCTTGAGCAAATGACAGCATGAAAATTCTTCAGAGTGTTGGCTTCAGAAGTGGACCATCAGAGTGAACCTTAGGATTTATGTGGGAGCTGCAAGGCATATATTCTTCTTTCCTGCTGGATTTAAATCTAAGACATTGTGGATGGAGCTGCTCTACCTAGCTCGCAAGAGGACAGGCACAAACAGAGGTGAAAGGAAGGAGCCCTAGCAGAAGAAAATGTTACTGATGATGATGTTTATGCCCGTGAGGTCAGATTATGTTTGAAGTCAACCCATGGGCTTCTTATTTCTATGAACCAACAAATTCTTTTATTTTTCTTTTTTCTTTTTTGCAAAAATTAGCTTAAACCCCTGCCTACAAAAGTCTTAACTGATAGAGATGCATAGTTCAACAAGAGAAATAAGTTAAATTCATTGCTCCATACTCTTGTCATAAAAATTTGATCAGTCATTTCCATATTTAATAAGGTCTATACATATTTCTCACTTCTCTCTCTTCATTTTTCTTTCTTCTTTTTAAATTTATATTATTTCTAATGTAGAAAAGTTGATTTTTCCTTTGCTGTGCTTGTGTCTCATCTTCAACCCCAAAATTATTACTTAGGTATTTTTCTAAACAAAAGCAGAGTGACCTGAAATAACTTGTGGTGCCAGCTGTTAAGACATTGCATTTTTCACCTTGTTTCTCACTATGCATAGTTGTTGATTTAGTTGTTCATATCTCCCAATAAGCTCTAAAGTCCTTGAGACCAGAGACCTTGTTATATTTGGATTTTGACAGAATATACCACATTTCCTGACACATCTGACAAATAATACTTGTTTAATTGAAAAGATATTTAAACAGACTTGGTTTTGCTGTGATGTTGCTGTCATTATCTCTCTAAAGGAAATAAAAATCTATTTTATTCTGAATGAAATATAGTATTCAGGCTAAACATTTCTACAACTTCAACAACTCTAAAATCTATGAATCTAACAGTTTTTTTCAGCTAGCTTATTTTCCTTTAGCTGCAGTTTGGTAACTATAGTTTTATCCAAGCCAAAACAGTCCATTTCTCTCTATTCGCCATTGTACTTACAATGCAAAATCACTGAAGATTCCAAGAATATTCTTAGAACAGCATATGCAGTACTATTCGCTTGTTAGCTCTAATCCTTCCAGCACCAACACGGAAAATGGAAACGCTATCAATGTCTTGCCTCATAGTTTCCATAAGATAAAAATAAAAATGGTCATTCAGGAAAAGCATAATCCTTACTGATATTGAAAGAGAAGTCAATTTAATTCAATGCCTCTTTCTGGGAGGTGAGTAGAGAAACAAGGGGTAATTTAATGAATATTTCTGTTAGCATTCCTAGACTGTTTAAAAAATATAACAAAATAACCTGCTGGCATTAAATGAAACAAATGGGAAAAATATATACCTAAGTATTTTATTTGATTTCACAAGCTCTGAATTCTGACAAACTAGATTCCCACCTATGCACCCCTGGGCAAACTGATTGACATCTACATACCTTGTTTCCCTTACCTATAAAATTGAAAAATAATTGTATTTTCCTTTTAGTTTTACTGAGAAAAGTAAATAAAAAGCATGTGAGATAACACAATAAAGTGCTTAGAGTAGTACCTGGTTAACAGTTACTGTTCAATATGTGTTTAGGCAGTACCTAATGTGACTTAGAACAAGCATGTAGATTTCTGATGATTTAACTTAATACCAAAGTAGATTTTTAAATGCCTAGAATGGTATTTACAGTGTCTAAGAATAATTTCTTTATTTTGCTGGTTGCTAAATTCTCAGTGTCTTATTGTACTAATGTGCTTACAGATGTTCCAGAGAAGCTGTGGTATATGCACAGATTGCCTACATGTACCTTCTGTTCAAAAGTTCATTTTATTCAGAGTGTTTAAGAGAACAGAAGTTCTTAGAATACATTTAGAATTTTCTCACCTAGAAAAATGGATAGATACCTTACCTTTCATAAAATCCTTCAAAGATCTTGTTTCCCTCAGTGTTTAAACACTGAATTGAAGATAATTCAAGATCACTTGAATTTAAGTAACATAGTCTATCAGGTGTTTTACCATAAAATGATGCACTTGATTACTCAGTAAAATTTTAGGTAGGATAACCATTTTTTTTTTTTTTTTTAATGAAAAGAATGATAAGACTTCTCTATTCTGACAAAAGGAGAACCAAGGAGTATCTATAAATTGGGCCAGAATTTGCCACATAATATAGTTTAGATTTTACTCCAATAACCAAAGAAAAAAGCAAACAACAACAACAACAACAAAAAAAACATGGCAAAAGGTCCATGACAAGGACAAGAAAATCAGGGAGACAGTGAGGCAGAGAGACATGAGGAATCATTGGATGTGCAGGGTGAAGAATGGGTAGGAAAATGACCTTGTCATTGTTATGAATTCCAGGCCTGACCCTGAATATAAAACAGGCCACATTTGTGTTAATATTTTTCTCCTTTCTTATTCTACACAAATTTTGCTCCACATTTGGGTGCCTTCATAGCCAGTTCTATGATGGATTGATTTCTTGCTGGTAGCATCCCATTTAGGCTTCACTCACAGGATAACCTGTTTTTAGCTCAATTCCTCCTGATTGGCTAACCATAAAGAAATTCAAACTGAAAATAGATAATGGTTTAAAGCTGTGATTCTCAAACTCCTGTGCTTTGCTATTCAAAGTGGAGCCCATGACCCAGGGATATTGGCCTCATTTGGGAGCCTTTTAGAAATGCTGAATCTCTGGCTTCAATCCAGATATATTCTGTCATAATCTACATTTAACAAGATATCCAGGGGATTTGTATGTACATTAAAGTCTAAGAAGCAGAGCTTATTAAAATTCAGTTTTTGAGCTGCACACCCAGAGATTCTAATTCAATAAATCCCCAGTAGTGTCCGGGAATTTGCAACCAAACAAACATCCTAGTTGATTAGAATGCTAGTTGGCCTGAGACAACACTTTCAGAAACATGAGCTTATTGAGAGAGTCATCCTAGGTGTATTAAAATAAATAAGAGCTTCTAGAAACAGCCTTTTAAGCTACCATGGTGTGTATGATATTAGCTGAATGGGGGTTATATGTTTAGCTGACTGCTTTTTTGATGTGCCCTGCACTTCCTGCATTGTTGATGCAGAAAGCCAACTCAGGGGTGGTGGGCATTGTGGATCCAGCTTCAGTCTCTGCAAGTGTGCAATCTACTTTGATGGAATCTCTCACATGCATTTTATTTAGCAAAAAAGAAGGCTCATGGCAAAATGGGAGAAAAGCTTGAAATAACATTCAGCACCCTAAAAATCCCATTTTTAGGTACACCTCTATATTTACTCTGAATTTTTTCCTTTTATTCTATCTTTTCTCTTTCAGCTAATCAATGAGAGACTCAGAAAAGCTCTTAGTTAAGCAATGGATTCAATACTTCATCATAAAAAAAAATGGTTTAGTCATGAAAGTAATATAGAAGAAGGAAGAAAAATTTCCTCCAAAGTACTGTAAAAATGTGATACTATTAGTCCCTAGTTCCAACCCCACCCCAAAGCAAATTAAAACAGCAATTCTCATTCACTACCAACAGAAACATAAATTGATACAACCTTTCTGGAAAGCAATTTGGCATTACATTTCAAAAATCTTAAAATGTTCATACTCTTTAACCCAGCAATTCCCTCTAACATAATTTTTCCTAAAGTGATGTGAGCAAAGATTTATGTACGAAGAATTTCATGACTGTTATTTGTGGGAACAAAAAAAAATGGGATATTACCTTATATTTAATAATAAAGGAGTGATTAAATGTTATGGTAGACATATGATTAGGACATGAACAATTATGTAAAATGATTTAAGGTAGTCAATGACAGACATGGTAATTAGCAAGCAAAAAGCTAAACAATGTCTGCTCTAAATGAGAGTATAAAATCCTTGAATGTACAAAGACAGAATAAAGCAGAATGCCGTAGTGGAAAGCACACAGGGTTTGTTTCAAGAACTGCATTCTAGTCCATGCTCCAGGTTGTACAAACCGCAACACTAAATCTAGCTATTTATCAACTATGAGACTAAATTTTCTACCTGAATAATGGGAATAGAATTAATCTTAATTATTTTGTGTCTCTTTATGTGTTTGTGAACATCAGAACATTTATCTATGAAAGTTCATTTTAACTAGTGTTAAGTAAATGTATTAATTATGTAATACAGATGATAAAGGTTTAAAGCCCAGAGAGAAAAGTCTAGGTTGCTGATAGGAAAGTTCTTGCAAGTGATATTGGAAACCAGGAAAAAGTATGAAGATACCATTTTATTACAGTTTTCCTAGACTTATTAGGGAGATGCATTATAGAACTAGTCATGTCAGACAAAATATAGCAGTAGCAGATGGATTTGGGTAGACAAGACGGAAGGAAGAGTAGGAAGTGATGATGAAGGAGCAACACAATCCACCTGGAACAAAGACAAAACTTCAAGGAATTTTCCAAGATTTCTTAACCCTCATAGTATTTTATTGCTAAGAATAGTTCAGAGTAAACTGATACTAGTAGCTGCCCTAGAGTCATATCTAACAGACTTATTTGTGAGGTTGTTTGTTGTGTTGACCAATTTAAAAAAAAAAAGTCTTTTTCTACATGCTCAAGAGCACGGAGCATCAACGAAGCCCTCCTATTGGAAACCTCCAACTACATATTCTTATATTAAGGTTGAATTATTTTCTAAAGGACAGAAAGTTTAGAGTTTTTGTGTGTATGAGAAAGGAAAATAGTAACAACCTAAATGTTAAATAAAGGATGATCATTTATTAGTTTTCAAGAAGGACTAGAAAAAAATGGAAAGGTGGTCATTAATGTTTTTGTTGGACACATTGAGTACATTAGAAAAATGTCATGTATATAAAAATACATTTTAGTTAAGTTATAATTTTAAAGCTAAATAGAATTGTAAGCTTTCTTCCATGACAAGGAGAGGAAATGAATACGTTGAATACATGTTAAATTTTTATTCTCAGGAGTAAAGAGAAAGGGACACATTTGTAGTTAAGTTATAATTTTAAAGCTAAAAAATTATTTTTAGTTAAGTTATAATTTTAAAGCTAAATAGAATTATAAGCTTTCTTTCATGAAAAAGAGAGGAAATGAGCACACTGCGAACATGTTAAATGTTTATTCTCAAGAGTAAAGAGGAAGGAAGGAAGGAAGGAAGGAAGGAAGGAAGGAAGGAAGGAAGGAACGGAAGGAGGGAGGGAGGGAGGGAGGGAGGAAGGAAAAAAGTAAAATTCAATTGTACAATATTAAAGCTAAAAGAGGAGAATCGAAGGAAATGGAAAACAAATCTCATTCACTTTAAAAGTCGAGATGGAAGGAAAGAAGAAAAGGAGAAACAGGTCAGATATTTATCCTCCCTCTCTCGCCCTGCTTTAGCTATTCTGGTGATTGATTGCTTCATTCTCAGGCCATGGCTTCTGTCAGCTGCCCATTTCTCAGAGCCCTGACTCCCAATCAACTCTGAGAATCCTATTTCCTAGGAATCTTCAGGCCAATAAGCTCTAATGGTTTCCTATTGTTAGTTCTTTAGTCTCTCAACATCTCTGATTTGTTCCCGCATCACTGCCCACGCCTCTATTATTGTACCTTCATTACGAATCCTTTCCAGTGGCCGGGCGCGGTGGCTCACACCTGTAATCCCAGCACTTTGGGAGGCTGAGGCTGGAAGATCATGAGGTCAGGAGATGCAGACCATCCTGGCTAACACGGTGAAATCCCGTCTTTACTAAAAAAAATACAAAAAAATTAGCCAGGCGTGATGGTGGGCGCCTGTAGTCCCAGCTACTCAGGAGACTGAGGCAGGAGAACGGCGTGAACCCTGGCGGAGGAGCTTGCAGTGAGCCGAGATTGCGCCACTGCACTCCAGCCTGGGCGACAGACTGAGACTCCGTCTCAAAATAAAATAAAATAAAATAAAATAAAAAATAAATCGTTTCCAAATCCTAGCAGAGTATATTAACTCCTTGTAGAACTTAACTGATATAACCATTATATGTGCATCTCCAGAAAGTATCATTCAAATCACAGTTTTTGCAAGTGGCACACCTTAAGCTGTTCCGGGAGAAATTTTAAAGGTTTTAAATTGCCATTCAAAAATAAGCCAAAGGCTGGGCGCAGTGGCTTACACCTGTAATCCCAGCACTTTGGGAGGCCGAGGTGAGCGGATCACCCGAGATCAGGAGTTTGAGACCAGCCTGGCCAACACGGTGAAACCCTGTCTCTACTAAAAATACAAAAATTAGCCAAGTGTGGTGGTGTGTGCCTGTAGTCCCAGCTACCCCGGAGGCTGAGGAAGGAGAATCATTTGAACCCAGAAAGCAGAGGTTTCAGTGAGCCAAGATTGCGCCACTGCACTCCAGCCTGGGTGACAGAGCAAGACACTGTCTAAAAAGAAAAAAAAAAAAGCCAAAAAAGAAACAAACAAAAACGAAAAACTAGGAATAAAAGGATGAATAAATAAGTTCATATAATTTTTTAAAATGCTCTAAAGTGATATAAATCTATAAATTGCAATTGTGTTGACATGGATGAATTTCAAAAAGAAAAAAACTTAACAAAAGAACCAAATCACAGAAAAATAAATATAGTATGATTCCCCGCTTATTTAAATTTCAAAATATAATACCACTAAACAATAAAATATCAGCATACAACAGAAAGATAATCAAGGGAATTGTTGATCCAATATTGAGTATAATGGTTACCCGTGGCATTGGGGATCAAGGGCCACTGAGGGGTGTTTAAAGCACTGATTATATCTACTTCTTGCTGCTGGGTATGTTTTAATTGGATTTGTTTTATTTTTATTAAATTTATGCTATAGATACTATTTTGGCTTATAACATAGAAATGCATTTTCCACAACTACAAAGACTTAGACAGCATCTTTTCCTTTATTTTTGTATTTATTTTGAGACAGGTTCTCACTCTGTTACCCAGGTCAGAGTCCAGTGGTGCAATCACAACTCACTGCAGTCTTGACTTCCCAGGCACAAGTGATACACCCACCTCAGCCTCCCAAGTGGATGGGACCACAGGCAGATGTCACCACACCTGGCTAATTTTTTTTTTCTATTTTTTAGAGATGGGGTCTTACTATGTTGTCTAGGCTGGTCTTAAACTGCTGGGCTGATGAGATCCTTCCACCTTGGCCTCTTAAAGTTCTGGGATTAGAGGCGTGAACCACCACACCAGGCCAGGATATTTTTTACAACTAAGAAAAACATATAAACTTTTGTCAATTGTCTTCTTTAAGTAATTTTTATTCCATTAAATTTTCCTAGCATTTTCAACTATTTTATCTATACTTTGATAACTGTGCTCTTTATTATACTAACTTTTCTCTACTTTTTATCCATTTGAGTGTCACATTGTTTTTAAAATTGCAAATTACTTTCTGAAATAAGTATATAAGAAACAAAAATATAATGCAAAGCTTAAAAGTATTTGTAATGCAAAATTATCACCTAACTAACTAGATTTTTGAATATTTAAATTTAGCTTGCTTCTATATGACTGGCAAATTTATTGAGAATATGCCTTGTTAATAATCATTACATATATCTGTTGTAACTTGTTCAAGCTAACAGGGGAAAAAGATAATAACAGTGACTAGGAAAACAACTGAAAAGAAACTAAGGGTTAACCTACTAAATTGTAATTTTAAGTTGGTTTGATGTACTTATGCATGAATTATGTGTCTTTATACATACATTATATACTTACACAATTATTAATTAATTCAACAAACATTAAGTAATACTATTTTTTATACACCTTACCGAACAAGAGTATGCTAAGGCCAATCATGGTAGAAGGGAATATGTCTGCAGATATGGTATATATTTGTATAGAATAAAGTGATACCCAGGTCTTTTACTCTTGGTGTGATTTTTTCTGGAATAGTCAATTCCAACTGCAGCACTAGGTACAAAGTTATGATTAAGGTATGGCTTACATTATCTATTCCTTGGTCATAGAAAATGTTGAGAGTTGAACACATGCCCCAACCAGAGAAAAGAGATTACAATGACTGTTTTGTTCAGACTCAGACTGTTTTGGTCAGAAAGCTCAAGAGTTTTCTAACATTGGGTTTAACCCTGGAAGTGCAGGCTTAGACCTGCTTACAGTCCTGCTATCATGTGGCACTTGGATATAAAACCAACATGGTGGATAGGTGAATCAAAATATGGAGGGAAATGGGTTGTCGTGACTTCATTTTAGCCTCAGCATTAAGCCTTCCTTGTGATTTAAGTACACCAACAAGAATGTTTTTGTTGTTAGCCAGTTTGAGTTTGTTTTTCCTTCACTGCCAACCAAAGAAGTCCTAACTGATAGTATAATACAGAAATAATAATTTTTATTAAACACATTGTTTACATTCCACATAAGTTTAAAAGGACCCATATCTCGAAAAGTATGATGTCATTTGAAGAAACAATTTATGCAGTGTAGAAAATATAAATCCATAAACAAACACTTTCTAGAAATAAATATTCAGAAACATCCTGTATAATGCCACATGGCAAATCATGAAATGACTGACCACATGATTTTTGTGTATGTCATGTAATCTATAAAATTTATCAAAAAGAGTAAAAAATAATAAAAGAAGGTCTGGAATAAATTTAATGGCTATGATCAATGACTTTGAAGCCTGCCCAACCCAATGGGAAGGATTTAACTCTGTCTGTGCTGCACTTGAATAGATTCCTTTGAATTTCAGTTTCCCTATTTGTAGTCAAGTGATGATAAAGTTGTTCTCAGCGTTTGAGTTTGTCCACATAAAGTACACATGGCAATGCTAATCATGTGTGGCAGCCACTACTATAAGGTACTTGGTAAATCTTCACTTCCTCTTTTCTTGTCCTCAGTACTGCAAGCACATGATATTCTTACATTGGTAAGAAACCTTAGAACTCATTTACTCTTTTCATTCTTTAACTTCTGCCAACACACCACTCATCCACTATTCCAAACTGGTTAAGCTTTCAAAACATACTTGTGGAAATACGTTTAAATGTGAAATTCCTTAAAAATATATTGATAGCTCACATAAAACTGGTAGAATCAGAAGGATATGCTTTCTTAAGGATAAATACGGATTAAGCTGTTTGAAATGAAGAGTACATATTTCTCCAGAGGAAGCAACTTCACAGCGGGGTGCTCAAGATGCTGATAGCAGGCTGAGGGCTGTTAAACCACATTAGTGATATGGAGAATGTAGTAGATAGTGAGGTGTTACATTTCTGCTGATCACGAAGAATTATTTAGGTTAGTGAAAAAACATGCAGATTATGAGGAAATCCAGAAGGATCTAATTAAACTGGATGATTGGACAATGTGATGACAGATTAAATTTAGTGCTGATAAGTGCAGGGTAATGCATATTAGGAAACATAATTTAAACTTTCCATCCACACCAATAGGTTTCAAATTGGCTTGAACCTCTTAGGGAAAGCATTTAGAAGTCATTATGGAAAGTTCGATGAGAAAGCTGCTCAATGTGCACAAGCATTTAAAGTGGCCAATAGCACACTTTTAGGTAATAATTTGAGCATGTGGAATGATATGAAAACTATTAACATGAAATTACATCAATCAATGGTGTTCTCATACTGGGCTGTATTTATTTTAGGCACTTTATTAGAAAACACTAAGAAATAATTGGCAACGTGTTCAATTGTTAAATTAAATTGAATTGTTAATTAAAAGTAAGCAAATAGTTTGTGTATTTGTTTAGGAATACAATAGCAGCAAGACACAGATTTAATAGGCACAAAAATTAATGGGTGGTTCAGCAAAAATCTTCTTTGGACATTCCTTTTCAATAACTACTAAAATATAAAGATAAGATGACATTGGGGGAACTCAAATCTACATTTTAACTGCAACACCTTTAATATGACTCAAAATCAATCTGTAATTCACTAGTGAAGTAAATCATTGAGGCAAATAGCCCAGCACGATTCACAGGGATTAGGTATTTATACGACTATGAATAACATTTGCAACTACACTAGCTATCTACACTAGATTCAGATGCCACAGCATATATCAATCCTTTTGCTCCAGGGTTTAGAGAAATCATCTAGGAGGGCCAGGGAAATTTTGTTTTCCCCAGTTTGATAATAACATTCATAAATGACTGGAAACAACGTGTGACAACTTCATCATTATATTATTTATTTTAAAGAATACGCTTCAGATGTTGGTTCTATGTGAATCTGTATTTTAAAACATTATGCAGTGATACATTTTATAAAGGAATAAAATTGCTAAAGTATGCACTGCTGAACTAGTTACAGGGACCTCAGTAGAATTTTTAATTAAAAAAGAACTAAATAAACATAAATGTTAAAAGTGCATTAGTCTTATTTTCACATTTCACGCATTCAATAAATGTGTATTGAGCATTTACTGTGTTTCAAAAAGTATAGAGGGCACAAAGGCCACGACATAAATAAGATCCCAGCCCCTGCTTTTTTAATCAGGCATATTATAAAGCAAAATATAAGCAGGTATTTAAAATAGGTACATCTTCATGTTATCGGTACAGTGATGAAATATTTACACAGTTGGAATACAGTGAATAGACTAGTCGAGCTTACTTTGGAAGGGGATATTAGAAAACTTTAGAGAAAAAATAATGCTTGAGATGAAAGTTGAAAGATGGAAGAATTTTCTACCAAAAGAGGAAAAATAGCATTTAGGTCTGAGAATGCAGTCAGAGAATAAAACACAGAAATCAGGTGTGGCAGATTTTTTACAAACTGTGCCTATCAGTAGAGTAGTTCATGTAACGTTAGACTAATACAATAGTTATTTTCTAATAAAATTTATTTGGAAATACTGAGTTCATGTGAAATCACTAAAAAGTCAAACGTGAATTAAAACAATGTTAGTGTCCATATTTTGGAAGTTTATCTTTTATCACTCCCCTCCCTAAATGTCTGTATGGATATCCTTTTGCTGAAAAGAGTTGGTTGAGTACGTATATTTCTTAGGACCTTAGCGTAGTATTGGCCTGGCAGGCAATTTGAAGATAATTACAAAAGCTTTCTAAACTTTCTTAAAAATAACATTCATTTGGAGAACTGTGTCCCTCACAGATTCAAGCATCAGCATCTCCAGAGGGGGTGATCAGTATTTGTGACATAGGTCAAAAGTGTCTCCTGACTGGACAACTTCTTCAATACTAACCATAGTTTTTGACTATACATTCACTACTAAAAGACCAGTAGAGGTTGACGTCATACTTAATACAGGTACCACTTCCTTTGGTAATCCATTCCTGAAAATCAAATGTTCTTTAAAAATATGCTAACAGGAAGTCAGTTTCCTTTTCACTTTTTGATGTTTCCTGTTACTTGTTTATGTCAGTTACAATTCCTCAATTAAGTTGTAAAATATGAAAGTAATAAGCCATAACAAATTATATATGTAAATAAATCATCATATTAGAGAGTAAAATGTTTAAAAGGACTAAGGTTGTTAACAAAGGATTTGTTTTTATGCTGATACATTTCCTTCCATTATACCAGCTTTCTTTGTTCATTTTGCTTCATTCTCCACTATTTTCTTCAATCATTTTCCAAATATTTGGAACTCTTTACAAAACCAGGCAAAATCAAAAGCTAAACGTTAAAGACACTATAGAAATGTGTTACAGAAAAGTGCACAGTGGCAGAGAATAGCTCAGTGAGCATGGCACCTTCGAGCCTTAGCAATTTTTCATAGCGTGTCCAAGTGATTATGACATTCTACAAATTGCATGTGTAATATAACTTGAGACTTCTTTGCACATTTTTTTTTGTTTGTTTAAAATGTAAGAGCTTAGGGTATAAATTTTTCTGCATATCCATGGGCCAAAAAAGTTATCTTGAAAGATATATCTACATATATGTTTTATTAAGTTTGGGTATTAAAACTCAGTAGTATGCAGGAGAATCCCCTAAGCATGGGCTACACATACTGATTGCCTTCTGATATGGTTTGGCTCTGTGTCCCCACCCAAATGTAATTTTGAATTGTAATTCCCAATGTTGGAGGTGGGGTCTGGTGGGAGGTCATTGGATCATGGAGGTGGTTTCTGATAGTTTAGCACCATCCTCCTAGTGCTGTCTTGGGATAGAATTCTCACAAGATCTGGTTGTTTGAAAGTATGTAGCACCTTTCCTCTCCCCTCCCTCCTGTTGGTCATGTGAAAATATGCCTGCTTCTCCTTCACCTTCCACCATGATTATGTTTCCTGAGGCCTCCCCAGAAGCAGAAGCCTGTACACAGGAACCATGAGCTAATTAAACTTTTCTTTATAAATTATTCAGTCTCAGGTATGTCTTTATAGCAGTGTGAGAATGGACTAATACACCTTCACAAGAGTACATTATGGAAAGAGGAAAAAAATAGTAATTTTATAGTGGGGAAACTTTGAAAATACTATTTCAGTTAAGTGGCCATGTTAAACATCAACAAACCAATATAATGAGACATATGAGCTTATGATGTAATGTGATGAGAATGACACTTTACCTGTGTGAGCTTCTTCCCCCGTAACCCTTAACTCAGTCTAATAACGAAGAGAGCATTAGACAAACCCCAGTTTAGGAACATCTACAAAACACTTGGCTAGTATTCCTCAACACTTTCCAGGTCATAAGAAACAAGGAAAGTTGGAAAAACTTAGTCTAGAGGAGTCTAAGGCAATGTGACAATTAAATGTCATGTGATATCCTGAATGGGATTCTGGAACAGAAAAAGGACTTTTGGCAAAAACTGAAGAAAGCTAAATAAAGTGTGGACTTTGGTTAATAATAATGTATTACTATTGGTTTGTTAGTTATGACGACTGTATTGTATTAATGTAAGATGTTAATCATAAAAAGTACTGGGTGTGAGATATATGAGAACTCTCTGTGTTATCTTTGCAACTTCTCTGTAACCATAAAATTATTCTAAAATAAAAAGTTTATTTTTAAAAAAGAAGAAAATAGTTTGCAGAGATGCTTGTATTTTAGTTGGAAACCCTGTGCCTTTCAAGTATCTTCATCCCATAGCCACTGGGGCTGTGATGGAGGGATAAGTCTTGTCAGGGTAAGACCTTTTACAAGAAATCAACACTAAATTACTTTGTTTCAGATGTTTTTAGGGTTAGCTAAAAATGCAATCTAAAAGTCAGAAAGAGTGCTAACTTCTAAATTGTGAAATAGCACTAAAAAGATTGTGACTTTTCAGCTCCTTGAATTAGCCCTTTATCTATGAATGCAGACTCTGCTAATTTAGAATAAAACTTTTGTATAGAACTATGAAGGAATAAAATGAGTGCCTAGATTTTAAAGGCTGAGAACTGAGTTCATTTGACCCCATTCATATATTACGTTTTTGACATTGCACAACTTGCTTAGCCTTCCTAAACACGGGTTTCTTCATCTGTAAAACAGAATGATTGTGGTTATGAGGCTTTACCATAATGTTTATTAAATTCTTAGTGTATTGCCTTATCCATAAGAGAAGCAAATTAGAGAGCATTAACTTCACTAATATTTTTTGTCTGTCTTTTGATATGATTCTATGGAAAATAGAATTTAACCCATACTTCCAAATTTCTAGTTTTAATTTGATAAACTCCAAGGAATAAAAAATCATAAAAGAGGGTTTCTTCCTCCCCCTTTATTTTACATATTAATTTTTAGAACTGTAGGCGGTATTTAGGCTCCGCATAAGTAGAGCTAAATCTAGGTATGCATACAGATAAGAAAGTTGGGTCTTTATACACATCACAGAGAGTGGTAACATTCCTTATAACTTTATTTGTAATGGTTAAACACCACTGCATTTTATTTGCCATGACTTAAAATACAACTGTCAGTTTTGAGGAGGCTGCTATTCTAATGGAATTATGTAATCACAGACTTTCCTAATTGGTAGAGCCCATAAAATCAAACAATCCAACTGATAATAATAATAATAAAGTAGTAAAACATCTACTGAGTGTTAGAGCTAACTATATGGTAGTCACTATGATTATTTAACATACAGTTTCTCGTTGAATTTTATTTAACCCTCACAACGTACACCAAAGTCACTATCTTCATTTTATAGTTGAGAAATTTGAGGTTTAGAGATATTAAGTATTTATCTCAAGGTCACAAGGCTACTAAATGACTTAACTTGGACTTAAATATAGCGCTCAGCGCTCACCTTCTTTCTCTCTTTCTCTAACTTGTGGTCTTCATCATAATGTTCCACTGCCCGTCCCCGATAGCTAATTCTCCTCTACAATCCATATGCCAAGCAGTCATCCTACTAATCTTTACCCATCCTACAGGGCTATAAAATTTGCTATCTCCAGAGTCAGTTCATTCTACTTTTGGACAGTTTTGTTTTTCTGTTAAGCTGAAATGTATTTAGGTTCTAGCTCTACCCTTGAAAGAGATTATTCCCTGTCCCATTTGTATTAAATAAACAGTACAATGTTTGGTCAAGAGCCACGATTTTTAAAAATGTTCTTAAAAATTTGCAAACAATAAAAGGTTATATCCCTGTTTTAAAGTTATCTCAGTAAAGCTGCTAAAACTACGAGCAAATGTCTGAGGTGTCAAAATTGGAAAATAAATTTCATTATTCTACTGTTAATTGGAACAGAGGGACAAGGTTGAATTAGTTGTAAATATGGAGTAAATGTTAGTTGCTGTAGCACTGAGATAAATCTGATCCAGATTACAGGAAAAAGTCACTGGAAAAAGAATATTATCAAGGTAGTTAACTTTTATATGTTCAGAAGGAACTAATTATGAGGAGATAGAAAAATAAACTCTAGCTTTAATGATGAAGGAAAATCTCACAGAAGTTTGATTAAGGAGGGGAACTAAGAAAAGAGAAACCGTTTTATCAAGAATGCTAGGGTAGGCCGGGCATGGTGGCTCACGCCTATAATCCCAGCACTTTGGGAGGCCGAGGCAGGCAGATTACATGAGGTCAGAAGTTCGAGACTAGCCTAGTCAGCATGATGAAACCCTGTCTCTACTAAAAATACAAAAATTAGCCTGGCATGGTGGTTTGCACCTGTACTCTCAGCTACTTAGGAGGCTGAGGCACGAGAATCACTTGAATCTGCAAGGGGGAGGTTGCAATGAGCTGAGATTGCGCCACTGCACTCCAGCCTGGACGACAGACACTCCGTAAAAAAAAAAAAAAAAAAAAAAAGAAAAGATCTAATAAAAGTAGAAGTAGAACTATATTGCTGAACTTTTGTTAGGGATATTGCCACTAAACCATCATGGATAATATAAAAATTGCAGCTATGAAAGAAAGAAGTCTTAAAAATCAGTGAGAAAACAAAAATTAACTTGTAAGTTCTGATTCCATTATATTTGATAATCCAGAGTAGTGCAGAAGTTGTAGGAAAACTGTTCCGAAGATTTGCTTCTTAAAATAGTCCTGTATTAACACTGTTATTTGTTGTGAGATATATGGAAGCTGCTGTCTGCTGCAGTCAGGCTCTTCTTTCATCCCATACAAAACAAGAATCAGAACTCTGCCATATATATATTTCTTTTTGTCTGCTTACTCTGACTGATAAATATATGTATATATAGTCTGCTTACAAAATATACAAATATATATTTTTATTCTATGTATATTTGTATATTTGTGCTTCCAAAGTATGTGTAAAATTTAAGCACTTTCAACTTCTTCATTGCTCCCAACCTCAGTCAGAGCCACCTCACTTCCCACCTAGATTATAATTTACATATATATTATAAATATAATGTATTTATAAATAAATTATATAATTATACATATATTTATTTTAATATATAAAAACAATATATTGTATACAATATTTATGTTTTTATCAGTAAGGGTAAGCAAAAATAAACTTTTCTAAATACTTCAAAAAGAAGGCATTTAATCCAGTGAATTTGTTACATCGTTAATGAAATAGCTGAGAACCCAAAGAAGAAAGTAGGTGTTACCACCCTTCATCTGGAAAGCAAAGGTTTGAGACAGTGTTAGCAGATGGGCCCAGATGGGTTCACGGGGGGCCTACATGGTTGAAACAAATGCTGTAGAGGAGATAGATCCACTGCTGGACACAATCCCCCTGAAAAGGGTAGTTGGAGAGGGATATCTTAGAATACCTTCCCTCCATCTTCTCAGTCCTTGTCATTGCTCCCCATTGAGCAAAGCCTACAGAAACTAGATAAAATTGGAGCCTGTGAAAGGGTAGCCTGTAGGGGCTAGCTCTGATACTAAGAAGAGAAAAAGAAGTGCAAAAATAGATACAAAAGCAAATAAGCCCAATGGCTAACATATGACCAAAAGAAAATTCACTCTCCATGGCATTAATAAGCAGTGTCAATTTTACTAATTGTTGTATGTGAGAGATAAAGATTTTGTATTATATACCTCATAATTTCAAACTTTGTTGTCTGCCTTTGACATGTTTCTTTAATCAGGAGTTTTCCTGTAGTTTCTTATCCCTTGTAGAGCCAGTCTCTAATAACCACAGCCATGAAAAAGTGCTCACCAATTATACTAGGTTCTATTCTCATTAGAATGCAGTCATGATAATCAAATTATAGTTTATCTCCTTAGAAAAACATTAAATATTGTCTTAATAATGTTACTTTTATTGTATAATATTCCAAAGAATATTTAATTTGTAGTTATTCTTTTTTGTTCATATTTCTAACAGGAAAAGTCCATCAGAATTCGTAAGAATAGTGTATCCTTTCAATCTTTACTTCTTTACTTCCCACTCTATCTTCTTCACATTCCAAAAGAACTTTCATTCTCACCACTCCATTGATGTTTGTGAATTTATATTGAAAATCCAAAATTATTACTTTCCCCATACGTTAAGAACTTCTTCACAGTATCTGAGCCACATGATCCCTACGTTTCTCCTTTTATCTTAGTATTTTTTCCTTGATCTTAATGAAAATAAATTCTACTATTTCTCTATTTTTTTTTCTTAATCTCCTCTGTTAGCTTCTTCTCTGTCTGAACTTTAAATATTGAATAATTTCAGGAATAGATCCTTGGCCCTTTTTCATTAAATAGCTTTCTTTCTCTCTCTCTCTCTCTCTCTATATTAGGTAGGTACGAAGTTAGGTAGGTAGGTAGATAGATCAGATCGATAGATAGATAGATAGATAGATAGATAGACAAACAGACTTTTATCCAACTCCGTGGATTAAAATACTTAAGGTGAAAATTTCTATCTGAAGTCTAGACTCTTCCTCATAATCCAGACTCATAGCTAATCATACACCCAACACCTCCACTTGGTTGTCCCGAATATAATTTGTTCTAAAACTAACTTGTTCTAAAGAGAACATTTTATTCTTCTATCTCTAACCCTGCTTCTCTTGCAATCTTTTCCATCTCTTACTGATTTGCTTTATCAAAATAGCTCAAACTCAACCACGGTTCTTTCTTACCTTCTAAAATTAATCTATTCTCATCTCCTCACAGCTGCGCTTCCAAAGTATATGTAGAATTTAAGCACTTTAACTTTCTTCATTGCTCCCAACCTCAGTCAAAGCCACTTTCATTTCCCATCTAGATTAGAGCAATAGCTTATTAGCTAATATCCCACTTCCATTCACATCTTTTTACAGCCCATCCTCTACACTGTAGCCAGAGTAATCCTCCGTAAATGTAATTAAAATTATGTCATTTTTCTGCTTGTGACTTTTCATTGCACTTAGCATAAAATTCAAACTTTTTACTATGATCTGTAAATCTACATCAAGGAAAATAGCTATTAAAAATAGTTTAATCAGATTTTTCTGGACATATTTACTATAATCAACAAATCACTAAATAATATTGATCTATTCTAAATGGAATCATTGACCTAAAGACCTCTATTGTCTTCTCAAATTCAGTAACATTTAAAAAAGATAACTTTTTCAAAATCCAAAGCACTTTAAGATAAGATTTACAGCTCTGTGTCTTTAATTCCTCAAAGCAGATCCTAGCAGTGAAACTTCAGTCAGTTCTCCACTAAGAGATGTGCCTTCGTGAAAGGCAAAATATATTAAGTTTTTTGACTTCCTAGCTATGATTTTCAGCATGTGGATCAATGATGCAATTCCAAGTACTTGAGATCCAACCCCTAGCCACCACATTAAAAGCCAAAGAAATACCCAAATGTAGATAAAAGTTACATGAAAGATTACCTATAGCTGTGGCCCGCTGCCACTTGGTAGGACAATCAACATGCATGGGGGATTAAGCTATTCAGTTGAATTGAATCAGCTGTCTTAATGGGCCAGAAAATCAACCAGTCTGAGTGAAAAATTTCCTTGAAATGGTTGACTGGTATTAGTTAAATAAGCAAGTGAAATTTGTGGAATCCTTAAAATGCCCCAAACTAGGAGGGGACAAAAACACCAAAATCGATCTTTTTTTCAATTTCCAGCTGAGTGCTTTACATAGTCTAGACGTAGCCCCAGGGCTCTAAGTTCAAAAAACCATTTTTACCTCCTTTGATCTCTAAAACTATTTTTTAAATTCTCAGTAATAGCTATCACCACGTAAGCCAATGACACATGAACCATCATTCTCAACTCCTTAACGTCCTTGTTTCATGAATCATTTACTCAATAATTTTACCTATTTTTAATCACCTTCTTTCGTTGTAATAATTCATATGAGAACAAACATTTTGCTTATTATATTGAGTTTTTGCATGCATTATCTAAAGCCCCTTTGAATAAAGTATTGTTATGTATTTCAATGAGAAAACTGAAACTCAAATGTGATAAATGATTTGTCCAAGATCACACATGTGTGGAATGGCAAGGCCCTCAACTTCAAGTGTGTATAACTTCTTAGCCTTCTGAAAACCTAGTGGGTCATAATTTTTATCTAAAATTTCCATCTGTGATAACCAGAAACTCTAAAATAGTTTCTCATCTTCTTACTTAGGATGACTAAATAAAGCCATGCCATAATATCCACCTATTAAGCAGGTTTCACTATAAGAATTCATTAATTTATAAAGCAACTTGTAGAATTGACTATGATTTGACAGTCCAGCTAATTCCAAATCAAGCCTATATTTACTATGGGCTTAATACCCAAAAAGAAAGCAAAGCCCCTGTGCAGGTAGGTGATTTTCTCCTAAATTATGCAATTGTATATGGAAAAAATTCATGCATTTGTATATGGAGAAAATTCTTACAGCTGCCACATTCTTTCATTCTGAGGAAGCCTCAAAATGCTTTGAAATGAACCAAGTTGTTCTTTGAATAGAATAAGTAAATAGTTCATTTTAGTAGAAAGTATATTGTCACTACATCAGCAATTCTCATTTAAAAAATGTGCATTACTTATTCAGCTATTTGAAAGATGGTATCAGAAAGAAGCTATTTTGTCCATTTATTTTTCTTCTTCTACGAGCCTTCGTTTTTAAACCTACAACATTGTGTGTTTTTAAGACATCAATTACCATTTTAAAATGAACCACTCTATCTTGAGTTTCTCAGCAAGTTTCTATGCCAAAGAAAACACTAATCCTTTCAATTTATTGGGAATCAATGTTTAATCCTCTTTTTTGTTCTCACACTTATTACAAATCATAAAGAATTCTGAGTGTCAGTTTAAGAAGTGAAAGGCTGATATAATGTTCCTATTACTTATTGATCATTTTAAATTAAAAATTTTAGTGCTATTTGAAAAGCAAACCAAAATTTTATGTTTTGCATAGAAATGCTTTCAAAACATAGTAAAAAATGTGTGTTTTGAGAGATATTTTATACTATTTTTAATATCCATACAAATAGTTTCCCTTATTAAATTTGGGATAGTTCAAGCTTTCAGATATAGGGAAAAAGAACTTTGGTTACCTCTACCACACATGAAGAACATGGGGAATGTGCTGATTAATATTTTAAAGCCAACTTTAAAATAGCAAGAATATTCTAAAATTATCTAATGCATAGCTCTTTTAAAACTTTAAAAACTTTAAAACCTCATAGTCCTTTAAAAACATTAAATAACAATAACTTCTTTATATTTATATCAAATCTCTCAAAAGTTCATCTATCTTCAATATTCCTACAAATTGTTCAACTATTAGAAATGTCTTCCTTAGACCAACAAATTTTTGGTATATTCAAATCATACCAGATTCTACATAGACATTCATTTTAATTTTATTTTTAACATTTCTTTATACATGTGTCTAAAGAATACATATTTATACTTGCATATGTATATTTATGAAGATCATAAATGAGATCATATTACTTCTTCATTTATTCATTAAGAAAATACTTATTAAGTACTAACTGTGATGCCAGGACTGGTTTAACTACACAGGACAAAACATGCCAAAAATGCCTGCCTTTACATTCTAGTGTGGAAGATAGACAGTAAAGAAAACCAAAGGGAAACACAGGTATATTGATGGCAATAGAAATGCTATGGAGAAAAATAATGCAGTAGATTGGGATAAGGGGCAGATGTTAGGGTGATGCTTATGGTTTAATTTTAAGTAGGTTAGTTAATGGGGAAGACCTCACTCTGGATGTGAAATTTGAGAAAAGATCTTAAAGAGACAAGAAAATTGGCCATGGGGATACTTAAAGGGGGGGAAAAAAAGCAAGTGAGGCAGAGTAGCAGAGTATGTAGCAAGTGAACTAAAGAGGGTAGACAAAGAGAAATAAAAGGACAATAGTCAGTCAATGCTAGGAGTTCGGCTTTTGCACTTATTCAGATAGGACGTCTATGGGGGCAATTAAGCAGTCACATACCTAACAAGTTATTTATTATGTTATGAATAGACTTGAAGTGCGGAAGAAAGGCAAACTATTACGAAAACTCTTATAATACAGACTACTCATGATATTGGTTTATGCTAGCCTAGTGGTAGTAGAGATGTGAGAAGTGGTCAGATTATAAATGTATATTTGAGGTTGGGTCCATGGGATTTACTCATAAATTAAACCTGGTATCTAAGGAAAACAAAAAGAGAAATCAAGGATAACAAGATAGAGTTGTTTATTGATTGAGATAAAGTTCTTCATTAATATTATTATTATTTCTTTCCAAAATCTATACTAGTCTCAGGAGATAAAGAAAGCTGGCCTTTATCTGCTGGATATAAAATTTTTTAAAGCCTTGGGACTAATAAGATAACCAAGAGCATAAGTATTCGTAGAAAAAAAGAAGAGGTCAAAAAGATTTAGCTCGGGACTCTCCATCATTCAACACTCAGGTAGATGAGGAAGGAGGAGTAACAAAATCAAAAAACAATCCATTAGGAAATTTAAAAATAAAATCAGATTTGAGTGTCCTGGAACTCAAATGAAGAGGTGCTTGAAGGAAGAGAAAATTAATAAGTTAAAAGGCATTAATTAATTAATCAAGAAAGAGGAGGATGGGAATTTGACCATTGGATTTAGTAACATAAAGGACATTTTTGAATTTAACAAGAACATATTTAGTTATGTGCTAGAAGATATAAATAGGTCCTTGTGAAATTTTGCTTTAAATGTGAACACAAAATTGGGTGTAGCTAGTATAGAAGCAGTCTCAAAAGAATGGGAAAAGGGGAATGGGATAATGGGAGAAAATTGGTAGTGTGCTTTCTTGCATATTTGAGAGAAGATAGGATTTTGTTGACAAAGAAATTATCCATTGCTTGGAAAATGTACAAGACAAAAAGCAGAGAATAAGAGCAAACATCATATATCATTGGCAGTTTCTCATGTGTTTGGGTCTTTATTATATTTTATTAAACTTTACTTTTATGTTGTTTTTATCACTGCTTCTCACTATTTTCTTCTTTATCTACATCAACACAAGAACAACTCTTTTTCTCCCAATTTGTATATTGGAGTTTATTTATATAGAGAGAAATAGAAAAATAGATAGATGTATAGATGTATACAAATTTAGCAAAAAAAAAAAAAAAATACATTTATGTACATATTTATGTAGCTTGTTTTTCTCCTTAAAAAACATGTAGCAAGTCTGGGCACAGTGGCTCACACCTGTAATCCCAGCGTTTTGGGAGGCTGAGGTGGGTGGATCACAAGGTCAAGAGAAATTAAAACCATCCTGGTCAACATGGTGAAGCCCCGTCTCTACTAAAAACACAAAAACCTGCTGGGCTTGGTGGCATGCACCTGTAATGCCAGCTACTATGAAAGCTGAGGCAGGAGAATTGCTTGAACCCGGGAGGCAGAGGTTGTAGTGAGCCAAGATCGCTCCATTGCACTCCCGCCTGGCAACAGAGCAAGACTTCATCTCAAAAAAAGTGAAACTAGCACAGTTCAATTCGTTCTTTTAATAGAATTAGAATAGTCCATAGAGTTGTACCAAAATTTACTCATCATTTCTCCAACAGTAAGCATACTCCTTGAGTAGTTTGCCAACTCAAATAATACTTCACTAAAAAAGATTTTACATCTGCATTTAATAATGTGTGCTGATGCTTTTCTATCTGGAGATTGGATGTCTTCCAGTCTGTGAAATGGGTTTATAAGCAATAATTTTTATTTTAATGTTGATAACTGTTTATATACTATTGTCCACCTCAACTTCTAAGGTTCACCTTATACCAGCAGCTGATTTTTAAAAATATTTTTAGTTATTCTAATCATCATGAAATGATACATCATTTACAGTTGGCACTTCATATCTATGGGTTCTCTATCCATGAATTCAACCGATCTCAAGTCAAATATATTCAGAAAAAAAAAAAATGGTTGCTTGTGTTCTGAACATATGCAGATTTTTTGTCATTATTTCCTAAACAATACAATATAACAACTATTTACATTATATTAAATATTATAAATAATATAGAGTTAGTTAAAGCATATGGGAAAATGTGGGTAGATACATGCAAGGAATATCCCATTTTACATCAGAGACTTGAGCATCCATGTATTTTGGTATCTGTGGGATGTCCTGGAACCAAACTCTCATGGATATTAAAGTACACAGGGATTACTGTACTTTATTTTGTATTTGCTTAAATACCATTAAATTTGAGCATCTTATTTAAGTTTTATGTCCATTTGGGTTTGCTCTTCAAGAATTAAAGTTCACTGAATGAATTATGTTTACTTTTTATGGTATAATTTTTCCATTTTTAGAGAATATGTAAGAAAATGTTCTATATTAAAGACATTAACCCTCTGCCATTTGTGTTAAACATTTTTTCTAGAACAATCACTTATTTCTATATTTAAATTTTTCCATATCAGTAAAATATTTTAATATATTCTCATAGGTCTCTGCTATGGTTAAAAGGCCTCCTCAAAACTCATGTTGAAATTTCATTACCACTGAAACAGGTTGAGAGGCAGGAACTTTAAGAGATGATTAGGTCATGAGGGCTCCATTCTCATGAAGAGATTAATACCATTAACTTAGGAGTGGGTTAGGAATCACAAAAGTGGGCTCCTGACATAAAAAGGAATTTGGCCCAATTTCTACCTGTGTCTCACATGCTTGTTTCTGGCTTCCACCATGAGATGGCTCTCACCAAATGCCAGTGCTATGCTCTTGGACTTCCCAGCTTCCAGAACCATGAGCCAAATAAACTTCCATTCTTCATAAGTGATTCAGTCTGGGGTGTCTTGTTACAGCAGCAGAAATAGACTAAGACAGCCTCCCAGCCTTCTTTCCCCTCTCTTACATCTTTGAGACAATGTCCTTCTATGTTTAGTCTCTTTCATGTTCTACTCAAGAGCCTTGAATTTTCTTCTAAGTCTTTGTTTAGCACAAGGGGAAGAAGGAGGAATTTCCACAATTTTCTGTGTCAAGTCTCACCAGAACCCAAAGCATTTCTTGAACACAGATGATCACTGTCTGCAGGAGCCACCTGACTAAAAGAAAGACTAAAATTGAGAGAGAAGATTAGATAGCTGTGCTCAGGTCACCACATTCAAACCATCTTCTTACATGGTATACTTCTGGATAGTACCTGCTTCTATTAGCTATTCATAAAGACTATTTTCAGAAATCTCATCTCTCATAGTATTATTCTGCTTAAAATCTTATGTCTTGAGGAAAAAACCTGACCTAAATTTATTTAAATAATAAATGTATTACTTTTCAGATACTATTTTGGATATACGAGCAATAGAAAATATACTGTAATATGATTATTCTGGGATTTCCTATGGCAGAGTTCCTCAAATTTAAGTGCTTGAATCTGAAAAGATAATGAACAGATGTCTGAGCAACTTCGATCTCTCTGTAAGAGTGTTTAAGTTTTGTCTTGACTTTGTTTTCTTTTTTCTTATTTATGCATTCAATAAAAAATTATTGAGTATTGAGTACTACTTTTATGCAAAAAAAAAAAAATTCTAGACTCGGTACATAGAGTTGAATAAGACAACCAAGTCCCCTGCCTTTTTGGAAGAGATGGATATTACACAAAAAATACAGAAATAGAAATACAATATAAAATACATAACAATAATTTAAAACTGTGATTAAGTGTGAAGATAAAACTAAAAATGTCATTTGACATAAAAACTAATATTTCAGAGAAGAAAACATTTAAATTGGGATCTAAAGGATAAACTAAAAGAACAATGCAAGAATATTATATATCATAATCCCCTTTCACCTGAAAGTTAAAGAGAAATGTCATTGTCCTTGGTCTCACACATGTTTACAATTATAATACACACATGCATTCAAATAGATGCATATATACAAATATACAGATACACACATATATAAATGTCTATATATGCTGTTAAAATATATGTTTACATGCATATTTGCTTTTGGTTACTGTTAAGATTGAATTAGATAATATAGGTAAACAATAGGTATAGCACGTAGAGCAAAGTGAGAACCTTGCGGATGTTTCAAATATAAAGTACAGCAATAATAATTTGTTACAGGTCTATCAGAAATAAAAGGTAAAAGCATCAGAAGAGTCTGCTGAAAATAAACAAAAAGTGCATAAAGACCCAAGAAGAATTTAGAAAACATTTACTGTGGTCTCAAAATCAACAACACAGAAAATAAGTCATTATTTTCATTAGATAACCAGATTGACCAATGTGCACTTGATTGGATTATAGGATTTTTTTCAGATAATCTCTTTTAACTCTTGGTCATTCACTTGGCTAACTTCTACGGATTACAGGATATTTTCAGGTAATCTCTTTTAACTCTGGGTGCTTCACTTGGCTAACTTCTACTTATCTGTCTTATCTCATCTTCTTCATCAAAACTTCCATACCCAATTTAATAAATCACACTTTACCATCTAATTCAAAATGTCTTCTTTACAATAAAATAGATTCAAACTTATATGCACCTGAATGCTCCATTCCATTTCACCTACTAATGTGCGAATATCACTTACATAACAATACAACAAATAGATTAGTGAAAACACTATCCTATGTATACTTTTAGTGAATTTTTGAAGCATAACATATATACAGAAAAGTGTATAAATCTTAAACATACAGTTTGATAAATCTGCTATTTGAACATGTTTGTAGACCATCACCCAGGAAGGAAACAGAACATCAACAGAATCTTGGAAGGCTCCCTAACTACTGTTGTAACTTCTATTTATCATAGATCACTTTTATTGCTACTGAAGTCCCTGGGAGTAGAATCACATAGGAACTACTGTTTTGTGTCTACCTTCTTCTACTCAAGCATGAGTTCTGTGAGATTCATGCATGTTGTTGCATGTAGAAATAGCTAGTTCATTTTCACTATTTTACAGCATTCCATTAAATAAATACACAAAAATTATTTATCAATTTCTCTTGTTAATGATTATTTGGGTTGTTTATAGTTTTGTTGGGGCTGCTCTGAATTATTCTGCTATGTACACCCACGTGCATGCCTTCTGACACAAATAAGCAATTCTGTTGAAAATTTCTGGTCCATAGAATTGAGTATATTTGACTTTAGTGAACACTGCTAACTTTTTTTCAAAGTGGTATGTATGATTTTTTTTAGAGAATTAAATTCTATGAGTTGTGTGCATATTATAGAAGATGAGAATGATGTTAATTTCCTTTGGATAAGATTCAAATTCTCCTGCCCCAAAATTGTAATAAAAGCAGATCAAGTTGACTTGGTCAAGAGGACAGATGGTGTGATTTTCAAGTTTCTAGGGATTTGATTATTTCTGATTTGGCATTACTCCTAGAAAACATAATCTTTTAAGGGTCACAACTGGAAGCCTTGTGCTTTTACCAAACCTCCTTTTTCTTACTAGTTTCTGAATTCCAGTTTCCCTTTATTTAAATTTAGAAAGCTCTGTTTAGTGTTTTTGTTTGTTTGTTTTTGCCCTGTTAACAGTCACTTTCTGTTTGTTTTCTTGGTCTCAGAAGCCAGTCCAGTTTAGGAATTTACAATGAAGCTGCTAAAAGCTTAAAATCCTCATTTTTCTGCTTGGCCTCTATATCTGAAATTGGAAATCAGGGATTTATCTTATTGGAAAAATTAAAGAAATGGTTGTCCTTACCTCTTTGTATTTCATTATTCTTCCTAGGATAGTGTCCCCTCAAGTTCTGAATGTCTTTGTTGTTTTCCAATACTTAATTGTTAAAAATGTTATATAGTTTCAAAACTGTTCTAAGTGAAATGGTTGATGTGATACAGCTATTTCCTCATGGCCAGTAACAGAAGTCATAAATGATAGTATTTTAATTATTATGGGCCAATGAGATTAGAGGTATCATAACACATAACATGTAAAAAAAATGTACACAAAGTACAGGCCAAGAATCTTCAGGGAGCCACATGAATTACATCCAAATGATATTTCTTCAATTTTATTAACTTTAAGTCTTGTTAAGTATAGTTTTTTAGAGATTGCAGTCAGAGTGCTAATGTTAGGTATAAAAGACAACTTTTTTGTCTTATGGCCATGAATAATCAGAAAGAAAATGTGTTTTATGAGTGTGTGTGTGTATATATATATTTTTTTTCAATACAATATATGAATATATATATTCAGTAGAATATTAGCCTTAAAAGCGAAGACAATCTCATCATTTCCAACAACATGGATGGACCTTGAAGAAATTATGCTAGGTGAAATAAGCCAGGCACAAACAAACAAACAAAAATGCTGCATTATCTCACTTAAATGTAGAATCTAAAAGAGTTAAATTCAGAAGCAGAGAGTAGAATGTTGGTTGCCAAGTGGTGCAGGAGTAGGGGAAATGAAGAGATGTTGGTCAGAAGGTACAAACTTTTAGTAATGTAGAATGAATAATCTCTGGAGATCTAATGAGCAACATGATGACTACAGTTAATAATACTGTATTTTATACTTGAAACATGCTAAGATAATATTTCTTAAACGTTCTCACCACATACAAAAAAATGCTAACTATGTCACGTGATGGATATGTTAACTAGCTTGATATGTTAATCATTTCACTATGTATACATATATCAAAACATCATATTGTATGTTGTAAATACATGCAATTTTTGTCAATTACAAATCAATAAAGCAGGAAAAAATGAATATTTTAATCATTTTATATTAAATATAATATCTAAAAATCAAATATATTATTCTAAATTTTACTGCTAAACCTAAATGTCTCTCAGTACTCCAGTGATATCATGTTTAAAGCTAAAATTAACAGTATAACTATATAACACTTCCTTAAATGCTATTTCATTTAATTCTCATGACCCTGTTAGTTGGATAATGTACTATTATCTTTCTAGTTTATGGAAGACTAATAAAGATTTACATAGACTAGCTAAAATATCTAATATAATACAGTTTATTAATTCAAGGCTGAGACTGTATCCCATTTCTCTTTATAGAGTCCCAGATTTCTTTTTTTTTTTTTGTATTAAAATCCACAGGATATTATAGATATTCCAAAATTAAAACATCTCTAAATAAATGACCCAATCCCTTTAACCCCCTTGGGTACCCAAAAATCAATAGTTGTGAAACTGATTATCTTTTCTACGTTCAGTTTTCCAACACAGTTGATGGAACGATGCTCTTGAGAGTCACGTTGCCAACAGTCTCTCTTTTTTTTATCCTCAACCCAAATTACACTTTTGTTCTCCAACTGGCTCCTTCTCTTTGGCTATCAGAATGAAGACAATACAGAATGATTAATGATTAGATTAACTAGTGTTCACTAGCATCAACTTCTTCACTAGTTTCATTTGGTGAATAAATGGAACTTTTTAGAGCACAGGTGGCACTATTAATAAGCATGCTAGGAAAACTGGATCTATCTTAGGTAAATCTGAAGGTATGATCACTCTATTGATTATGAATTGTAGCTTGAAATATGGGCCTAAAATAGATTCATATTTGTCATTACTAACTCTTGATGGTTTGAAGGGTGAAGGATATGAGTAGAATCATAATGCTTAAAGAGTTCAAGCTTTATAGCAAGACTATTCAAGGTTCAAACCTAGTTCCACCACATGCTAGCTGTGATACTTTGAGCAAACTATTAAACTTCCTGCATTGGTTTGCTCTTCGTGCCTGACAAACTTTCCCAAAACTCAGTGGCTTAAAACTACAATCATTTATTTTTACTCATGCATCTACAGGACAGTTGATGTTTAACTAGAGTTTATCTTATTTAGAACGGATTTTAACTGTGAGTCTCTATTTCACCCTGCAATAGCCGGATGGATCTGCTTTTTCTGCTGGTCTGTATATGAGGTGGGGCAGCTCTGCTATGATTTTCTCTTATTTTCAGACTCGCAAGCAAGCTAGAGTGTGGACTTAATTTTGCAATGGCGATGTTGCAAGAAAAAAGTAGAAACATTCCAGTTTTTAAGGCCTAGATTAAAAATTTGGACACACTCTATTTTCCAACAAAAGCCATTTACAGTCAAAGAATGGAGAAATATACTCGACTCCTATTTTGAAAGAACTGGCCAAAAGGCAAAGTTTATGAATGAAGAAAGGACTAAAGAATTGAAAATAATGATGCAATCTACTATTTGGTCTGACACTCAGTTTCTTCATCTATATAACGAAGTTTTTTGAGAGATTTGTTGGAATGCTTGAAATAATATTCATACAACATCTAGTGCACAGTAGGTGTTTGATACCTAGACTTTCTCTAGTTTTATTGTTACCATTATTAAGAGATTAAGATACAATTACGACCCGGCGCGGTGTCTCACGCCTATAATCCCAGCACTTTGGGAGACCGGGGCAGGCGGATCAGGAGGTCAGGACATCAAAATCATCCTGGCCAACATAGTGAAACCCCATCTCTACTAAAAATACAAGAATTATCGGGGTGTGGTGGTGGGTGCCTGTAATCCCAGCTACTCAGAAGGCTGAGGCAGGAGAATGGCTTGAACCCGGGAGGCGGAGCCTGCAGTGAGCCGAGATCGTGCCACTGCACTCCAGCCTGGGAGACAGAGCGAGACTCCATCTCAAAAAAAAAAAAAAAAAAAGTTCTATTTTAAGAAAGTAATTAAGTCCGACAGTTACTTTCAAGTATCTTTTTTTTTTTTTTTTTTTTTTCCTGCATTTCTATGTTATTCTTGGTAGAGATCAAGAAAAATAAAATGGTGTTCAGAGCTTAGTCCTATTCATGAAAGTACTTCCAAAATTAAACATTTATATTTAAAACTTTAGATAAATGATATACTACTCTTAGCTAACATTCATGTTTGTGATTAAAATTACATGACACATAAAATTAAATGCATTTTTTAAGACGTTTGTCTCTCTGTTGATTTACCTTTGTTGAAGCAGGTAAAAATGCATCTGAAAATGTAATCATTGAAACACCAAAAATTCATAGTGAGAATAGTTAAATATTCTAACAGAAAAGTAGAGAGAGTTTTACTCAAAAAGCTGAAGCTTGAGGAATTTAGCCTGATAGCTTTACTCATAAAGCTTTACTCATAAAGGTTTTTGTTTATAGAATTGACTTAAATTTACTCTGAGTTGCTAGATCATAATGCATTTATGATGCATTTCACTAACATGAAAAAAGTCAGTCAATATTTTTCATCATAGTATACCTTGTCATAATATTAGCAAATGCAATAGGACTCATTTTCCTTTCTTTCTCATAACATTGGTTTTGTAACATATGAACCAAAGATATTTCAACTGTTTTACTTTCTAAATGTGTACTTTAAATGGATTGGTCTCCTTTTAAAAATTATCTTCTTTTAGTACCTGGAACAATTGTATTTAAAATATCCCTAGAATAATAGTGAACAAATATATCTCTAATATAAAAAGAATCATAGTACCTCAGAAGTACTGGGATTCAGTGTTTATTTGTTGGGATGATTTATCACTCTGTAGTGTCAGAAAATAATGGACCAATAATTAATTAGGAAAATAGTTTCATCTTAATTTGGTGGTTTGCTAGTAATTCATATCATCTTGGTTTTCTTAACTAAAGAAAATAGGGTTAGAGCTATCACCACTTTTGATTGATGAACCTCAAAATAAGGGCCTGTGGTAGCTAAGTTTAGGTGTCAACATGACAGTATTAAGAAACACCTAAGAGAACTGGTAAAGGGTTACTTCTGGGTTTGTCTGTGAGGGTGTGCAGAGAAGAGATTGGCCTGTGAGCTGGTGGAATGAGTAGGGAAGATGCTCCTTCAATGTAGGCAGGCACCACCTAACCATCGAAGGACCGGGATAGAACAAAAAAGGACAGAAGAAAGGCAATTTTCCTTCTCTCTCTACTGGAGCTAGAGCACTCCTTTTCCCCTGCCCTTGGACATCAGAATTGTAGTCTCTCCAATCATCAGATTGCAGGACTTAAAACAACAGTCCTGGGGTTCTCAGGCTTTTGCCCTCCAATTTAGAATGATATCATTGGCTTCCCTGTCCCGAGGGGTTCAGACTTGGGCTGAGTCAGGCTACCACTATC
This sequence comes from Papio anubis, assembly GCF_008728515.1. Classification (NCBI taxonomy): domain Eukaryota; kingdom Metazoa; phylum Chordata; class Mammalia; order Primates; family Cercopithecidae; genus Papio; species Papio anubis. Next base: position 78,167,084 of record NC_044976.1, on the reverse strand, counting down.
CCAGGGTCTCTAGCTTGCAGATAGCTTGTCATGGTATTTGTTAGCCTCCATAATTGCATGAGCCAATTCTCCTAATATCTATCTGTCTATCTGTCTATCTATCTATCTATCTATCTATCTATCTATCTATCTATAATCTATCTATTAATCCATCTATCCATTCTATTGGTGTGTCTTTCTGGATAACCCTCATTAATCCAGTGGCAATGATTCTGAATGACAGTTTTAATTAGTCAAGATATAAATTCAGGTTAAAAATATGCTTCAAGAGTAATAAAAAAGTTTTAATTTACTCTGTATTCTTTGTACTGAAGTTATTGCTTCTATGGTCTGAATGTTTGCTCTCCTGCAAAATTAATATGGTTAAACCTAATTACCAATGTAATGAAATTAGGAAGTGAAGCCTTTGGAAGGTGACTGGGTCAGAGACCAAAATGAATGGGATTAGCGTCTTTATAAAATAGGCCTTAGGCAACTCGTTCATCTGAGGACATAGTGAAAAGTTATAATCTATGACTTAGAAAGTGGGCCCTTCGAGACCAGCCTGGCCAATAGGGTGAAACCTCATCTCCACTAAAAATACAAGAATAAGCTGGGCATGGTGGTGGGTGCCTGTAACCCCAGCTACTAGGGAGGCTGAGGCAGGAGAATCGCTTGAACCCGGGAGGTGGAGGTTGCAGTGGGCTGAGATCATGCCACTGCACTCCGCCTTGAGTGACAGAGTGAGACTGTGTCTCAAAAACAGTAAAATAAAATTAAATAAATAAATAAATAGAGTCGTCACTAAGCTCTTCACTGAGAATGTGGACTTTGGGCAAAGACTTAAAGAAGATGAGAAAGTACAACTATGTGGATACCTGAGGCAGGAGTATTATACATAGGAAGAATCCCATGGGCAATGGCCATGAGGCTAGAGCTTACCTGTTCAAAAGAGCATCAAGAAGATCACTACATGCATATAAAGATAAAGGCAACACAGGAGGAAAGAAAGGCAAAAAGGCAAGGGAAGTGTGGTGCTGGTGGTGGTGGTGATACAAATTGTAGGATTCTTAGAGGCCATTATAATGTTGTAATTGTAGTGGGATAGGAAGTCATCAGAGGACCTTATGAATAATGCAATGACATGACTTTATTTCCAAAGGATCACTTTGGCTTCTGTGTTAATAGAAGACTGTACCAGAGTGGCAACAAGGACACCAGCTAGTGTCAAGTACTACCAAAGCAGGTAAGAAGATCACAGTTTCAGCCAGGGTTGTGATAGTGGTGAGAATGGGAAGGAGGATGAGAACGTATTTTTCCAGTAGCTACAATAGGATATATATATATATTTTTAATAATATAGATGTAGAGTGTGGAAGAGAGAAGCCAAGTGTGAAATGGAGGCTTTGTGGGCCTGTGCTGCTGGAAAGATGAAATTGAATTTTTCCTGAGATGGGACTAAAGATGGAAGCACTGGGTTTAAAAGAATGATCAATATCTTAACTTTGAAATGTCATTGAGACATGTAAATGGATGTTTCAAGTATGTAACTGAATATCCTGAAATCTGGGGAAGAAGTCTGAATGAAAAATTAATATGTGGTAATCTCCAGTTAGAGTTATTTACTAGTTTTTTTTAAAAAAAACACACAATACTGTTAGATCACAAACGAATGAGCGCAAAGAGAGAAAAGATCCAGAAACTGAATCACAGCTACTTCAACACTTAGAGTTAAAGAGAAAGGAACTAGCCAAAACCAAAAACAAACAAACTAAAAAACTAAGGGCATAAAAAGAAGTGGAAGAAATATAGGGAATCCACACACTAGAAGCCAAGAAAATAAGGCATTTCAAGAAGGAGGGAGTAATTTCTTGTGTCAAATGCTGCTGATAGATTAAAACAAATAACTGAGAATTGCCAATTGAATATTTAAACACATGATCACCGGAGAAGTTTACAAAAGCATTTTCATTTGATGTTGCATAGATAAAAGTCTAATTAGAGATGATTTAAGAGCAAACAGAAAGGACAGCTCATAGAGACAGAGTATAGACCCTATATTTCATTAGTTCTAACAAATGCACTATTTTATCTTTTAAATCTCTGAAATTAGGATGTAGATTAAAATCACAACATTTGGCCAGGAGCGGTGGCTCACCCCTGTAATCCCAGCACTTCGGGAGGTCGAGGAGGGTGGATCATGAGATCAGTAGATCGAGACCATCCTGGCAAATACAGTGAAATCCCATCTCTACTAAAAATACAAAAAATTAGCTGGGTGTGGTGGAGGGCGCCTGTAGTCCCAGCTACTTGGGAAGCTGAGGCAGGAGAATGGCATGAACTTGGGAGGCAGAGTTTGCAGTGAGCCGAGATCCGGCCACTGCACTCCAGCCTGGGTGACAGAACCAGATTCTATCTCAAAAAAAAAAAAAAAGAAAAAGAAAAAAAATTACAACATTTAGGCTTATGACTACCTAGGCAACTCTTCCAATGCAGTTGTCATTGCCTGCTATTTCATGAAATTTTTCATAGTTGCTTAAATTTTCATCGCAGTTACATAAAAATAAAATTAAAAAGCTCTTTCAATGTACATAAAATAAAAATTCTATGTGATATGAAAGTTTTGGTCATAGTTTAGCAGTTTTTCTGTCTTAATGGTACATACATTAATTGCATGTTATAATCAATGTGGCTAAAATACAATAAATATGATTACCATGTATTTTAGCTATAAGAGGATAACAGAAATGTAGAGATAGCTGGAAGGAATTAGGGGGTCAATAAGGGTTCGCTTATAGGATTTTGTTTTTAAGATGGATTAAATTAGGATATGCTTGCATGCTAATGAGAATAATCTCATAGAAAGAAAAAATTAGAAGCAGCATGATATACTTAAAGGATGTCTTGTATTTCTGAACGTGAGAATATGGTTTACAATAGTGCTCATATGTCCACCAGTAGTGTTTTGTTGAAATCATTTAAGGTCTTCCATTTATCTTCACAAGATAGAAGTTGTTCTAAAATCCTTTGTGGATTAAGAACTGAGGATTTCAGATCAATGGAAACTTTACTGTCATGTTTTTAAGAACTATGAGCAATTGATTTATAAACATTTAAGTATAATCCTTCTTCAACATGACTCCTCACTTCTACACGCATTCAGTATCTTAATATAGTTGTTATAATTAAATAATTGAAAACATAAAGGGACTTAAAACAGGAATGCTTCCTTTTTTTTTTTTTTTTACTGACATAAGAATTATCTTTAATTAGTATGCTAGTTTTACAAACTGTATTTATTTTTAACTGGAAATATATATCTCATTAAACCTAATGTACAAGTAGTAAGGCATTCCCAAGTTACAAATGGAGTTACATAAATAAAAAATAAAATAATAAAAATAACTATTTCTAAGGAGCTTATTGTGTATTGGAAACTGTGATGAATGATATATATGACCTAGTATAATATTGCAAACTTAGAAAATAAGTAATATAAAATAACTTATTTTTCAGATAACATGCTTGAAATGAGTGTAGAGCACATTTCTTTTCTTTTTCTTTCTTTTTTTTTTTTTTTGAGACAGGGTCTCACTCCCATTACCCAGGCTGGAGAACCATGGTGTGATCATGGCTCACTGCAGCCTTGACTTCCCAGGATCAGGTGATCCTACCTCAGCCTCCTGAGTAGCCGGGACTACAAGTGCACCACCATGCCCAGCTAACTTTTTGTATTCTTAGTAGAGATGGGGTTTCGCCATGTTGACCACGTGGTGGCTAGATATTAAATAACTCAAAACTCCAAGTAATTTTTTATTTATCTAATTTATGTCTTTATGTTAATCTATCTGATAGAGTTACTCTCCCAATCTTTATTGCTGGATAGTCAAGTATTTCAGAAAAATTTAATAGACAGTAAAAGGTTAGAGTTCCACATTCTATAACTAATAAATATATGTAAGAAAAATCCAGTTAGTTGTGGAAAAAAATGTAATTGTGAAGATTAGGTAAGGCATAATGTGTAATTTAAATTCATGAATATATATAATTTAAAATCTTGCAATAAATTCGTATTAATCTTTTACCTAATAACCATCATTTGGAAGTACTTTGATTATTTGATGATCACTTGATTTTATTTGGTTCCATTTTATTTTTTTCTTTTTATTCTTAAAATAACTCTAACCTACTTAAAATGTTTTTTGGGGGGTGGGTATAAAAATGCAAATGATAAAAATCACATTTCAATTAATTCTTGGTAGTAATTAATCTGTGTCCCTTTTTTTCTATCCTAAATATGTATAAACATGATAGGCATTTTATGAGTGCATATTGCTGTGCTCACTGTATATATAATTAAATGTTCTGTAAAACATAAATTCAAGAAAATTTTCTGTTATTGACCTATGGTTGCTTTGAATCTTTCTACTCATCAAGCTACATATTTGTTCATGTTTATATGTTTCACCTAGGGGCTTAATCATCTATTATGCCATTTATTCTGTGGGAAAGTGTGTTCTCAATTGTGGATACAGGGTGAACCACACATCTTCCCCCTATCCACTAGGCATGCATGAATGATGTCATGAAACTAGTGGCAGAAAGGAGGGTATACGGTAATATTTAAGAACATGGATTCTAGAGTAAGGCTACACAGGCACCAATGATAACTAGTTATGTGACCCTTGGTAAGTCAGTTAACCTCAATCAACTTCATTTTTCATACCTTTTAAATGAAAGTTATAATAGCATCTTTATTATAGGCTCTTAAGAGTTAAATGATAGAGTAATATAAATATTTAATACATTACTTGGCATATAGTTTACGTTCAGAGAACAAATAGGGAAATGCTATGGCCACCTGAGGCATATTACTTTGTTCCAAACATGTCTAGATGACCAAACTTCTTAGTTTATTACTTTTAAGTATACATTTTTAAGTGTATATATGTATATATGTGTGTATATATGTATAATGTATAAGTATATATTCAAGTGTATATGTGTATATAGGTATACACATAGAGTTTTAATATTTATATTTCTGAAGAAAATTAAGATTCTATTATAGCTATTGCACATTAAACATGATGCATATAAATATTATCACTAAATTAACTATATTAAATTATAGTAAAAAGGCATATTTTAAACAGAATTATTGAGATACATTATGAAGGGAGTAGTAATATATTTTCTGCATTTTTAGTGTGAGATGAGGTGTATAATTTTCCTTTAATGACTCTACTTAGTGGGAAAATAAGATTGGTTATAGATTCCCAAATAATTAAAGGTCTTAAATAGGCTGTCTATGAAGTGGTCTTATTTGAATTTGAGCAGTCACTCTGTATTACTTTGCTAAACTGTGCGGTTTTATACGATAAATTTAAATCCACAAGTTTGTAATATACTAATGAAATCAAATGTTAATGTCCTACAATATGAAGGCATGTGTCTACTAGAATAAACATTCTGAAAAAGAGACACTATTTGTGTAAATCATCTTGAACCTCAATGTTCTTCAGCACAACTCATGCAGCAACAAGGTTAGATATTGTGTAGTTTTACTCATTTCCCTCAACTTGATATTGCTTCTGATTTGTGTTTGCTTAATTTGTGTTTGACGTGGATGTTAAGCAAACTTAAAAATCTACAGATTCTATTAGCAACATCTTTGATCTTATGAATTTCAGCAAGTACCTATATTGGATATAGTAAGTTTAAGTCCCAACTTTTAAAAAACTGGGCATATTCATAGATACACACACACACACAAAAAAAACAGAAACTGTGCATATGAGAGCCAAATATAGCAAATAAGAAGTAGTGGGAGATTTTGTTTGGTTGGTCACTGACTTTAAAAAAAAAACTTTTTTATCTTTGTGAATAATTAAAAGGATGACTTTTAAAGAAAGTATACATTTCTTGACCCAAACATAATGATAATGAGATAGGACAATCACTGACCTTGAAATCAAAACTCTAGTTGTTTACTGGCATATGTGTTGTTTGGTAAATTTGTGCTTAAATTTCTTTTCAGAAATACAGATTTCTTAAAGTTTTTTTTTTTCTTTTCTTTTCTTTTTTTTTTTTAGAGACAAAGTCTCACTCTGTCACCCAGGCTAAAAGTCTCACTCTGTCACCCAGGCTAAAAGTCTCACTCTGTCACCCAGGCTGGAGTGTAGTGGTACAATCATAGCTTACCGTAACCTTGAACTCCTGGCCTCAAGAGAGCTTTTGATGTTGGCCTCCTGAATAGCTAGGGGTGTAATTTTTTTTTTTTTTTTTTTTTTTTTTTTTTTTTTTGGTCTAGATGCCCTCTCTCTCTGTTTCCCAAGTCAGGTCAAATTCCTGGCCTCAAGCAATCTTCCCACCTCCGTCTCCTCAAGTGCTGGGATTACAGGTGTAAGCCACTGTGCCTAGCTGGGTATTTTATTTTAAAATCCTTTGAAATCAAACTTGAGAGATTGTGAAAAATTATCATAATCTTAAAATACATTTCTAATGTTACTATGCAATGAAGCATTCCTGAAAATTGTTTTATGTACTTTTGAACAATCAGCTAACTTGTTTCTATGATTCGAGAGCAACATAGCCATTATTCCTTTGGAGTAAGGTAAATCAAGTGAGATATTTTGGCTATTACTTTCTGAATTAAAATAAATTTGGGGTTAAAAGATGTTAAACTATAGCCTAGACATAAATAAGCAGTATGCATTCTACAATACATTTCATTACTTAAACCGAGTCAATATTGTTAGTGTAATGACTTTAATAAAAGTACAGAACTTGGAATATAAAGTACTTCACTGTCTTTTTTTTTTTTTTTTTTTTTTTTTGAGACGGAGTCTTGCTCTGTCGCCCAGGCTGGAGTGCCGTGGCCGGATCTCAATTCACTGCAAGCTCCGCCTCCCGGGTTCACGCCATTCTCCTGCCTCAGCCTCCTGAGTAGCTGGGACTACAGTCATCCGCCACCACGTCTAGCTAATTTTTTGTATTTTTAGTAGAGACGGGGTTTCACCGTGTTAGCCAGGATGGTCTCAATGTCCTGACCTCGTGATCCGCCCGCCTCTGCCTCCCAAAGTGCTGGGATTACAGGCTTGAGCCACCGGCCCGGCCCTACTTCACTGTCTTAATGTGTGTTGCTTTACTGACTCTTCCTTACCTGGTAATGCAAGCACAAACTCCAATCACATATTGAAATCGTTAAAATACACAATGCAATAAAAAACACAATGTTTACTCTTACTTCCACTTAATACACCCATGGCACTTCAGACGGTTTGAAGGTATACACAGGTGAATGTGTTGAGATACTTAGATTCAGGTAAATGGAGTTCCCCAGAGAGAAGCAGAGACATAACTGGTGCAAACTTCGACCTTGCTGAAAAATTTACCACTTCTAAAAACTAAAATATATTTCTATACAATAAGCTCAAGCATTTTTACTTTTATTGTTTCAATTTTAAAAAAAAACTGAAATCTCTTGGCTAGCACTTCTTTAGTGAATATTTACTCAATATTTTTAACATTGAGTAAATCAAATTTCTAGTCTCCCGAGCATTATATGCCTTGTGTTCTGAAGTTGTGCCATATAAACAAATTGTTTTTCTAATCCTTTTGTATTTTTTAAGGTATATGAAAAGTTCAATCTAATCTGTCCGACATCATCAAATTTTTATTCCCTAACCTTGATTTTATTTGCAAACAAAACTCAATTTCCAAAGATATAAATTGTTACCTATATAACTGGATTATGGACTACAAATCAATACATTTGATATTATCATAGTTAACGTTTCAGAAAATTGTGTCACAAATAGTACTATACACTAGTCTTGTTTTATTCTTTTTAATAACCCAGTTTTAGTATCAATATTATGTTTTTATTTCAGCATAATCTTTCAAAGTAGAATAAAATGACATAATAACTTAAAACTTAACAAATTATGCTAAAGAATTTATCTACCTAGCTAAGTTATTTTTCCTGTTATTAGTTTTTATAATGCTACTATTCACATCCCCTCCAGAAAAACTTATTAGAATTCTTATTTTGTTTTCATACAATAAGTCCCAGAAAGAATCCTTAAGGAGGATTAAGAAGAATCAGTCATTAAACCTAATTATAAAACCGAGATTTCTTATTAAGCACTTCCATATACATTATCGCCTTAAAACAACCCCTCTTATGTAGAAATTAATATTGCCACTTAATGGATTATGAAAGAAAGTCTCACAGACTTGCTGAAGTCATACACCTTGCAAGTAGCTGATCTAAGGCTCAAACACACTCTTCTCACTAAAGGAACAAAGTATCTTCCACCAGAGCAATCAATTAAAATTCAATATTTACTGTGCATCCACATTTGACAGTTAGTCATAAATGCTTAAGGGCATTGACTCAACCTTCCTCTGTCTCTTTCTGAAGCCCATGTACAAACAGAGAGAGAATTTTACAGATGAGAAAATGGAGCCATAGAGAGATTAAAGTTCATGCTACAGGTAACAAGCTAGTAAGATCCAGAACTAAAATTGAAGAATGGAGGATTGTATTTTAAATCCAGCCTATCTAAAAATAAAACAAACAAAAAAAAAGTGACAGGATGCTATCCTAGTTACAGCACATTATTCCTTCCTAGTATGCTGGGTGTACAAGTGTTCCAGAAGTGCTTATCTTGAGGTTTAGCCAATTACCTCTATATTCGTTATATTTAGTCTCCCTTTTATTAGATTGGTGCAAAAGTAATGGTGGTTTTTGCCATTAAGAGTAATGGTCATATTATATTGACTCTCATTTATTATATTGCTTTTCTCTCATATGTTTAATCGTTTTATATTTCATTAAGTTCTGATGTGCTCATTACTAAGTTCTTTACTAGTTTGTTATTATTATGTTTGGTTTTAATCAGGTGATTATTTTCTAACTACTTAAATGGACACATAGGCTTGCATTTAGGCTATCTTGTACTTCTTTACATTAAAAGTGTTCTTGTGATGACAACCTTAAATAAACTCCACATATTTTGACAAGTGCTTATATTTTTATATAACACTGATAATTTTTAAATTTCTTTGAGACTTTCTTGTGTAAACCATGGGTTATTTTTAAGGGTGCTTTTTTTAGTTTCTTGAAACAAAATATTTTTTAAGGCTATTAATTATTATTCCATCATAAACACACACACACACACACACACACACACACACACACACAAATGTCTGAGAACTCAGTCTATTTGTAAATTTTTTGAAATTTATTGAAACTTTCTTTTGTGACCTCACGGACAATAAGCTTCTATCATTATTTCACATGTTCTTAAAAGTCATATGTATTCCAAGTGACATCAGCAGAACAGTTGAATAAAAATCCCCAGACAGGCTGGGTGTGGTGACTCATGACTGTAATCCCAGTACTCTGGGAGGCCGAGGCAGGCAGATTGCTTGAAGTCAAGAGTTTGAGGCCAGCCTATCCAACATGGCGAAACCCCGTCTCTATTAAAAATACAAAAATTGGCCGGGCGCGGTGGCTCAAGCCTGTAATCCCAGCACTTTGGGAGGCCGAGACGGGCTGATCACGAGGTCAGGAGATCGAGACCACCCTGGCTAACACGGTGAAACCCCATCTCTACTAAAAAACACAAAAAACTAGCCAGGTGTGGTGGCGGGCGCCTGTAATCCCTGCTACTTGGGAGGCTGAGGCAGGAGAATTGCTCAAACCCAGGAGGTGGAGGTCACACCATTGCACTCCAACCTGGGCAGCAGAGGGAGACTCCGTCAGAGAAAAAATAAAATAAAATAAAAATCCCCAGACAATTTTCCCCTACAAAGACACTGATTTAACAGGAATACATAGTCCAAAAAGCCTTAATGAGAACTCTGGAACCAATTAAGAGGTTGCAGCACCCTAAACAAATGAAAAGCCACAAACAGCTGCATTCAAATTGTTACAAAAAAGAAAAAAAGCCTTTGCCTTTCACCCGTGATAGCCCTATGTGCTATCAAGACAGCATTATGTGCTCATTTTGTGTCCCTATATAACATTTTGGTAATTCTTACAATATTTTTAACTTTTTAATTATTATTATCATCTGTTATGGTGGTCTTTGGTCATTGATCTTTGATGCTACTATCATAATTGTTTTGGGGGTACCACAAGCTGCATGTATATAAGACAGCAAACTTACTAACCGTTGCGTGTGTTCTGACTACTCCACCAACCAGCCATCCCCCCATCTCTCTCTCTCTCTCCTCAGTTCTCCCTGTTCCCTGAGACACAACAATATTGAAAATAGGCCATTTGCTAACCCTACAATGGCCTCTAAATGTTTAAGTGAAAAGAAGAGCTGCATGTTTTTCACTAAAGAGCTAGAAACGTCTAATTAGTGAGGAAAGCATGTCGGAAACTAAGATAAGCTGAGAGTTAGGTCTCTTGCATGGAACAGCCAATTGTGAATGCAAAGAAAAAGTTCTTGAAGGAAATTAAAAGTACTACCCCAGTGAACACAAAAATGATAAGAAAGCAAACTAGTTTTAGTGCTGACGTAGAGAAAGTTTTCTTGGACAGAAGATCAAAACAGCCACAACATTTCCCATCAGTCAAAGCCTAATTCAAAGCAAGACTCTAACTCTCTTCAATTATTGAAGGCTGGGAGAGGTTCAGAAGAAAAGTTCAAAGCTAGCAAAGGTTCGTTTATGAGGTTTAAGGAAAGCAGCTATAACAGAAAAGTGCAAGATGAAACAGCAAATGCTGATGTAGAAGGTGCATCAAGTAATCCAGAAGATCTAACTACGATAATTGAGGAAGGTGGCTGTATGAAACAACAGATTTCCAAAGTATACAAAATAGTCTTCCATAGGAAAAATATGTCATCTAAGACTTTCATAGCTAGAGAGGAGAAATCAATGTCTGGCTTCAAAAGACAGGCTGACTGTTTTGTTAGGGGCTAGTGTGGCTGGTGACTTTAAGTGGAAGCCAATACTAATTTACTGTTCCAACCTAGGGTCTTTAAGAATTATGTTAAATCTACTCTGCCTAGGCTCAATAAATGGAGCAACAAAGTCTATATGACAGCACATCTGTTTAGAGAATGATTTAGTGAATATCTTAAACCCACTGTTGAGACCCACTGCTCACACAAAAAAATCCTTTTCAAAATATTAATGCTCATTGACAATGTATATGGTCACTTAAAAGCTCTGACAGAGATGTACAAGGAGCTTAATGTTTTTTACATGCCTGATAACACAACATCCATTCTGCAGCCATGGTTCAACCAGTAATTTTCACTTTCGATTCTTATTAATAGATACATTTTGTAAGGCTATAGTGGCCACAGGTAGAGTGATTCCTTTGATAAGTTTGGGCAAAACAAATTGAAATTTTTCTGCAAAAAATTTATTATTCTAGGTGCCATTAAGAACATTTGTGATTCATGGGAGAGGTCAAAATATTAACATTAACAGGAGTTTGAAAAATGTTAATTCCAACTCTTATGAATGCCTTTGAGGAGTGTTTAAGACTTCACTGGAGGAAGTAACTGCAAATGTTGTGGAAATAGCAAGATAACTAGAATTAGAAATGGATCCTAAAGAAGTGATGGAATTCTGGCAATCTTCTGATAAAATTACAACAAATAAGGACCTACTTTTTATGGATAAACAAAGAAAGGGGTTTCTTGACATGAAATCTACTCCTGGTAAGGATGTTATGAACATTGTTGAAATGATGACAAAGGATTTAGAATATTACAGAAACTTAGTTAATACGGCAGTGGCAGAGTTTGAGAACATAGACTTCAATTTTGAAAAAAATTCTGCTGTGGGTAAAATGCTATCAAACATCATCACATGCTACATAGAAATCTTTCATAAAAAGAAGCGTCAATCAGTGCAGCAAACTTCATTGTTTTATTGTAAGAAATTGTCACAGCCATTCCAACCTTTAGTAACCACCACATTGATCAGTCAGCAACCATCATCATCAAGGCAACACCTTCCACCTGCCAAAAGATGATGATTTGCTGAAAGTTCTGATGATTGTTAGTAATTTTTAGCAATAACGTATTTTTAATTAAGGTAGGTACATTTTCTAGACACAATGCAATTGCACACTTCTTAGACTTCTGTATCGTATAAACATAACTTTTATGTGTACTGGGAAGTCAACACATTTGTGTGACTCACTTTATTTCAATATTTGCTTTATTGTGGTAGTCTGGAACTGAGCCTACAATCTCTCTGAGGTATGCCTGTATAAGTTAACACTACTGTACTGCACACTTAAAAATGGTTAAGATGATAGATGTTATGTGATGTGTTATTTACTTTGTTTCACAAACAACAAACAAATAATTTTAAAATGCATGTTTTAAAATAAATATGTTAAATTCAGAAACTACATGTTTTGAAATTTTTTATTTCTTTCCATATTTCTGAGAGTAGTTTTGTATAGCTAAGGCTAAATTATTAAGCATATGAAAATTGCTGTTAATTATACCTTGTTAATCTCTGGGATTGGATTGTTTCTACCAGCTACCATAAGACTAGTTAACAATGAACAGAACAATTTAGTAATTGGGATTAAAGTCTTCTGGTTAAAAGAATATTAGAACGTGACCACTTCATCAAATATGCTTTGAAAGAGGTAATATTTTATACAAAATTATAATGACAAGTTTACATAGGGATGCACATTTCCAAATGATTTATGTGAATTTATAAAATTTATTTTTATTTGGTAATGTAGTTGTGATTTCAGCATTTTGTAGGTGGAGGATGTGAATGTGAAATCAAAATGAAAGTTGTTTTGTGAGATGTAGTGTGCTTTCTTTCTCTTTTTATATCTAAAGAAAAATCACATTTCACTGTTAGTTTTGTCAAAACTCTTATGTTAGCTTTTTATTATGACGTATAACCTATTGATTTGTTTCCCTATCATTTATGGCCCTTATTGTATTTGTATGAAGAAATTATTTTTAAAGAATACATTCTTTCTATTTTTTCGTTTTAATTTTGACTATTAACATAATAATGATTTATTTTGATTATTTGTCTTGAATTTTTTTAACTTCTGCTTTCAAACTCTGTCTTATTTTATTTTAAATGTAGACAATATATTATATATTATGTTTTTACAAATAGCATTTCTGTACTTTGAATTATAGTTTAATTCATTTTTAATTGTAATTGGTGTTATATTTACACTTACTATATCATCTAATGTTTTTAAACGTTAGATGTTTAATTTTTTTTTCATTTTTTTATTTTCTGTTTTATCTTTTGTTACCTGGATTGCATTTTCTTATTCTATTTATGTGCTTAATAAACATATACATATATAATTATATAAAGCATACATATTCTGTATGTTGTATATGTTTTGGTATATTATAATTCTAGTTTTATAATATTTTCCCATAAGTTGTAATGGTAAAAATATTACAGTTTTTACATTATAAATTATATTTTTATTATTTTAACAAATATCCCTGTTTGCATGTAAAGTTATATTGGAATAATTGGAAATCTAATTAAACAACTCTTCTCTTAATACTTCCACTTTTTTTTCTTTTTCTGGTAACTTCCAAAACACGAATTTTTTCTTTAGTAATGTGGTAGATTAATTTATTTGTCCTAATTCTTCATTTCTTCCCTATAGTAGATGTTTAATATACATCTGTGCTTTTTCTCCAGTGGCTTTGAGGTCCTACTCCTACAACAGGCAAAGCGTACAGTGCAGCCACAGTGACTTTCAGCTTAGCATAGAGATTTTCTTTAGTAGTAGCAATGTGAGTGGATGTGAAATAAACAAAGGATTGAAATGTGCTCACTTGTTTTGACTTGCTCTATTATGATTCTACCAGTTACCGTAGACTAGTTTACAATGAACAGACATGTAAATGAGAAAATATTAGCTGCTTTGGTCTTTGAAATTTAAAAATTTTTAAATTATTTCAGAGTGCCTAACAGTAGAAGCTGTTTATATACTGCTATTAAGCCTATAAATCTAGTTACTTTATAATTACCTTCTCTAATATAGATTGTTCACCCAAAGCAATTTATAAAGTATAAGATAGTGACTTGAACCCACCACTCCACTTAGAAAGAGTTCATTGACAAAGCCTTTGAAGATCCCTGTGTTCCCCTTTCTTATAATCCTGTTTCTCTCCTATCCTAAATTTTATGTTTCTATTACTTAACTTTAAATTTTATTATTCATGTATATATCTTTATATATACATGTATACATGAATATTGTATGTGTATAATATACATATGGATACATACAATCCACATTATATGTGTGTCACATATGTCTCTAAATAACTTTAGAGATATTTATTATTTTGAGAGCATTTCTTATATTTTATTCAGAGTTATGATTAATTGGTTGATTGATTTGACAGCAGTTATAGTAGTTGCTGAGTGAATCTCTAAGGGCCATCAATTTTCTCTCTTTTTTAGTAATCCCAGTCTTGAAATTGGGAAGGAAAACTAACTCATCGGCCTCATTATACATGGACCAAGTAGTCAAAAATACACTTTAATATTTTGTATAAAGAATTCTTTAAAGTGTTGTTCTTTTGATATCAGGATTTTTATGATCTAACTGATTATAATTACAGACATTTTTTTCCATTATACTCAAGAATGATGAATGACCAAAAAGGCACTCTATAGAAATCTGATTATTCTAATCTAGTTTAAAATTAGAGGACTCTGAGGCAGTAATTTTGAGTAACAAAGCAAAGATTGTTTTGTGATTCCAGACTCCTCCTTTATTTAATTAAAGTTGTTTAAAAAAAAAATTGGGATTAAAGTGTTCTGGTTAATAGAATATTAGAACATGACCACTTCATCGAATATGCTTTGAAAGAGGTAATATTTTATACAAAATTATAATGACAAGTTTGCATAGGGATGCACATTTCCAAATGATTTATGTGAACTTATAAAATTTATTTTTATATGGTAATGTAGTTCTGATTTCAACATTTTGTAGGTGGAGGATGTGAATGTGAAATCAAAATGAAAGTTGTTTTGTGAGATGTAGTGTGTTTTCTTTCTCTTTTTATATCTAAAGAAAAATCACATTTCACTGTTAGTTTTGTCAAAATTCCTTATGTTATCTTTTTATTATGACATATAACCTATTGATTTGTTTCCCTATCAATTATGGCCCTTATTGCATTTATATGAATAAAGAAATATGAAAATGAATAATAGCAGTGGAGTGTTTTAGTTAGTTTCACAATGCAATTTTGTTCTAATTATTGGTGTCATTTTAGTTTCTGTACTCCACAGCCTAGCATCAGCCAAGAAAGAAGGTAGTCATGAATACTGTTTAAAACACAAAACTTCCAAGTATCCTTTGAAATAAAATAAAGATTCATCATTTGCTCACTATTTTATTAGGATGTTCTTTGGGTTTTAATATCAGGTAGTATTATAAGATACAGAAATATTTCCTCAAAAATATTTATTACCTTATTAAGGTAAACTGTCTTCCCTGCCGGTGGACAATATTTTACAGTTAAAAATACAGAATTCTATAAACTTCACGGTTGGAGTCCAGCCACTTTTTAGCTGACAACACTATAACGATTACTTTCATTCTAATTTTAAAGACAATAGTAGCAGCACTTCAATTAACCAATTAATCAAAATAATATTCAAGTTTCTGCACATCTAGTTCATAAAGGCTCTCCCTACAGCACATTATTTCAAATGAATGCCACCTCCTGCTATGGTGGGTGTTCTGCTGGCCTAGAAAAGCAAGGAGTTAGCTCTTTCCATTGCAATGAAAAAAAGTTAACAACACTGACACTTAAGTGACCATAATTAGTCCACTGAGATTAATTCAAGAACTTTGTACCTCTCCTAGTACCATCGTCAGACTTATAGCACCCTCTAAATTGCAGCAGCTCATTGGTTCATTTTCCAAATGGTGTTCTCATTAGAATGCTCTAGAAGCTCAATTTTTTCAAAACGATCTTGGGTACTGCAGGAAGCCGCCTCAATCAAAGAAAGCCTAGAGGGAGACCTTATGTCTTCAAATTGTGGTGTATTTTCTCAGTGTTCATATGAGAAAGACAAATCAAATGACCGCATATTAAAAATAAATTATGGTGATTGATAATGTGAAGTAACATATAAATATGTTTTCTGGTCACATATCACACAACAGACATGTTAATTTTATTTTAATGCCTTTGTATGGTAGTAGAAAAAATATATAAAACTTTTTTAAAGATTATTTTAAAAATGCAAACAGTATTTTTTTAAAACTGTTTTAAATACATTTCCTCTAAAAACTGGGGAAATCAAAGTCAATTATCTGTGAATGTGCCCTAAAATTATTAAACACATTTTGGTGAGTATAGAGGAAAGGAAGCAGCAGAGTAATGAAAGAGACAAAGATAATTTTAGCACAGTAGGAAATATGAAAGAAGTGAAATGTCCACTAACATACGCAAATTTCTCAATGTTTCACTTTATTTTTGAGCCAACATACAAAACAGTATCTATGAGAAATCAGAAGACTTGCCTATACATTGAGGAAGTAGACAAATGCTGATCTTCAAAAGCAAAACTCTATTATTTGTTAAGGATGTCTTCAGTCACTATAGCACCTAAAACAGTTTTGGATAGATTTGAGAATACATTATTTGACTCTTAACTTTAGAATTTGTTGCTTCACACCATTGAGAAACTTGAATATGCAGCTGATTTAAGAGATATGGGGACACAAATAATGACATCAGAGGCCTGTTTCTCCATTTCTCAGCCCTGCTTATTTCTATATAGACATCTGCTTATAATCAGTATTGTCCTCCTGAACAACACAATCACCATTATTTTAACCTCAGTGACCCGAATAGGGAAGTACATGCTCTCACCTAAGTTACATCAAGAGAAAGGGATAATATTTTCAACAAAAAAGTTTTGGTATTGAGCCAGGTTTGGTGATCTATCCATTCTTAAGCCAATCACTCCGGCCAGAGTCACAAGATCATTTTCACAATAATTCCACTGAGAAGACATTCTATGGATTCTGTCACAAAATAATGTGATTCTCCTACCAGGAAAATAACGAAAGGGGTACTGAAGCAATGAAAACAGAAATAAAATATTCATCCCAGAGAAGGGGATACCAAAGACATATGAAGTTGTTACTGATCTGATGCAAAATTTTTATGCAGATTAGCTCACAGATGCTTTGTGGACATTAAGAATGTCAGAGATAATTAGGAAAAGCCATTGAATGTTCATTGAAATGAAAATGAAATATATCAGACTATCCTTATGTACTTTTTGAAAGGATTTTGAGACTGGTAAATCAAGAGGGCTTTATAGATATAATGCACTTGAAATCTTTCATAACAAATTAGTGGAAAACATGATGAAATTTAGACTAAGAACATTTCATTAATGGTAACTACTTAAACAACCTTACCAGAAAATGTTCACTAAAGTAACAATATTAACCTGAAGGAAATTGTTTAAGGTTTTGTTCCAGATCTTAATTCAATTTTTTTCAATGTCTTTTGATGAAGATATTGAAAATAGGTTAGTGACTTGTGTGGGTTATAGAAAACTTGTGGGGGTAATGATATGTTGGATGTCATATCTGAGATCCAAAAATATCCTAACACAGTAGATTAACAATGTAAATGATGATGAGATAAAAGTTAATTTAAACCTTAACATACAGAAAAAAATTACAACAAAACTTTTACACAGCCTGTTGGTTATGCCTAAAGGTGAACATTGTGTATTAACAGAGGCTCATTAGACTGAAGAACACTGGCGTGACAGAACCTCAACACACGTTAGCAATGCCATACTTCTGCGAAAATGAATTAAAATTATGATAGCACATATTAATAAATGTTATATTGTGATAATGATAGGTGGTATTTGGGTTTGAGTGCTGTCATAGTCTTAGAGATAAATTTGAGTGTGTCCAAAGGAGACTGTTAGAAGAAAAGAGCTGAAGATGTTCCTATTGGAGGGGAGAATATTTAGGGGAAAAATAAAAACTACTTACAAGTACTTGAAAAACTTTCACGTAATTTGGAATTCAGCCTTATTCTTTCTGCTTCCAAAGCCTGTATTAATATTTGAAGTTTAGAAGTCTGGGAAATTTTTCTTCCAGACATTTTGATTTTCACTTTAGTTTTGCAATGATTTTTTAAAAATGCTTTCATTAGTTACTCAATTTCCTATGATGATAAAATGTCAGTCTGAGATTAGGAAGCCATTTATTTGTGTCATTGAAAGGGAATTTCATGCAACAAATATTTGACTGGACTAGGTAACTTTAAATCCAAGTTCAAAATATTACTGCTTTGAATTTCTATAAAATTATTCATAACTGAATGAAGCAGGTGATTGGACATATCTGGCTGAAAGAGTAGTTTCTAAGGAAGGTCACAGAGAAATAGCCTGTCTAGCTGGCAGTAACAACTTATCATCATTTTACAAAAAGTAGAGCTAAAGACTAAAACACAAAGGATCCTCTAACGTTTATGAGATAAAGAAGAATCGTCTCTTCCTAGAATTGTTTTAGGGTGGAGAACTATGTACACAGTTTTATAAAAGCAGCTATTAAAGATAGTGAAAGTAGAGATTAGCAGTCTGAATTAAGGTTAGTACTAATTAGGGATTACTCCTTTATTATAGAACATTCAATATATTTATTAGTTTATAACACACAGGAGAGTTAAAATGTATTACCAAAAAAAGGAAAAAGAAATACCTGCTTTCATACCATTCATCTTAAAATGGATCCTTTAAAACCCAGTGTGCTCTGCTCCAATTAGATCTTTCATTTCCCAGCAGAGGTGAACACTACTCAATTATGTGTATATTTTCCATTTGCTTTTTTGTATAGTTTTATCAAAAAACTGCATATCACTATATAATATGTTTGTGTTTTACACGATTTGACAATTACACTAATTGGTTTTTGTATGTATTCTTCTGCGACTTCCTTTTTCAGATCAGAAATTCATCCAAGTTGTTGTATGAGCTGTAGACCCTTCACCATCACTAGTACTAGATTCCATTGGATTTTATGTATCTACTCCGCTCCTCATGGAATTGTTTTTTGTTTGTTTCTAGTTTTTCATATGTCTGTAGTTGCACAAATGCAAGTGTATCTTCATAGTAATGGTACTCAAAGTTTGTCCTATGGCCAGCAGTATCACTTGGGAACTTGTTAAATAGGCAGATTCTTCAGACTCACTCCAGACCTGCTGAATCAAAAACTCTGGGGGCAGTGGGGTACAGTTTTTAATAACCTGTCCAGGTGAATCTGATGCACTTTCAAGTGTAAAAAACCACTGATATCTCGTATATTTCTAGGAATGAAATTGTTAGGTCATACTTTATAAATCTTCATGATAATACATGTTTTTCTAAAATGGTTATACAAATTTTCAACTCACGCAAAATTTAATATGAGCTTCCATTGTTCTATTTCTTCTAACAGTTGACATTGTCTGACTTTTCATAGTTTTCTAAGAATTTTTGAAACATATATAGATAACCGATTCTATTGAATACTCTTTTGTTGTATCTACTACTATAATAATATTTTTCACTTTTAGTATATTAATGTAATGAATAAATTATGTTGACTGTTTAATCTTAAATTATTTTAGCACTTCTGGTGTAAACCTACTTTTGTCTACTTTTATATGTTGGTGGCTTCTATGTCCTAATATTTTTTATTTTTGCATCCACATTCATAAATGATATTGGTCTATTATTTTTTCATTTCCATGAACATTTTGTTTGACTTTTAAAATGAACTGGGTCTGGTGGTTTTTTGATTTGCCTGTTTAGTTTTTGGTGCTTGGGAAGATATTTATAATTAACAACTTGATTCCTTCAATGGTTTTGAACTATTTACGATTTTATTTTTAATACTTAATCATTTATATTTTATTGAGAATTTATCTACTTTTCATCTTTAAATTTATTGGCAAATATTGCCCAGGATTTTCTCTTAATATTGAAAAAATATAATTTGCATCTGTATAGTTACGTCCCTTTTTCATTCCAAATAATCTTTAGGTTCTTTCTGTTTACTTTGTTAATCTCATATGTTACTTTCTTTTAGTCGTTTTAAGGCAGTAGGACATTTTGCTCAGTGGCCCCCAAATCAAAGGAATTTATTTCAGATTCAAATATAGCCGGCATTTGTTTTGTGCTATAAGAAAAGTAAAAAGAAAATGTGCTAACGGTTTTGGAGGATAAAGCTATATATACTATAACAATTCAAAATTAATGAGAACAGGATCTTTATTAGTCTTACCCATGTACCTCTAATTTTTAGGTTAGTGTCTATAATCATGCTTACCTAGTGTTCAGTACATTTCTTTTTAAAGAAGGAACTGACTCACTTTGGGAGGCCGAGACGGGCGGATCACGAGGTCAGCAGATCGAGACCATCCTGGCTAACCTGGTGAAACCCCGTCTCTACTAAAAAATACAAAAAACTAGCCGGGCAAGGTGGCGGGCGCCTGTAGTCCCAGCTACTCGGGAGGCTGAGGCAGGAGAATGGCGTGAACCCGGGAGGCGGAGCTGGCAGTGAGCTGAGATCCGGCCACTGCATTCCAGCCTGGGCGACAGAGCGAGACCCCGTCTCAAAAAAAAAAAGAAAAAAAAAGAAAAGAAGGAACTGACTTATTGAAGAGTATGCACTCTGAATTCAGCCCCCCACCCTCCCACACACCTTAACAAGAAAGTGGTATCTTTTCAACAGTTCTTCTGACTAAAAATAAATTGATTCTGTAAAATAACTATACAATTATTCAGCACTGTATTACCAGAAAGATTTCTTGTGGATTTTAATGCAAGTAATTGTGAAATGTGAAATAAGTGCAAATTAGGTAACTACACTTACCTAGTAAGCACATTGTTTGCTTACTCAAACTTCTACTGTCTCTATTTCTAAAGTGACATCACTGTTACTGGCAAATGTGGATATCTTAACCATGTTCACTGAAACTAGTGTATCTATCCCTGTGTCTATATTAAAATTACCAGAAGAGCTTTAAATACCCCTGATCAATTGAATAGGAATCTCCCTAAATTGGACCTGGGCACAGAAGATTCAAATGTGTAGCAGTGTTTGAAAACCACTGGCATTAGTTAGACATCTGTCACAACTTGTGCTTTAAATTCATTTGTACTGTTGACTTATATGGGCCTTTATTAGAGGAGCAGTGTATTGAGGTCAAAAACCACTACAGCTAATAGCAGAGTACTCTTCCTGAACTAATTCAACCATTACAAGACACTTCAAAAGCAATTTCCTAATCTGTATTTTCACACTGTTGAAAAGGCTTAAATAGTATCCTATGCTTTGTCAAACATTTTCCCATGTTTTATATTTGATGCTTAATATATTTATCTTACCTTAAGCTCTTTCCTGATGTTAGTGAATGCTAATCTATTTTTAATAAAACTAGTCAGTCTCAGTTGGTAGTCAACAACAACAACAACAACAAAGATTGCTAATGTCTTGTGAAGCGTGGCAGAACATGCCACCTAAAATATGCCACTTTGGCATAAGTATTATTTTGAGCTAAGGCATGTGAAAAACAGAAAGTGCAAGAAGGACACTCTGACTTCCCCTTTTTCATCCTGAAAGAGGGAAATAAAGCCACTCTATGGAAGCTGTCGTTCTTATACCAGAAGGAAAATAGCATTCTTACGATCAGGAATGGCCATACAGACTGAGAGAAATCTGTAAACCTTGTAAACTAACTCTGACCTTCCTTGTTACTTATCCACCATTAACTGCCATATCTCAAATCCCTTTGTCTTGTCACATTTTCATAATTCACCACTTTTTGTTCAATTCAGTATACAAACTCAACTTTTTTTTTTTTTTTTTTTTTTTTTTTGAGATGGAGCCTCACTCTATCACCCAGACTGGAGTGCAGTGGCGCGATCTCGGCTCACTGCAAGCTCCGCCTCCCGGGTTCACGCCATTCTCCTGCCTCAGCCTCCGAGTAGCTGGGACTACAGGTGCCCACCACCACGCTCGGCTAATTTTTTGTAGTTTTAGTAGAGATGGGGTTTCAATATGTTCGCCAGACTGGTCTCGATGTCCTGACTTCGTGATTCGCCCACCTCGGCCTCCCAAAATGCTGGGATTACAAGCGTGAGCCACCGCGCCTGGCCTAAACTCAACTCTTAACTGCTCCTTTGGGTCTTGATTCTTTTGTGGGGACTCCCATGTCAATGTAAAATTTATAAAGTGCGTATGCATTTATCCCATGAATCTATCTTATGTCAGTTTAATGCTTACATCCAACTGGAGACCCTAAGAAGGCAGTGGAGTAATTTTTTCTTCCCTATACTTGAAACCAGCATTAAAACTCTTAGTAACAAAAGGACCTCAGATTGGAGTGAGTGATGTGGCAGAAGGAATGAAAGGGCATATTTTTAAAATGCAACTGACTTTAATCCATAAATAAGTACTTTTGTGAAAGAAAATGAGAAATGTTCATTTAATTGCTTCTGTCATAATTTAACTTGCATCATATATGTAGCTATTCTTTTCTTAGCCAGTCTTGCTTTTATCAGTCGAATCAGATAATTTCACTTTTTTTTTTTTTTTTTTTTTTTTTTTTAGCAAGTATAAGGCATCAGGTAATCATTGTCCAAAATACCTTCATAAACTAACTTGAGTTTGGTGATCTCTTTTTGTGACAATTTGCCATGTAATTTTGTTTTTGAGAGAAAACATTTTTTGTAGACTATGGTAGACAACTGTCTACCTTTCTTGTTTACTATTTGGGAACCCTTCCTGATTTCATTCTAAGGATTTGAATGAGACTTATCTCATCACCCAGCACTGTAGGTGAGCTCCATAAGCAGGTCTGTCCATCCAGTATATCTCATCTAATTTTATACTGTGGAGGGACACAGTGAGGAGCCCATGACCTGAGGCAGGCAAAGGAGATTCATTTCTAATGGGTAAAGCTATGGAGGCAACAAAAGGTGGCCATCTTCACCACTTTTGAAGAAAATTTGATTTATAATGACACAATTACAGAAGAAAGTAGAGCTGAGAATTCAAAGGTAAGGCCAGGAGTGGTGGCTCATGCTTGTAATCCCAGCACTTTGGGAGGCTGCCGCGGGTGGATCACAAGGTCAGGAGATCGAGACCATCTTGGCCAAGATGGTGCCAACATGGTGAAACCCTGCATCTATTAAAATACAAAAAAATTAGCTGGACATGGTGGCGCCGCCTGTAGTCCCAGCTACTCAGGAAGCTGAGACGGGAGAATCACTGGAACCCAGGAGACTGTGGTTGCATTGAGCCGAGATCGAGCTACTGCACTCCAGCCTAGCAACAGAGTGAGACTCTGTTTCAAAAAAAAAAAAAAGAAAGAAATGCAAAAGATCTCTAATTATGTACATTGAGTATTTAGAAACAACTATTTCCAATATACTTTTTAGTATGTAGATAATACATTCCCTTATCAGGCTAATACTTAGTTGTTTTTGCCAACTGCAAGAGTTTTGATTGCTACAATACTATCACTTTTTAAATGCTATCATTTGTGAGAAGTAACCTTGCAATATTTTATATGCCAAATAGGAAAGAAAAATTAAAAGTTATCAATTAAGCATTGTGCAATGAATCTCCAGTATCAAATTAGTGAAAATTTTAAAAACCGGTCAAATAGAAACAATGATTCACATATAGTATCACAAATATTGAAGAAAAGGGTTTTGCAAATGAAATATCCTCAAATGTGCAATTACAGAGACTGAGATGGTGGATGATATACCTCAGGTTATAAGGAGCCAGTGATTTTCACATGATAAATTTTTAGTTGTTGGATACCGTGACTCATGCCAAGTGTTTATTTTTGCTGGAACTTTAAGAGAATTAATATAAAAATAAAAGGATATGTAAATCAGTTGATTACTCATGATTTTAAGTAAATTCCTCCAAATGAGATAGAATCTGATCTGAACAGAACATTGGAAAACACACACACACACACACACACACACACACACACCCCTTAACACAGAGAAAAGAATTTTCCCCCAGGGATATGGTTTGGCTGTGTCCCCACCCAAATCTCATCTTAAATTGTAGCTCCCATAATTCCCATGTGTCATGAGAGGGACTCAGTGGGAGGTAAGTAAATCATGGGGGGCAGATGTTTCCCATGCTGTTCTCATGACAGTGAATAAGCCTCACGAGACCTGATAGTTTTATAAAGGGGAATTCTCCTATACAAGCTGTCTTGTCTGCCACCATGTAAGATGTGACTTTGCTTCTCTTTCACCTTCAGCCATGATTGTGAGGCCTCCCCAGCCATGTGAAACTGTGAGTCAATTAAACTTCTTTTCTTTATAAATTATCCAGTCTTGGGTATGTCTTCATTAGCAGCATGAGAACAGAATAATACACCCAGTTTTCATCATTTTCAGATATCTGACAGTGTGATAGTCATGTACATTTTATTGCTTAAAAGTCCCATTCCAAGCCCTGCACTAAAGGAAGGAAGCTGAAAACAAAAGAGAATAAGTTCCAAGACAGAGACAGAATTTGGCCATGGATACCTCCCCAGTATCTTCAGATTTACACAAACTGTCTAAAAATGGTAAAAATTAAGTCCACCACAAAAAAATAAGCAGTTAATTGAGTTTCACTCTGAGGTAGGGGTAGATTAACCATATTGTTTTAGATGTGAAAACCCAGACAGAAGCCACTTAGAGCCCAGCACCTATGCTGGAATACAGATTAAAAGCTTTTAGATACTTGCCTTTGGTAACCATCCCAAGGAGTAGATTGAGAGAAAATTGATGGGAAAAATTGCTGCACCAAGTTAGGTATAGGTGTTTTAAAATTGTTCTGTATTGAATAAAAAATGTGAATGCTGGGAAGCAAGCAATTGGGGAATATCTGCAATTAGTTCTGTCTGATCTGAATCTCTACATGCCAAGCTCCCCATCAGTATATATTGTCCCAGTGCAGTATGAAATCTAGGTTGGGCACATGACCAAAACCTAATTGGATAACTCCTAGCACTAGTCACAATATTCATTAAGAAAGCAAACAATGACTTCGTCTAAGCCGATGAAGGTTAACCCTGATGTTTGTTGAAGATATTAGCAAGAAGTGCCTTCTTGGCTCTAAAACTTCTACCTGTACAAACAATTTAGTTTAAGTCATGTTTAAACTAAGAATTAAGTCAAAGAGAAAAGCAGAACCTAATGAAGAAATCAAAGCCATAACAAAACTATTTGGGTCCCCAGATTTGTGCCTTAAGATAGCTTCATCCTTGGACTTTTTAGTTATTTGAGCCAATAAACTCCTTTTGTATTGCTAAATCTTGTTTAATTTGATTCTTTTCATTTGTCATCAAGTTAAGTAAGAACATAAAGTAGTAGTCACATACTCAAAAGCTGTTGGGACCAGGACCATCACACAAATAAAAGGAGTGAGAAACTGAGAAGGTTATAAAACCATAGGGATGCGCTGGGCCTGTGTGAATAAAAGAACATGTGACTGACCACAGGGAACATCAACACTCTGCTATACTGATTGTGGGAATGCAGACAATAATTTCATTTTTCTGGCCTTTAGATTATGACATGAATTTTAATATGAAGTCTTCTAAATTTGAATTTCTGGCAAAGCATATTATTTATTATTTAATAAAATACATCATCTAGGCCAGATCTTAGTAGGCCATGATTTTGTATATAATTACTTAAAATATGCAAATGATAATTTATCTATTCACATTAGAAAATGGAAAGTATTTATAAAAATTAGTTTTCACCTAAAATTGCTCATCCCCAATCATCCACCCTGATGTTTCTGAGTCCCTAATAGTAGGGGAAAAAAAAAATGATGTTTTGTAAATATTTCTATATCATATATTTTCTATCTTTTAAATCAGAGAATGTAAGCATCATATGTCTCTATAGGTAGGCAAGTGATGTGGAGAAGTGGAAGGAAATAATGCTTACTATGTTGAAAAGCATTCTATGTCATTAGAAAAGAAAACAAAACAAAAAAATGCAAGAAACAAAACAAATTTGTATATGGAGTTTGGTTGCTTAACTACCAGTTTGAGATATATGTCATATATTTTCAAGGAAAAGAAATATGTAAGAATATTTCTCTTATGAATTTGAAATGCATCCTAGCTGTTCAGAATGTATGATAGTATTCCTCTATTTTAATACTAAAAGGTAAGATTTTCCGTGTGTGTAATTACACCAATAAGAACTGGACAGGCTTTCTGAGTACCACACTCAGTGAAAGAAGAAAACGTTACTACATCAATATCAAAATGGTGTCTTATGAAAAATATAATTAGTTCCCTGGACATTTTGGTTTTCCTTTTTAAATTTAGTTATGTCCTGGATATGTATTGCACCATAATGAAGGTGAGAAAAATAAAAATCACTTTTGAATAACTGAAGCGATGTCTAATATGATCAAAGATATAAATTCAGAAATTATGAAGTAAAAATTACATTAATAGGAAGAACATGAATCCAATATAACAAGTATCAAGACCCCTCTAAAGTTCTGATCTTGGAAGTGTAAAATGTACATATATGTACATATATATATATATATGTGGAAGACTCCAACTGCCAAAAGTGAAGTGTTATGGACTGAATTGCCCCCTGCCCAAAATCATATGTTGAAGTCCTAACCTCCATTGTGTCAATTTGGAGCTAAAACCTTTAAAGAGATAAGGTTAAATGAGGTCATAAGGGTAGAGCCCTAATCCAATAGGTCTGGTATCCTTAGAAGAAGAAGAGAAGCCAGGGGGCTGGGGAGGGATGTGCACAGAGAAACAGCCATGTGAGGACACAGTGAAAATACAGTCACCTGAAAGTCAAGGTGAGAGGCTCTAGGAAAAACAAAGACATTGGAGGCTCCCTGATCTTGGACTTTCAACCTCCAGAACTCTGAGAAATAAATTTCTGCTGTTAAAGCCACTCAGTCTGTGGTATTTTATTGTGGCAGTCCTAGTAGACCAGTACAAGAAGGAACCCCCCTCAACTGTTTTTTCTGTGGATAAAAGAGTATTCTTCTCCCCATCTCACCAATAGATCTGCAAGCCTCAAACCAGGGCTCATTTCTTCCCTTTGTAGAATCACAAGGTGAAAGAAAAAGTAATAAAATTGTCACTTCAGCCCAGGCAGGAACTGGGAGTTGGTCATTTTCGTAAAGAAGAATGGGAAATCCCAGGAAAATAAGAAAGCGTAGGTACAAAAGGGGCACAGGGCTGCAGAAATTGAGGAGCAAACAGAGAGTTCTAGATGAGAGTTGGTGTGTTGGACTCATTGAAAGCACAGGGAGCACCCCTAAAATTCTGGGATATGAAATGCTACTCCAGTCTGAACAGCGGAATGATTTACCCGGATCAGAAGCCAATATCACAACTACCACCACAGTCATACACACTATTGTCTTGGAATGATTATCTATTCTCAATAAAGAAGTGATTGAAATTTCATTTGATTTGATAATCTGTTGGTCTTAAATAGACACAAAAACTGGTGAAGTACCATCCAGATAGAATAAGGGGTAGTTTCCTGCTACATGTTCATCTTATCAAAGCCAGGTGGATAAAGCTAATTCTCATAATCATATGGTGACTGGACAAGACAAGACACATGCTTTATACTCATGTTTATTATATTTAATAATAATAATAATAATTCATTATTTAATATTTATTCAAGTTTTTTTTTCCAAAAAGGTAAGCAAAGAAATGATTATTTTTAAATTGCCTGAGGATGATTGGTTCGAAAAAACTAAACTCCAGGTGGATAAATTAGCTATAAAAGAAAAAGCGGAAAAAATAGAAACAGAGGTAACCTTACCACAGTTCTTGGATAAGAACAAGGAAAAATCAACATTTTAAATATTATTCAAATTACACAGAAATAGCAGTATGCTTTCCTATATTATGAAAATGCTCTCTCTGTACATTCTAAAAAATAAATAAACCAAATAAAATAATAAGAAAGGAAAATGGGAAAGTATTTTCCCCCAAGTAGCACCTACCAAATTTTGACGTGCTTTTTTTTAATGCTTATGAAAATAACGCTAAAACTGACATAAATAAATGAACAATTACTATGTGTAGAAAATCGCAAAAGAGACTTTCTAGAAATAAACTTTTAAGTATAAAAAACAGGCTTGAATAACTTATCTTGAAATCTTTCTATGATAGGGCCTTGTCCCAATCTAATTTGATAATTATTTGCGTACATTATTAGTCCTTAATCTGTATTTCTCATACAAGACAAGGAAATAAACCTTCTGCCTTGACCATGGCACTGTAATATATATATTTTTCTCTTATATTCAATGACAAGGAAATTAGCCTTTACACAATCAATAGGATTTCATGCCAAATATTATAAGAGTTTAACATCTCAACTCAAAGAACAGTTAATGTTTTAAACACTCGCCCACCCATCTACTCCCTGCTGAACTTCCCACCCGTGTCAAACACTGATCTCCTTGTGAATCTTACTTACCATCCTGGAGAAATCTTGTAAGCTTTTTATTGATCTTAATTATTTTTTTTTTTCCAGTTAGACATTATGTTCCCTTTCAGATGAATATTACCAGTACTCTTGAAGTAACCTAAGAATATATGGTTTCCTTTCTTTCTTTTGTTTAAGCATCAGATCTAACCTACCCTGCCTCAATGTCCCCAGACAGCTCTTCCTTCTCTGACAATCTCAGATGGGATTTTGGTTTAACACAAGGAAAAAAGACAGCCTGACATTTTGATGTGTTAAGCTATGGTCTTGTCACCTTCTCTTTTCCCGTTGCAATGCACTTTTTCTGAATGGCAGTTAGGTTTTTACATTCTGAGTCTGCAGTGTTTGTTTATTCTCCAAATATTAGCCAGGGCAAATCCCAATTAACATACTAGAAGACACAAAGAAAACTTGTCATCTCGGGAAAAGAAATTCACAGAGTAAGTAATATAGAGTAACATTCTTTAATTCCCATCATTTCCATTAATATATAAGCTATTGCTAGTCACACTCATTCCATTGATGACACTGTTTATGTTTTGAAAACTTAAATAATTCTCAGATACCAGAAATAATTGGTCCTGGACTAATTGCTGTAAAAGGAAAAATACCCAAACGTTCTTCCTTACTTCTTAGTAGAAGCTTTTTTGCACATTTTATGAAATATTGAGTCCTTTGTATGCACCAGATGTTCTGACTGCAAGCTCATCTAAGAGAAAATTGTAAAGGCAGAAAATATTATTTTATATGATTAATGAATTTATTCATTATTAAGTCAAATATTTATTTAAGTCCCCATTATTTGCTAAATGTTGTTAAACTCCTCAAGTTGTTTAAAGTGTATTGCTTGGAGAGGAGTCTGACATACACATAAATAAGTACAATGAGATGTTATATGTGCTAAGCTCAAAGAACAGGATATTTGGTTTTGAAGGAGCATAAAATAGGGAACAGGCAAATCTACCTTATGGAAAATATCAAAATAGACTTCAAAGGGAAAATGACTTTAAAGCTAAAACTTTATAAGATGGAAGTATTAAGCAAATAGACTAGGAAAGAGAGGACATTTCAGGGAGATGGTGACATTTATAAAACGATACAGAGGGATGGAAGACCATGGCATGCTTGAAAACAGCAAGTCTATGAATAAGGCTAGGGAGACTCAAGTGGCAAATAGGCTCCAGATCAAGATGAACAGAAAATGCATAAGTCTCCTGGTTTACTGATTCTTGGCTGGAAGGAGGGAGATGACCATGGCTGTTTTCATCAGCCATCACAGCTCTGGGGGGTTCAAGGGCAGAGAAGGGGAATGTAGGCAGGCTCCTCTAGGAATTCTGAGGCAGAGGGAATGTGTGAAGCTCCTTTTTTTTTTTTTTTTTTTTTTTTTTTTTTTTTTTTAAGTAGCTTAGTTGATATTTTGATATCCTCATTTAGATACAGTATGGCAAATCTTGTGTCAGGACCTGATGAACCAAGCCCTCTGTTGAACATCATTGTAGTATTGCTCTTTCCCATTCTTCTGCGTAGGTTTCCCACTCATCTTCTCTGCAATCCAGAATCCCCACCTTTCAGGTGATTGTCTCTTAGTATTATCTTTCACATTCACTGTCCCTACGTAGCCTCAGCCCCCACAGCCTGGTTTGCCTTTTTAGATAATACTTTTTTCTCTTTTCCTGGGGTTATTTTAGGCTTCACTTCATATACAATCATCTATATTTATAAACGACATTCACCCAGACCTTATGAACTATAGTTAAAATCATTACGGAGTGATTGTGGATAGAAGAATAGACGCTCCAATTTATTAAGGAATTTCTCCCAAATCTGTGTCTGTCACATCTGGTGAGGAGCTTTAATTTGGGCCTTTTCTGAAGCCAATAGGAGTATTTGGTACACCGCTAATACAGGTATTCTCTGTTTTATTTTAGTGTCTCACATGACATCATCTTTTCCTCTGTCGACCCAGTACTTCCAACGTGCCCCATCCTGGATCTATGTGCCTTGAAAATGCTCTATGATTAGGCCTTCTAGTTCGTGAAAAAGCCCATCTCTGTAAGAATGTATTACCTCCCAATAGATGTGAGATGACAAGGCATTTAATCCAGCATTATGCTTAAATAATCCTGTAATTCCTAAAGCTGGAAACAGGAATGTATATTTTGTTGTTGTTGTTGTTAGTGGAATACTTGCATTTTAACCTAACACAGAAAGGTGTTTCCAACTTGAGCAGTAAAAGCAAGGAGACTGGGGAAACAGAAGGATGGGGACAGGCAAAGAACTAAATGATGAAATAATGAATACTAAAAGATTGATCCAGTATCCCCAGTTGAGTTATCTTTGGAAACAGTCTTTAACTTAAAGTAATTAATTGAATGATGGAAATTCTAAGCATCACCAAAAATCAGCAGAAATTGTAATTCATGGCTTTAGTTCATTTCTGGTCACATCACACTTGCAAGTGACCTGTCCACTCAATTAACTCACTCATTTATTAATTTTGTCACCATTATTCATGGAGACCTACTAATAATCTAACTGTATGTGTGGAACAGAGTAAGTAATCAATATGAGCATCCTTCATTCACTTAAAAAAAACATGTATTTAGCTTCAAGCATAAAACAAGCACCATTTTAGATAGCATACTTTTCTTCTCTGGGCTAATTTTAGGCTTGAATTAAAATACAGTCATGTGTATTTACAAACAGCATTCACCTAGACCCTGTGAACTATAGCTGAAATCATTACCAAGTGGTTGTGGATAAGAAAATGGAAGCTACAATTTATTGAGGAATTTCTCCCCAATCTGCATCTATCAAATGTGGTGGGGAGCTTGAATTTGAGCCTTTAC
This sequence comes from Papio anubis, assembly GCF_008728515.1. Taxonomy (NCBI): domain Eukaryota; kingdom Metazoa; phylum Chordata; class Mammalia; order Primates; family Cercopithecidae; genus Papio; species Papio anubis. The sequence continues at coordinate 78,135,684 of NC_044976.1, read as the reverse complement.
TCTAACCAATAGGAGGAGGCAGTGATGAAAAAGACAAAACCGTATTCAATGTACTGTTATATTTTTGTGAGCAGAAAAATAAGCAGGAAATATCACCAAGGTACAAATATTTTACATAATGAGAGTAAGCCTAGGATGGGCTTTAGGTACATGTAGGAGGAAAGTTTCATGTTCAAGCCTCAGAGGTCAGAGAAGGCACACCACACTTGGGGAACTTCAAGGATCTAGGTTTGAATCCTGGCTTTGCCATAAAATAGGACAAATTACTCAACCTCTCTCTAGGTCAATTAACTCATCTATAAAATAGGAATTTTACAGACAAAATTATAAATAGGAATAATAATGGAATATATTAAAATAGGAATAATAATGATACATATATCTTAATATGACTTAAGAATTAAATGAGTTAATATGTCTACTATTTAGAAAGATTGTTGGCAGATAGCACTCCATAGGTGTTAGCTCTTTTAACATTTTATTATTAACGTATTATTATGTATATACCTCAGAGTGAGAGGAGGGAGGTTTGCATAAACAAGATCCAGACTGTGAAGCATTTATGTGCCTTGCTAAGAATTTGGGATTTATTCTAAGGCTATTAACTAGGAATCAAAGAGAGGTTTTAGCAGGGAAGTAACGTGATCCTCTTTGTAATGCATTACTTCTTGCCTAGTTCCATAAAAGAGCGCCTGCTGTAGTATTTCTACCATTTGGACTGTTTAATTTGTGTGCGTGTGTGGGTGTGGGTGTGCTTACATTTGTATAAAAGCAAGGAAAGAAGCATAATGATTCTTGGGACAAAATGTATATTTAACAGTACTAAAAATATGACCCTGATTCTTAATTCAGATTATTGTAATGTGAGAAACAATACTTGATTCGACCCTAAGACATAACTTTGGAAAACAATACATGTCTGTACCGTATTCTGTGTCACTGAGGGAAGAATTTGTAGAGGGACCCAGTTCTGAGGTCCTGGAAAGCATGACCACGACACATGGTTCTTTTGTACCCTGCAACATATTTCATACTCTTCTTTTTACTTATAATTTGTATGTCGCAAATTTTAAAGACAAATGTGGGATAGAAGCCTGAAAATCTGTTTCTCACCTCTCACATATCCATTCTGATGGGAACTTTGCATGTTCTTCTCATTTTGCAAGCCCACAAACAGCTAACTGAACATAACCTAAGCACCAAATACAGCATCTGAGATGGCTAGTGCCAGAGTCACAGTGTTTCTTCCTTATATGCTCATTTTGTTTTGATCATTCTTGCCAGCTTATGACTTTCCTGTCTTTGGTCCAGCACCACCATCCTCCTTCCACATATTTTTCCTATCTCAGCCCTCCTGCTGTATTCTTTTCTTGCCTTTTGGAGTGTATTATTTCTTTTGTGTTCATTTATATAAAGTCAGATAAAGGAATGTGAATGCATCTTGTAAGAGCCACGCTCTAAATGCCTTTAATTTTTCTTTATTCCATTTTGTTATCAGCATCAGTGCATTATGTTACCGTTACACGAAGATACAATTTTCCATCTTTGAAAAAAAGGCTTATTTTATTTTATTTTCAAGATAACCGGTGGCTTTTTAAAAATGAAAAAGACGGATTAAATGTAGGCAATCATACAGCTGGGTTTACAAGCATGAGCTACTGACAAAGACTGCAAATCACCACGGAACTTCTTTCTTTCTATCTGATACTTTCCTTGACTCAATTCCAAATACATATTAAGTAATGGATTAACTGTTTCCAGGGTAAATACTGACAATAATTATGTCACATATAGCAGTTGTTTATGGGTGATAGAAATGCTAAATGCCACTAGACTGAGCCCTGGTTGATTTTCAATTCACTTTTCAAGGCAAACTTTCTGACACTTCTATATGCTTTCGATAGTTGTGCATTTTCATCCATTTTCAGTTTGATAAACTGATTATATGGTATTAATTAGAACTGTACTGATGAAATCACCATGTTTACATTTCAAAAAAATATGTTCAGAAAACATTTATTGGTTACTCACTTTGTGCTAGGCATAGTTGTATATTTTCAAGCCTTATATAGTTTGGTAATAGATTTTTGTGGGTAAAAGGACAAATGCTATGAGAGATATGGGAGTAACAGCTTTCAGTAAACAAACTTCTTGTTTCTCATTATGCATAATTTATTTGACTTGTATGTAGTTTTAATTTTATACTCATATTATGAGTAAAGTGAGTTTGTATATTTACTTAACTTTTTAATCTAAACGAAAAAACACTCAAAACCACAGTCAAAAGCAATTAAGGCAGATGCTGCAATTTTCAAAGCAAAATATATTGCTACTTTCAAATTTTCCAGTGATTATAACTTACAGTATTTTATACCATTATGTATACTTTGACCATTCAAAATTTTATTTTTGCAGATTCACTAATAATACTTTATCTCAGTCAGATATGCTTTGTCTGAAATAGCACATATTTGCTTCCATCTTCCGAGGATATTTTCAATAGGCATAGAAATGAAGCTTTCACTGCTCTAAATATGGCATTTCATTTTCTTCTGTCTTCCATGTCTGTCATCAGTCAGTTCTAAGTCTCACTGTTGTTTTTGAAGAAGCTGTTTTTAAGATTTTTCTCTTCAGCAGTTTGACTGTGATGTGCCTAATAAAATTTACTTTGTATTGTATTTATTATAAATTATGCATTTACAGATTTTCTGAACTTCATCAATCTATGCATAAATGACATATCAGTTAGAAATATCAGTTATTATCTTTCTAGATTTTTCTTCTTTCTTATTCTTTATTCCTCTTTCTTTCTGGGACTCCAACTAGACATATATTGTACCTTCCCCACTGTATTGCACGTATCCCTTATGCTGCATGCTATATTCCCAGTTACTTTTGCTCTCTGTGCTTCGCTTTGGTTATTATTTATTGTCCTGACTTCCAGTTTGTTAGTATATTTTTCTACAATATCTAATCTCCTCTTAAAGACATCTAATGAATTCTTAATTTCAGAATTTTTTTTTATTTTAGATTTTTTTTATCTGATTCTTTTTACCTTTCCTAATTCTCTTTCGAATTTCTCCATTTCACCGATTGGTTGCCATTCTCTCCTGGTCATCAGAATTCCCCATGCTGTTCTTTTATGGACATACCCACTTGCTTGCCTCCCACTCTTATCTCCTTCTCAAACTCTGGTAACTATGAATCTGTTCTTCATTCCTAAAATTTTGTCATTTCAAATGGAATCATATGGTATGTGATTTCTGGGGATTGATTTTATTCACCCAACATCAATCTTTAGAGAGTCATCCAGTTATTATTACACGTATCAAGAGCTTGTTCCTTTTTATTATAGAGTAGTAATCCATGGTATAAATGGATATCATTGTATGTTTAACCATTTACATACTTAAGGACATCTGAGTTTACAGTTTTGGGCTATTGTAAATAATGTTGCTATCAACATTAATGTATAGATTTGTGTGTGTGTGAACCTAAGTTTTAACTTTGTGGGGAGTATATTTGATAGATTGAATGATAGTTGCATTTTTAGTTTTTAAAGAACATGTCTAAATGTTTTCCAAAGTAACCATAACATTTAACACAACCAGCATCAATGTATGAGTGAATATCTTTTATACATCTTCACCAGCAATTGATGTTATTGTCACATGTTTTTATTTTAGATATTATGATAGATATATAGTGATTTATCACTGTGGTTTTAATTTAGCCTTTGCTTAATGGCTAGTGATGAGGAAAATATTTTCATGTGCTTATTTGTCATCTGATATCCTCTTCAATAAAATGCTTCTACATGTCTTTTCCCCTTTTTCTAATAGAACTTTTTATGATGACCTTTGCAAGTTCTTTGTGTACATTCTAATAGTAATCTTTTGTAAGATATGTTGCTTGCAAATATTTTCTCACTGTCTATAGCTTTCATTATCTTAACAATGCTTTTCATAAAAGGTTTTTAATTTTGATTTTGTCTAGTTTATCAATCTTTCTTTTTATTGATTTTACTTTTGGAATCAAGTCTAAGAACACTTTGCCTAATTCTAGATCTCAAAGATTCTCTTAAGTGTTTCACTGAAAATTTTATAATTTTATGTACTACATTTAATTTCATAGTCCATTTTCACATCAATTTTTGTATAACTTGAGATAATTAGGCTGAATCTCATTTATTTATTTGTTGTTTGCCTGTGAATATTCCATTATTGCAGTACTATTGCTGAAAATGTTCTTTTCACTATTAAACTACTATTACACCTTTCTCAAGAATCTGTTGAGTATATTTCTGTGGGTCTACTTCTCCGTTTTCTATTCTGTTCCATTGATCTTTGTGTTTATCCCTTGTCCAAAACTATACACTCTTGATTATTGTAGCTATATAACATCTTGGTTTCAGGTAGGCTGGTTCCTCCCATTTTATTCTTCGTTTTCAAAATTGTTTCAACTATTATTATTATTATTATTATTATTGATATAATGTCTTGCTCTTTCAGTCAGGCTGGATTGCAATGGCTCACTGCCTCTTGGAACTCCTGGGCTCTTTAAGTGATCTTCCTGACTCAGCCTCCCAAGTCGCTGAGATACAGGCATGTGCCACTGTACCTGGCTAACTTTTTAATTTTTTTGTAGAGATAGGGTCTCACTATGTTGCCCAGGCTGATCTCAAACTCCTTATCTCAAGTTATCCTCCCTCTTCAGCCACCCAAAGCACAAGGATTACAGGCAGGAGTCACAGAGCTCATGCTTTTCTAGCTGCTTGAATTCCTTTCTTTCCACATGCATTTTTGGATAAATCTATCTATCTATCCATCCAACCATCTATCTATAGACAGAAAGAAATAGCTCTCCATATATTTCTCTATATATACACAATATATAAAACTATATTTTATGTAAAATATACACATATTTATATGTATGTGTAAATATTTTATATATAAAAGATACATCTCATATATGCATATTTATATACATAAAGTCTTGCTAGGATTTTAATATCAATTTCATTAAACCTTTACATCAATTTTGGAACCTATATATTTTATATATTGAGTTTTCCAATTCATGTGCACAGTATGTCTCTCCATGTATTTAGATCTTTGATTTCTTTTATCAGAATTTTGTAGTTTCAGTTTACAACTCCTGTATATGTTTTGATAGCTTAACATCTAAGTTTTTTTTTTTTTTGGATTGTGAAGGATCCTGGATTTTAATTTTGGTGTCTGTTCATTCATTGTTGTGACCATGATGAATTTACTTATTAGTACTAAGAATGTTTTTGTAGATTCCTTGGGATTTTCTATGTAGACCATCATTTCCTTTGCAAATATGAATAGGAACATTTTTATTTCTTCCTTTCCAATCTGTGTGCCTTTATTATTTTTCTTGCCTTATTGCACTTGCTAGAATTTATAGCATGGTGTTCTGTTGAGTAAGAATGATAAGTAAACCCTGTGTTGTTTCTAATTATACAGATAAAGCATTCGGTCTTACCCAATTAAATCTAGTGTTAGCTTTATATTGTGTGTAGATGCTGTTATCACACTGAATAAGTTTCCCTCTATTCCTATTGTTCTAGGAGTTTGTATAAAACATTCTATGCATGAATTAATAGAGCATGTGATTTTCCTTCCTCAGCTCATTAGTATATTATATTATACGATAAGTTTGCAATCTTGAGCGACCTTTAAATTTCTGAGATAAATCTACCTAATCATAATGTATAATTGTATATATTGATAAATTCTGTTGGAGAAATAATTTATTAAGACTTTTTGTGTCATATTCATGATAATATTTGTGTTTGTCTTATACTCCCCCTGTCTGGTTTTGATATTAGGGTAAGACTAGCTCCATAAAATGAATTGGGAAGCAAGTCTTTTATTTTCTGAAAGAGAGTCACAGAATTGTTGTTCATTGTTCTTTCACATTTTAGTACATTCTCCAGTGAAACTACTTTGAACTGGAGATTTCTGTTTGGGGAAGTTTAAATTAGTAATTCAACTTACTTAGTAATTAACAGGATATTCAAATTACCTTTTTATAGTATATTTGGTGAGTTGTGATAACTGTGTCCTTCCAAAAATTGGTCTATTTAATCTAAGTGGTCAAATTTTTGTGTTTAGAGTTGTTATAATATTTTCTTACTATCTTTTTGGTATCTATTGAAGCTGTAGTGGTATCTCTTGTTTCATTTCTTACATTGTAATTTGTGTCTTTTTTTAATGTAAGTCATGATAGAGATTTGTCAGTTTTATTAATATATCTAAACAATCAGCTCTTTGTTTCATGGCATTTTCTCTACTGTTTTCTGTTTTCAATTTCATTGATATCTGCTATTATCTTTATTATTTCCTTCCTTCTACTTGATGTGGTTTATTTTGCTCTTCTTTTAAGTTCTTGAAGTGAAAAATAAAATTATTGATTTGAAACATATTCTTTCCTAATGTATGCATCTGTAGTATACATTTCCTTCTTGATATTGCTTTGTTTTCCACATATATAGATGTGTTCATTTTAATTTTTAGTTTAATGCTTATGTTTTTTAAATTTTTCATCAAGAATTGCTATTTGACGAATGAGTTGTTTATAAGTATGTTTTTAAATTCCTGAATCTTTAGGGATTTTCATGTTATCTTTTTAGTTTTGATTTCTAGTTTAATTCCACTTTCATAAGGGAACAATTTGTATAATTTTAACTCTTGAAGTTTGTTGCATGAATCAACCAGGATATGGCTGTCTTAGTACACATTTCACGGACACATGAAAAGAATGCATATTCCATTGTGGTTGGATATAATGTTCTATAAATATCAATCAGATTCTGTTGTTGATATTTGATGATACTATTGAGTTCCTCTATATGCTTGCTAATTTCAGGTTCAGTGATTTTATCAGTGGTTGAAAAAAGGGTATTGGTGTCCCTGACTTTATACATTTGTCTATTTGTCTTTTCAATTATGTTAGTTTTGGTTTTACATATTTTGCAGTTCTGTTGTTTGGTTCACAAATATTTGGAATTACTATATATTCTTGGCATAATGACCCTTTTATTATTATACAATATCATTCTGTCCTGGCTATTTTTTTATTTTTATTTTTATTTTTGCTGTGATGTTTACTTTGTCTAGTATTACTATATCTGCTTCTGAATTTTAAAATTATCTGATGACGATATGATTACGCTTTGTGTTCCCACCCAAACCTCATCTTGAATTGTAATCCTGATAATTCCCATAATTCTCACATGTCAAGGAAAGACCAGGTGGAGGTAATTCAATCATGGGTTTGGTTTCCCCCTTGCTGTTCTCATGAGAGTGAGTGAGTGAGTTCTCACGATAGTGAGTGAGTGAGTTCTCACAAGATCTGATGGTTTTTACAAGGTGCTCTTCCCCTTTCCCTCAGCACTTGTCCTTCCTGATATTTTGAGAAGAAGATGTCTTGCTTCCCCTTCACCATCCTCCGTGATTATAAGCATGCTGAGGTCTCTCCAGCCATGCTGAACTCTGAGTCAATTAAACCTCTTTCCTTTATAAATTACCTAGTCCTAGGCAGTTCTTTACGGCAGTGTGAAAACGGACTAATACATTAAGTTGAGACTGCAGTGAGTGGGGTGCTGCTATAAAGATAGCAGAAAATGTGGAAGCAACTTTGGGACTGGGTAATGGACAGAGGTTGGAACAGTTTGGAGGGCTCAGAAGAAGACAGGAAGGTGTGGAAGAGTTTGGAACTTCCTAGAGGCTTGTTAAATGGTTTTGACCAAAATGCTGATAGTAATATGGATAATGAACTGCAGGCTGAGGTGGTCTCAGATGGAGATGAGGAACTTCTTAGGAATTGGAATAAATGCGACTCTTGCTAAGCTTTAGCAAAGAGACTGGTGTCATTTTGCTCCTGCGCTAGAGATCTGTGGAATGTTGAACTTGAGAGAGATAATTTAGGGTATCTGGTGGAAGAAATTTCTAAGAGGCAAAGCATTTAAGAAGTGACCTGTGTACTCTTAAAAGCATTCAGTTTTATACATTCACAAATACACTATCTGGAATTGAAACCTATGTTTAAAAGGGAAGCAGAGCATAAAAATTTAGAAAATTTGTGGACTGATAATGTAATAGAAAAGAAAAACCCATTTCCTGAGGAGAAATTCAAGCTGGCTGCAGAAATTTGCATAAATAACAAGGAGTCTAATATTAATCACCAAGATAATGGGGAAAATGTCTCCAGGGCATGTCATAAGTCTTCATAGTAGCCTTTCCCATTACAGGCCCGGAGGGCAAAGAGAAAAAAAAAATGGTTTTGTGGGCTGTGCACAGGGACTTGATGTTTAGTGCAGTATCAGAACTTGGTGCTCTGCGTCCCAGTCATGGCCAAAGGGCCAATGTACAGCTCAGGCCATTGCTTCAGAGGATGCAAGCCCCAAGCCTTGGTAGCTTACACATGGTGTTGGACCTACAGGTGCACAGAAGTCAAGAATTGAGGTTTGGGAACCTCCAGCTAGATTTCAGACGATATATGCATACACCTAGATGTCCAGGCAGAAGTTTTCTGCAGGGGTAGAGCCCTCACTGAGAACTTCTGCTAAGGCAGTGCAGAAGGAAAATGTGGGATTGGAGCCCCCACACAGAGTCCCCACTGGGGCATCACCTAGTGAGCTGTGATAAGAGAGTCTCCATTTGCCAGACCCCAGAAGATCCACCCACAGCTTGCACTGTGTGACTGGAAAATCCAGGTACTCAACACAATCCTATGAAGACAGCCAGGAGGGAGGCTGTACCCTTCAAAGCCACAGGGGAAGAGCCATCCAAGGTTGTGGGGAGCGAATCGGTATGACCTGGCTGGGAGACACTGAGTCAAAGGAGATCATTTGGAACTTTAAGATTTGACAACCCTGCTGGGTTTTGGACTTGAATGGGGCCTGAAGCCCCTTTGATTTGGCCAATTTCTCCCATTTAGGACAAGTGTATTTCCCAAAGTGCTCACACACTGTATTTAGGAAGGAACTAACTTGCTTTTGATTTTATAGGCTCATGGGTGGAAGTGACTTGCCTTGTTTCAGATGAGACTTTGGACTTGAACTTATGGATTAATGCTGCAATGAATTAAGACTTTGGGGGACTCTTAGGAAGGCATTATTAGTTTTGAAATGTAAAAGGGACATGAGATTTAGGAGGGAACAGGGGCAGAATGATATTAGGCTTTGTGTCCCCACCCACATCTTATCTTGAATTGTAATTCCAGTAATCCCCATAATCCCCATGTGTCAAGGGAGGAACTAGGTGAAGGTGACTGAACATGGGGTTTGTTTCCCCCATGCTGTTCTCGTGATAGTGAGTGAGTTCTCAAGAGATCTGATAGTTTTCTAAGGAGCTCTTCCCACTTCACTTGGCACCTCGTGTTGCTTTGTGAAAACGGTGCCTTGCTTTCCCTTCTCCTTCCTCCATGATTGTAAGTTTCCTGAGGCCTCTCCAGCCAAGCTGAACTGTAAGTCAATTAAATCTCTTTCCTTTATAAATTACTCAGTCTTGGGAAGTTCTTTATGGCAGTATGAAAACAGACTAATACAGATGATATATCTTTTTTTACACCGATATATCCATCGCTGAAAAACTAAATTTCAAGTAAACACAGTGGAAAGTAGGCTATATAAAAATCCTGAGTGACAACTATTGGATTGGCCATTCAATATTTCCTCTGGTAATACCTAGGCTTTCAAATGTTAGACTGCAGAAGAATAGATTTACATTAATAATATCTAGCTCAGAAGTGAGATAAATGTTAGCTAATGGGAATTAGCAACAGGAAAATTCTTTCTCCTAAAGTGATCAGAGCTATAATTCCTTAATCTTTGCTTTTACTTCAATAAACAAGGCATATAGAGTCTTTATTGATATATGAATTCACAAGATTACTCAACTTGCATAGCCATTCATATAAGAATAATATATTAAGAAAATGTTCCTCTTTTTATTATTTTACTACTTGAAGAAAGACCAGAAAATAATTTTTAATCTGATCTATCACACTATGCTGTTATTCCAAAGCAGGTAAGCAAACAAAAAGCCAAGTGAAAAATGTCAAAAACGTCACCTTATAGTCTATATTAATTCATTTTTTAAAAATCATAACCAATAATTAAGATATTGTCTGATGTGTTTATGTCAATACAGTACTCCAATAATTATTTTTACTGTTTTAAAATTTGCTTATTTTAAGTGATACATTTTATTGATTGTCTAGTTATTTAAAAATGATCAAGATTCTGTGGATTTTGCAAATGTAAAAAAAACATTTTATAAGGATCTAAAAATTCTTGTGATTAGTGATAGCTAGTGAAAGCCCCAAACAGTTCTGCAGAAATATCCATGCCTGACACAATACAGTTACTATTTCATAAGAATGTAGTTGTATATATTAACCCCTTAAATTTTACATATTTAGTTTCTAGCCATTACTATAATAACATATTATTGTCCAACCTACTATTTGAGTCACAATTTTTTTTCTGAGAAATTTTGGTCTATTTGGTGAAGAAGTGATATGTACTAATTCCCACCCAAATTATTTTTTGTTATTTTTTTAATCTCTTAGATTTGATACCACTCTTCCTATTATAAGCAAAGTCTGCTATACTAATACATGATAAATGCTTGAAATGTACTTTTGAATTGATGAATAGATATGTAAAAAAATTAAATGAATCAATCAATATTGTTCTTGAAGAAAAAATTCAGAACACTAACTCACATGAATTTTTTTCTTGTCATAATGAAAAGAAAATATAAAATGAAGTAACGGCCTTCATTTTATAAAATTTAAGGTTAGCCTTTACTGATAATGCATTATTCATTGGCGATCAGGATTATGTAATTATTATGTTTATTTGATTATTTACTATTTATATTTAGTGCTTTTTGTTTTGCTGTTTTTTAAAAGAACTTGAATCAGTTTCAACACAGTATAAAGCAACTCTGTTAAACATTCTTCCAGGGCCTGCCAAGAAAAAAAGCACTTTAAGGAAACAGAAGAATTGCTGTTATCAGGCACCTGTGATGAGTCAATCACTGCAGATAAACACCGAATTTATGTGTGTTCATCTTGGCAGCCAAGGCAAAAAGGAAAAATGTGTTTCTCCCAAGGTTGCCTGCATACATAAACATTTTCTTGGCTCTAAACTGAATGGAGACTTTAACATGCAGTTTCTTATGTTAAAAACATTGAAGAATATAATGGATGGATGATGCCTTCACGCAATCTTATGAAAAACATGGACATCGTTCAACTATAAAAGGTTCAGTTTTAACATTAAAAGAAATTCAGTGAAGTCCTTTCTATGCAGTGCTGAGATAATGAAATCCAAATATATTATTGCTAAATACCCAATTTAAAACAGATAGAGCTTTAGACAATCTGGAGGAAGAGGTAATCAACCTATCCAAAAGACAGCCTCTCTCAAAAAAAAAAAAAAGTCTCAAATTAGCTTCTGGAAAGAACTGCTCTGCTGTCAGTTTAGAAGTTCTGAATTCCTAATATTTATTTTGCTAATTCAAAGTGGACCCTTTTAGTTAGTTGACTTGTGCCTCTCCCCAACCCCCACGAAGGGAAAGATACTTCCTTGTCCACACACACACACACACACACACACACAAAGTTCATGCAAAACGTGTGGATTCCAATACAATGCATTTGACAAAATCTCTTAAAAATCAGTTCCAAATGGTAGTTGGATAAAATGACATTACCTGATTGTGTTTACTGTGGTAGTTGTTGATGTCATTTTATTCTTTGTACTCCTACTTCAATGAATTCATAAAATAAATTTTAACTCTTTGAAGAAATAAGATTTTTTCATAATCTTTGCCTTTTTTACAGCTATGAGTAAGATACTCTTTATCATAACATACATTTGATAAATGCTATTTAATCTGACTCAATTGTTCATTCTGTTGCTGGATAACTTTTACTAACGTACCCATAATTTAAGTGTTTATATAGTTGATTCTAAATTGATTTTTTTAAAACAATATTTACTCACAAGTCATGTTACACTAACTTTACTTTCTCCTTTTCAGAGATGAAACGGATATAATATGAATTTAAGAAAAGCATTTGAATATATTTTAATAATATTCTCATGTAACATAAAGTTAAATAAATTTGAAATAGGTTGAGTTATCCTAGATAATGCTGCTAAGGAAATGGTAGTAAATAAGATAAATATGCTCTATAACTTAATGGAGATAAAAATCTAGTGTGGGAACTGATGCTAAATAATCTACCAAGTTTGATGTACATTAAAAACTAAGACACTTAAGGAACATGTTGCAGTAGAAACATGTAATAATGTGATTTAAGCTGTATTAGGGATTCCAAAAGAGACTCTGGGGAGTTGATGCCTAATGTGAGATTTGAAGAATGAGTAGGTATTAGCCAAATAATGGAAACATGAACAAGAGAGAATATTCCAGGAAGAAAACAATATATGAAAAACCTATATCTGAGGGAGAACATGGTGTGTTTCGGTTAAGAAATCCAGAATGGCTGAGGCTTAGCAAATCAGGGATAGAGTGAATGTGAGAAGTTCGCAGAGCAGGAGCTCAGAGAACCTTGAAAATGAGTTTAAGATTTCAGAATGTGTTGGTAGCTGAAACGCAGACTTTTAGCAACTTAGAACCATAGCCCCCTACCATTGTATTTCAGGGGCTGGATATCTGGGCATTATATTTCCCAGAATGTCTACGGTAAGGATCTGGATTAGATCCATCACTGAGCAGCAATTGTGTAAGTTTTGAAAGGTAGAAAAGAAACAGAAGCCATTATTATTTTTACTTCTAGCAGACATGTGGATTTTGTCAGAAGTGAGATTTCACAGTAGCCTTTCAGACTTTTCTTCCACTTACCCATTTTGAGGTGGGGGTAACTATAATCATTGCTGGCAGTTTCCTGTGCTTCTTGCAAACTTCTGGAATCCCTAAAATCTCATAGACTTTTGATTGATGTACAGTCTTCCCTGATTTTAATTTCATAGAGAGTTGTATAATTACATAATTTTCTGAATTAAATTCTTTTCTGTTTTTCTAACTGAATCCTGACTGACATAGTATTTGATATTAAAAATGGTGCAGGGGTACTGGTGAATGCATGGTATAAAAATAAAATAAAATTTAATATATGCAACATTAGTTTACAGTTCTGGGTAAGACAATGAGAAATTAAGCATAGCAGCCTGGAGGGATGGAGAATTCTGCTATTTCAAGGAAAAATATTTGGTAAAGGAGTCACCAGTAACTAACTGATGACATAATCAAACATTTATTAAGTTGTAGCTCTATAGCAAGTAGTTAGAAGGAATCAGAATTACAATGTGTATAGAATATCATTTGCTGCACTGACAAATGTGAGAAAAACATAAGAAAACATAAGGAAAACATAAACATAAGAAAACATAAGGAAAACAAAGAAAACATAAGACTTATTTCAGATATAAATGTAAGCTAATACAGAAAGTCCAGGAATGGGGTGCCCACCCCAAGGTACTGAAAAAGCAAATTTCAAAATCTTGGTAGTAAAGAAAAAGACCAGAGATGTTTTCAGTGACAATATTCCAATAAGATTTTTTTATTTTAAAAAATGACCAAATTAAGCGTTTTATTTTCACAGCAAAACTGTCTCAGGCATCCTCAAGACAGCCAGAATTAATCTGAGAGGTGTCAAATAAGAATGGAAGCAGATAAGTGAATCGGGCTTGGGAATTTGGTCTAAGAAAAACTTGGAACATAGTTATTGGTATATGAAGTAGAATGAAACAGATTAATGCCAGCTGGGTTGTGTGATTTCTTTTTAACTTTTTTATTTTTTAACAGAATTTTTAGGCTCACAGCAAAATTGAAAGGAAAGTACAGCAATATCCCCCATACACACTACCCCCATGCATACATATTCTCACCCATTTTCAACATCATTCAACATAGTGATAAATGTATTACAATTAATGAACCTACATTTATTCACACCTTATTATCACCCAAAGTCCATAGTTTATATTAGGGTTCAGTACTCATATTCTATGGGTTTGGACAAATATATACTAAGAGGTCTACACCATTCTATAGGATTATACAGAATATTTTCCCTCCCTGGAAAATCCTCTTGTGTGCCACCTATTCACCCCTCTCTGCCCCTTAACACCTGACAACCACTGATCTTTTTACTATCTCCATAGTTTTGCCTTTTCGAGCATGTCATATAGTTGGAATCATATAGTATGTAGCCTCTTAAGATTGCTGTCTTTTAGTAACATGCATTTAAGTTTCTTTCATGTTTGGCTAAGTTTTTAAGAGAAATCTGTTGCCAAAGAAACCATGAGCCTGTATTAAAAATCTTTGTTCATGTCTTGAACTCTCATTTGAAACTCTAATTTTTTACCATTTGAAAGCAATGTGCAAACTTTCTTCAGCCTCAATGAAGATGTTTTCCCAACACCCCCTGGTGATATAACTATGAAGAAAAATGGACGAGAGAACCTTCTAAAGAATAGACTTGGCTGAGCATGGTGGCATATGCCTGTAACCCCTGCACTTTGGGAGGCCGAGCTGGGCAGATTACTTGAGGTCAGGAGTTCAAGATCAGCCTGGCCAACACGGTGAAACTCTCTCTCTACTAAAAGTACAAAAATTAGCTGGATGTGGTGGTGTGTGCCTGTAATCCCAGCTATTCGGGAAGCTGAAGCAAGAGGATCACTTGAACCCGGGAGGCAAGGTTACAGTGAGCTGTGATCGTGCCACTGCACTCCAGCCTAGGCCACAGAACAACGCTTTGTCTCAATTTAAAAAATAAAAATAAATAAAAAATAAATAAAATAAATCAAGTACCCAGAAGATACGGGAAAAGTTTATTCCCAGACAACATGGGGATCATTTTCTAATCAAAATATTTACCCACACTTAGGGTAAAAGATCTTAATAAGGTCTAGCCATCAGGATATCTCCTATGCTTCCCATTTTACATGGAAGTAATTACTGAAGTTACTGTGTCCCAGCTTCAGTATATAATAATGAATATGTATGTTGGGAATGCAGATAACCTGTCTTTTTTATGCATAGAGGCCCATATCTGGAAGAGCCATAACTGAATCTGATATAGAGGATAGTTCATCTTCTGGGTAACTGGTCATCTGAACTTTGAGTTAGATATTGTGACTGGAAACACTTTGTATTGCTTGGGAGTCATTAAGTGCTTTAAGTGGGTGAGAATGAGTAAAATGAGTTAAATGAATCTTTAATGAAGAGTAAAATGGACTGTAGTGAAGGCACCTGTATCACACAATCTTTATCTTCTTCCTTCAGCTCACATAATTAGATTGTATTTTCTGGGCTTTTTTTCTTTTTTTATCTAGGTGTGGTAATGCCACTGAATTCTAATCAATGAAATGTGAGGGGATATATGTGCATTGCTTCTAGGTCAGGCTCATCCATTAAAATCTCCAATACATGATCTCTCATTCTCACTCATTATTCCCTCTCCATCAATACATCTTTCTCTGTGGTTCTATGTAATGGTGGAACAACAAGATGCCAGGAACCTGGGTCTCTGAATAATTGCTGTAAAGATAGCCATGTGGCCAGGCACAGTGGCTCACACCTGTAATCCCAGCACTTTGGGAGGCCGAGGCGGGTGGATCATCTGAGGTCAGGAGTTCAAGATCAGCCTGGCCATAATGGTGAAACCCTGTCTTTACCAAAATATTAGGCAGGTGTGGTGGTGCACGCCTGTAATCCCAGATACTCAGGAGGCAGAGGCAGGAGAATTGCTTGAACCCAGGAGGCAGAGGTTGCAGTGAGCTGAGATCATGCCACCACACTCCAGCCTGGGTGACAGAGCAAGACTCTGTCTAAAAAAAAAAAAAAAAAAAAGATAGCCATGTAGGAGTTTCATGTGACCAGAATCACTGGAAATAAACTGTTATACAAGCAATTAAAGGAACACTCTGGTTGCAACATGGAAAATGCATTAAAAACAGGTAGTAATAGTAACAAGCTCAAAGCCTTGGTGTAATAGAAGTTAAGGTAAAAGGGACTTTTAAGACGGTATTAAGCACTGTCAAAAGATGCCGAGAGGTTTCATTGTTTCATAGTGCCGCCATAACAAGTTATCACAGACTAGGTTGTGTAAAATCAGAAATTTACTATCTCAGAGCTCTGAAGGCTAGAAATCCAGAATCAGTGTGTAGGCAGATCTTCCGCAGCCCTGCTGGTCTCTGAGTTACTCTCAAAATCAGGCTTTCCTTTTCTTGAAAAATGATAAGTATTCATTGTCAAGTAATCCTATCAGCCCATTTCCTACCCAGGAATTCCAGAAATCTGACTGCCTTCTTACATTTTGTCTAATCTCTGTCTCTTTCAGTCCAAGATGGCAGAGCTTCTACTGAGATGGTTGAGTGAACTCATGAGTCACAAGTCTAATCTCTCCAGCAAAAATTAGTCCCGTGACACCCTTAGTGTTCTTTCCAGGGTGTGCTTTATCATTTATTTGCAATATGGATATACTGAGAATTTTTCAAATGTTCAAGTTCTAGTTCGTATTTGCCTCATAGCTTCCTCCTTTTTCTTTCTTTGTTTTAATATTTTGCTATAAGCAGCAAGGAGAAACCAGGCTGCAACAACCACACTGGACTTGGAAATCCCCAAATTAAATATGCAAGTATATCACCTACAAGTTCCACTTTTTCATCCAACAGAAGAACACAATTAAGTCAAGTTTTGTGCACTTTATAATAAGGCCCCTTTCTAAAAGAGTTTCCAAAATCATTTTTCTCATTTTTATCTAAGACTTCACAAGAAGTAACTCTAGTATTTATATTTGTATCAATAATCTCTTCAAGGCAATCTAGGCTTCTTCTGCTTACCTCAAGATTCTTCCAGCTTCTACTTATCACCTGATCCTAAAGCCTCTTCCACATTTTTAGGTATTTATTACAGTGGCACCCCACCATTTTCCAGTACAAAAAAAAAATCTATAGTAGTTTGCTATGGCTGTCATAGCAAATTACCACAAATGATGTGTCTTAAAACAACAGAAACTTATTGTCTCATAGGTTTGGAAGCCACAAGTCCAAAATCAAGGTGTTGGCAGCGCCATGATCATGTTAAAGGCTCTAGGCGAAAATCTTTTCTATGCCTTTTTCTTAGCTTCTGGTGAACACTATAATCCTTGGTGTTCCTTAACTTTTAGATGCATCCCTGCCATGTCTGCCTTCATCATCAAATGATGTTCTCATTATGTGTATATCTGGATCACGTCTCCACTTCTTATTAAGAACACCAATGATATCAGATTAGGTCCCACTCTAATCAAGTATGACTTCATCTTAGTTGATTACATTTTCAAAGACTCTATTTTCAAATAAGATCCCATTCAGAGGCTAGGATTGCAACCTTTTCTTCTAGGGGATACAGTTCGACCAATAACAGAGGTCAAACAAGAAAATATTAATTAGTACCACTGGTTTTAAAAACATGAAAATTATTGGTGACCTCGACAAAAGCAATTTGTAAATGCTATGTGATATAAGAATCAACAGTATTACATGACTACCAAAATAAATAATGCACCTTACAGTTTTACTAGTGAAGGAAAAGACTGATATAATAATGTGCTATTATTTCTTGTCCAAGTGTGCAGACAGCACAGAACTTCATTCTGGCATCACAATATTAGAGTGTCTAGAGGGATGACTAGGGTAGTTATGTCTGGAAACAGTGATATATAGTAAACTTATTTGTCTAGCCTGGAAAAGAAACAATTTAAGAGACTTTGATAGCTATTTTTGATAGCTGTCTCTGAAACCTGATAAACTAGCATTTAATTCAGAGATTAGGCTTATCCTGAACCACTTCAGAAGATTGAGTTAATTGAATATAAGCAAGGCATAGTTCATACTAATAGGAGAAAGAATTTAATCATTATAGGTGCCTACAATTCCCATGTGTTTATTTAAATGATAACAACCATTTTGTGAGTGGAGAATTTCCAACTGAGGCTAAATGATTGAAAACTGGAGTTGCTACAAAGGAAATCATGTGGGAAGTAAAAAAGTAAATTATGTTATTTTCAGTTTCTTCCAAATCATGTGCAGATGCTCCTTCACTCCTGATGGAGTTACTTCCCAATAAATCCATTGCAAGTTGAAAATATTTGAAGTAAAAAATGCATTCAGTACTCCCAACCTTCTGAACATCTTTGCCTAGCCTAGCCTACCATAAATGTGCTCAAAACACTCACATTAGTCTACAGTTGATCAAAATAATTCAAGGCAAAGCCTATTTTATAATGAAGTGTTGAATATTTTAGGTAACTTATTGATGTGCATGTTGCTTTTGCACAATCATAAAGTAAAAATATCTTAGGCCACGATAAATTGGGGAGCATCTGTATTCTCTTATTCTTTTCAAAAATTCAGATGGCTCTTCAGCCTATTTTTAGTTGTAAAAATTAAAGAATAGATATAGAAATACAGGCATTTCCTGCCATCAGCTGTAAATTCACAACTCAGTAAGGCAAAAAGTATTCATTTGTTTATTAAAGTAAAAATATCAGAAAAGATGCAGACATAATATTGTACAAAATTTAGTAATAATTTAAAGCAGATGCTTGGCAAACTAGAAAGAGAAAGCATCATTTTTAACCTGTGAGCTAGGCCAGATCCTAATGCTCATCTAGATATAGTGCTGGACAGAATGAGAACTTGCTCTCTTCTATGGTTACTTTCATTTTGTTTTATTCCCACTTTAACCAACCAACAATGTAAAGAATCCACAAGAAATTAAAAATACGTAACACAGGTGGATGCGACCTAAATGTCCACAGCTTCCTTATTTGTCACAGAGGCTCACTAAGTGGCCCCAATAACCTCTTTTATTGAAGAGGCTCAGAAAATATGCGCTTTGTTTGTGACTGAGAATCATCAGCTTTCTTCACTAGGATTATTCATAATTTGAGGTTTTGGATGGCCCACAACATGATAAAGAAAATCTACCAAAATTTAATAGGTACTTGATGCTAAAATTAAGAAGTTTCTCATTAAACTCAAGAATACGACAAGAATGCTTGTTATCACTGCTGGCATTCAACATGATATTTAAGTTTAAATTAGTGCAATAAGAAAAGAAAAGTAAATAGGAGATACAAAGAATGGAAAAAGGGAAAATTCTATTATTTGCAGAGATATATTTACTTGTTTACATAGAAAACCCAAGAACAATCACAATCTATTTGAAAAAAAGAAGATACTTTAGCAAGATTACCTGACACAAGGCTAATAAAGAAAAATCAGTAGCATTTCTAGATACCAGGTATAGCATGCTAGCACAGTCCATTCACAAGAGCAATTAAATCTAAGGTTTTGATGTAAACAAAGATGCTAAAGATTTTGAGAGAGTATGTTGCTTGGTTATTTATTGCTAAATAGCAAACTACCTTGAAACTTAGTGACTTAAAACTATAATCGCTTATCAAACTTTTGAAGAATTTTAAGGAGGCAAGAACAAAATGAGAAAATGGCAGAATTGTAGCCAATGTAATCAAAGAAGTATCATTGGCTCAGGTCAAGTAAAGCCTTTTATCATACTAAAAACAAACAAACAAAAAAATGAAATCCCAAACTACCCATTTATAGTGAAATGGATAAATAAAACATGGAATATTCATAGCCTATAACCTCAGAAGTAATTAAATATTGACCTAGATATATAGCTAAATATTCAAACCACAAAAAATTTTTTAAAATAATTGAAGAATAATGCATTCTGTATGCTAGTATCTGAGTGAAATTCTAAAACAAAAACACTAAAGATTACATGCATGCCAAATTCATGTAAACAGCTTCGTTGCCTCTGACAAGAATACAACAGAAAGGAGACTGCAAGAAGTATTTTGCATATCTGCATTATATTTACAATTTAAAAATAAATTTTTGAGGCAAATATAAAATTGTTTACATTCATTAATGCTAGGTATATTCTCTGTTCATGTGTATGTATTTGTATATCAATGGGTATGAATGAATTAAAAATATATAAATACGTTTTGCAATTTGCATTTAAATGCAAATATATATGTAATTTAAATAGCTCTGATGCAGAAATACCATGTAAAATAATTAAATTAGTTCATTTAATAATTTTCTAGTGATCCATGAAATGTCTAAACATTTAATAGGAAATTACTTAGGGATCAATACAATGTGTTTTGCCAAAGAAACATATTGAGATGCAATGGGCCTAATTCTATGTGGTTTATCTACTAATGGTGAAATAAATAAATAATAAATAACTTTCTCTTCTCTTCCTTTTTTAATGGTGATTTTCCTCCAGGACAAAAATGTTTGGTGCATCTACAGTGATATAAAATACTGGTTTTTTCTTCTTTTTTTTAAATATGGAGGTTTACTATATTTTCTCAGTAGTTGGGTCTATGGTATGGAAGTAGCCATGGTTAATATGAACCACTTAAAATATTGTTAGTGCTTAGCATTAATTACTTATTTCATACAAAGAAATGATTTTAGGCAAATGAATATGCTATTTTAAGTATTTGATCATGGTTTCTTAACAGTCTACCATCCAAAGTGCATCCACTTTATACTATTTTCTGGGGAGGCTAACAGATTTCTTCTGAGCTCCTAGTTCTTATTCATTAACTATTAGGCTGTAGATCACACTGGAAATATAGTTAACTGCAGTTACATATACAAATCAGTGAAACGTTTTGTTCTACAAAGAAATAAATATTTCATTACCTTTTATTTCATTTTTTCCAAATAAGTTATTACTTCACATTCCATGTAGAAGTGTGTCCCAGTTTTCAAATGCTTATCTCCCTTTATGCACTCATTCCTTTGTTACCCACATATTCAATAAATATTTATTGAAACTTTATTCTGTTCTCAGCAATACTTTGGGCACTAAGTTACAGTGACAAATTTAAATTGATATGTATCCTTTCCTCTTGGAACACAGTTTCCTGCCAGAAACCAAGTTTATTCAAATACATACAAAATTGAATGTAAAATCAACAGTATTAAAAATGAAAAGTATGTGGTGATGTGAGAATATAGGAGGACGTGACCTAACCTATGAGAGTAAGGGAGTAGGAGGAAACATTTAAATTTAGATCTAAATAATTAAAAGAAGTTAACTAGTAAAAATGGCAAATGACCAGAAAGAGTGTTCCAGTCCAAAAGTATAGCATGTGTTTAGGTGCATATATAGCCTGTTTGTCCATCAATATAGAAGAATTATTAATAAAAGAATGACACTAATGTATCACTACTGCCTCAGAACAATTATATTTACTGTCCCCCAAAGTGTATTTCTCCTTTCTTCAAATATATTAGGCATATGGTCAAATATCTTATTTTCATAAAAGTGTTTCCTAACTATTCCTTCTAAAATAAAAATCAGAGAGTGATGTTAGCATCATCTTGGCAGTCTTTGTCATCCTACAATAAACAATGACTTAATCCACAAATAATAATAACCCTGCGTAGGCTCAAGAGTCCAGTTAAGAGCAGCTAGCAAAACACTGGAGCAGAAAACAGAGAAAACAAACAGAAGGGATCACTAGGCATATCCGACACATCTGGAAACAGCTAGAAACAAAGAAGGGTGAGGACTATCAGTATCAGCTATACAGTGGGTGCCACCATGGTTCCTGGTGGCATACTCTGCAGAAGGCTGCAGCCTTTGTACAGAGAATCTCAACAGCCTACGCAGCATCTGTGGATTCCTCACTTTTACAGCAAAAGTTCCCTTAGCGTTTATCGACACAGACCCTAGCAGCCTACTCCACAGAGGACACCTGCAGCTTTCTCCCACTGAAGTAACCAACAGCCACTTCTGTCGCAGTTCCCCCAGAGAAGAAGATGCTGCTTTTCCCCTCCACATCCAAGAAAGAACTACTGTAGTGCTGCCACATGACCAGTGTTGCCATCCCCCCAAACCAATACTTACCAAAAATCCCGGAGCCATACCTGTTTTGTGTATGCTCAAGATCAAGACACGGGCTCGGCAGTTAACACTGCAAACACTACAGCACTGCATATCAGACACCAGTGCCAATGCCACTGCGAGCACAACTGTGAGCCAGAACCCACACCAAGAGAGATACCCTTGACCAAGGCTTTCCTCATGAGAAAAGAAAAGAGAATAGGAAGACCCCAATAGCCTTTGCCACCAAAGACCCTAGCAGCCTTCACCACCACTGCATACACTGACTGGCTTAGCTGCTGAGGACTTTTGAAACCTTCACTGACGCTGACTTCAACTGATGAAGCTATACAGAGACTATGCTGCCACATCTTCACTGGAGCCAGAACAGCTGCATCCCACCCAGTTAGCACCCTGCTCACCAAACATTCTCCAGAATAGATAATATGTTAGGCAACAAAACAAGTCTTCACTAATTCAAGAAAGTTAATATATCAAATATTTTCTCTGACCAAGATGGTACAAAACTAGAAACCAACAGCAAGAGGAACACTGAAAAATTCATAAATACATGTTATTTCAACAACATGGTCCTGAACAATCAATTGGTCAAAAAAGAATTCAAAGGGACAATGAAAAAATATCTTGAGACAAATGAAAATGGAGAATACAGCTTAGTAAATCTTACAAGATGCAGCAAAAGCAGTTCAAAGAGGGAAGTTTATAGTGATAATGGTTTAATGAAGAAAAAAAAAGATCTCAAGTAAATAATATAACCTTACATCTCTGGAAAGTAGAAAAAGAAAAAAAGAAAACAAACTAAGACCAAAATTAATAGAAGGAAGAAAATAACAAAGACGAAAGCAGAAATAAATTATATAAAGACTAGAAACACAATAGGACAGTAGGAGTTTTTTTAAAGATAAATGAAATTAACAAATTTTTAACTTTACTAAGAAAAAAAGAGCAGAATCAAATAAAATCAGAAATAAATAAGGAGACATTACAACTGATACCACAGAAATGCAAAAAGACCATAGACTACTAAGAAAAACTGTATGCCCCGAAGTTGATAAACTAGAAAAACAAAAAAGGACACATTCTTAGAAACATACAACCTCCCAAGGCTGACATAGGAAGAAATAGGATCTCTGAACAGACTGATAACAAGGAAATTGAATCAGTAATCAAAAATGTCCCAAGGACCAGATACTTTCACTGGTAAATTCTATCAATTATTTAAAGGAAAAACCAAAATATCACCTATCCTTCTCAAACTCTTCCAAAAACTTGAGGAGAATGAAATATCTCTAAACTCATTTTAAAATGCCAGCATCACCCAACACAAAAGCCAGACCAGAAGACTACCAGAAAAGAAAATTACAAGCCAATATGCCTGATGAACATAGAAAAATTCTCAAAAAAAATACTAGCTAACTGAATTTAATAGTACATTAAAAAGATCACCATGACCAAACAAAATTTATTCCTGGGATGCAAGGATGGATTAACATATGCAAATCAATAAGTGTGGCAAACAATGTTAACAAACTGAAAAATAAAAAGATAATCATCTGAAAAATGCACAAAAGCATTTGATAAAATTCAATATTATTTCCTGATGAAAACACTCATCAAATTAGATACAGAATAAATGCACCTCAAGCCTGGATGCAGTGGTTAACGCCTACAATTCCAGCACTTTGGGAGGCCAAAGTGGGTAGATCATTTGAGGTCAGGAGTTCAAGACCAGGCTGACCAATGTGATGAAACTCTGTCTCCACTGAAAATACAAAAATTAACTGGGCGTTTTGGCACATACCTGTATTCCTAGCTAATTTGGAGGTTGAGGCAGGAGAATCCTTGAACCTGGAAGGCAGAGGCTGCAGTGAGCAAAACCATGCCATTGCACTCCAGCCTGGGAGAAAGAGAAAGACTCTGTCTCAAAATAAATAAATAAAAACAAATAAATAAATGTTCCTCAACATAAAAAAGGCCATATATCACAAGCCTCCAGCTAATATCATACTCAATGATGAAAAGTTGAAAACTTTTTCTCTAAGATCAGGATTAAGACAAGAATATCCATTCTCACCACTTCTATTCAACACAGTATTTGAAGACCTAGCCAGAGCAATTAGACAATAAATAAATAAATAAATAAATAACATTCAAATAAAGAAGTAAAAAGTAAAATTGCTGTGTTGCAGATGACATGATCTTATGTATAGAAAAACCTAAAGACGTCAAAAAACTGTTAGAAATAAAAAACAAATTTGGTAAAGATACAGGATACAAATTAATATACAAAAATCAGTTGCATTTCTATACACCTACAAAGAACTATCCCCCCCCACCCCAAATTAAGAAAACCATCCATTTACAATCACATCATAAAGAGTAAAATACTTAAGAACAAATTTAACCAAGGAGGGGAAAGATTGTACACCAAAAAAAATATATATATATAAAACATTGATAAAATCAATTGAAGAAGACAATAATAAATTGAAAGATATACCATGTTTATGAATCAGGAGACTCAATATTGGCAAAATGCACATACTATCCAAAGAGATCTACAGATTCAATGCAATCCCTATTAAAATTCCAATGACATTTTTACAGTAATAGAAAAATCAATTATAAAATTCATAGAGAACCACAAAAGACCCTGAATAGTTAAAGTAAGCTTGAGTAGGAAAATCAAAGATGGATTCATCATATTTTCTGATTCTAAATTAATATTACAAAGCCCTAGTAATCAAAATAATACGATATTAGCATAAAAAGAGACATCCCAATGGAACAGAGTAAAAAGCCCAGAAACAAACACACATACGCATGGTCAATTCTTTGACAAAGGTGCCAAGAATACACACAATAAGTGGTGTTGGGAAAACTGTATGTCAACTTGGGAAAACCGCATATTGACTTGTGACAAAATGAGGCTGGATTTTTAGCTTTCACCATACACAATATTCAACTCAAAATGTATTAATAATTTAAATGTAAGATGTAAAATTACAAAACTCCTAGAATAAATCATGGAGGAGAATCTCCTTTACAAGGGTCTTGGTCTTGGCAATGATTTTTGGATATGATATTGAAAGCACATGCATAAAAGGCAAGCAAACAAACAAAGCAAGTGGGATTACATCAAAATTAAGTCTCTTTACAGCAAACAAAACAATCAACAAAATATAAAGGTGACCTATATAATGGGAAAAAAATATTTGCAAACCATATACCAAATAAGGGATGCTATCCTTTGAGTATTTGTCCCCTTCAAAACTCATATTTTGAAATTTAATTTCCAGTGTAGCAGTAATGAGAAGTGGGGCCTTTAAGAGGTGACTGGGACCCATTTATGGATTAATGGATTAATGATTTAATGATTAATGGGTTAGCATTGAAGTGGAACTAGTGGTTTTAAAGAAAAGGAAGGAAGATCCAAGCTAGCATGCATAGCAATTGCAAAGTTCTTGAGGCCATCCTCACTAAGTTAAGCAAAATTCTGGATAGCAATAGAGTTATAATTAAGCAATATCAGGTTGCACTTTGGACCACTTCCTTGTAAGTGAAAGTCAAGTAGCACTAGATACCATTCGCATCTCCATTATTCCTTTAGATAGGATTTCTGACATTAGAATCATAAGGCTTTTAACAATTAATTTGTATCCTCTCTGTTCTTATAGATAGGATCTCTGATGTTAGAATCATAAGGCTTTTGCTTAATTATTGCTTAAGATGTTTTTCACATCCTAAATTCCAGTGGAATAGCTGAGACCACCCAGTATGAAGACCTCAACAGAGGAACAAAAATCAGCATGAGAATACAGCTTCTTCATCTCCCTGGCCCATAACTTCACCTTGCCCACATTGACCAATTGATGATCTCTAAACTTTGGCCCACTCCAAACTCCTTAAAATCCCTGGTCTCTAACTCTTCTGGAAGACAGATTTGAAGTTTCTCCCATCTGCTCAATCAGCAGCCCCATGATTAATGCTTTTTCCCTGCTGCAAATTGGTGTCTTGTCGTATTGACTTCCTGTGCACATCTGGCAATGAACCTATTGCATTTACATTCTGAACTGCCGCAGGACTCCATGGAGAGTCCTGCCAACAAGAAGGCCCTCAAAAGATGAGGCCCTTTTGTTCCCGACCAAACTGAGGATCGGGCTGCTATTTCTCGTGCCCAATAACGAGACGCAAATGAACTGAGTAGGAAAAGAGTTTTTATTTCTGCAACTGGTTACAGGGAGAAGGCCTGGAAATTATCACCAGACCAACTCAAAATTACAGTTTTCCAGAGTTTATATACCTTCTAAGCTATATGTCTATGTGTAAGTGTGCATTCATCTAAAGACATAAGTGATTAACTTCTTTTAATCTATAATTAAGGTCTGAGTTCTGAAGACCTTCTGGAGCCTCAGTAAATTTACTTAATCTAAATTGGTCCAGGTGCTGGGGTGATTACCCTTATCTTGTCTTCTGCTAAATTAGGGAGGTTTGGAGAGTTCCTTCAGATCCCCAGTAAATTTGTTTGTGGAAGCCTGGGGAGTTTCTTCAGACCTCCAATAAAATTTATTTAATCTTAAATGGGTCTTATTAAGAATTCCTCCATTATTTTATTATGCTTTAAGGCCCAGGAAAGTCCTAGGGAAAAAATCTTGGTGGACTTTTGTTACCTTCCAGTCTTTGAATAAGAGCACTGGCCTTTTTTAGCTTTTAATATTTAATTTAACCACTCAGTCAGTACTCAAACAGAAGTTATAGAGGGCTGCCTTAGTGAGATCTAACCTGTCATTCTTTGATCTTGGTCTTCTCAGCCTCCATAAATTAAAGAAATGTACTTTTATCCTTATAAGATAGCAAGTTTCAGGTATTTTTAATAAGTAGCAGAAAATTGACTAAGACAGAAAATTGGTACCAACAAATGGCATACTGCTGATAATAAATACCAGAAAATGCAGAACTGGCTTTGGAACTGGGTAATGGGCAGAGGCTGGAAGAATTTAGGGGGGTAGAGTATAAAAAGCCTAGAATCTTGTGAGGGCTTAGAAGACAAGATGAGTAGAGAAGGTTTGGAACTCATTAGAGATTGATTAAGTGGTTGTGATGCTGATAAACAAATGCAGATTAAAGGCTATTCTGCTGAGATTTCAACTGGAACTGATGAACAAGGTATTGGGAACTAAAAAAAAAAAAAAAAATTCTTGTCATAAATTGGCAAAGATTTTGGCTGAATTATGTCCATGCCTTAGGGCATTGAACTTGAGAGTGATGAACTGGGTATCTGGCAGAATAAATTTCTATGCAAAATATGGAAGAATTTGCAGGGTTACTTTTGGCAACTTATGCTGAGATTCTGGAGAAAATGAATAATTTAAAGACAGAAATTAAAAATAAAAGAGAAGCAGGGCAGAAAGATTTGGAAAATTCTCAGCCCCACCATAGAAAGAATGAAAAAGTGTGTTCAGTAAAACATACTTTGTCCTGAGTGTAGCCCAGTGACAATTTGCTAAAGAGATTAGCATAGATAGAAGGGAGTCAGGTGCTATTCCTTGACAGTGGAAGAAAGATTCCCAAAAGCATTTCAGAGATTTTCAAGGTTGCCCTTCCCATCACAAGCCCAGAGATCTTGGAGGCCAAATAGTTTATGGGGAAGGCCCTGGATGCTCTCCAGGGGTTCATCACCCAGGGCCACTTTGGAATTTGCTTATTGCACCTCAGTGCACCACTCCATGTCCACTCCAGCCCTGGCTCAAGTGGCCCCAGCTGTGGTTTTTGCTGCAGCTCCATAAGGTACAAATTGTACTGGCAACATCCACATGGTGCTAATTCTAAAGGTTTGCAGAAAGCAAGAGCTGTAGAGGCTTGACAGTCTCCACCCAAATTTCAAAAGATGTCATCAAAAGTCTAGGGACCATTGTCCTAGAGCAGAGTCACCACCAATAGCCCCGTCTAGGGCAATGCTGAGCAAAAAAAAAAAAAAAAAAAAAAAAAAAAAATGTGGAGTTGAGGCTGTTGTAGAGAGTCCCTACCAGGACAATGCCTGTGGAGCCATGGCAGCTAGACGACCAGTGGGACTCCAGAACTGTGGAGTCACCAGCAGCCTGGAAAACTTGCCTGAGAAAGCTTCAGGTATTCAACCCTAACCTGTACGAGTAACCATGTGGGCTCCATGTGGCCAGCAAAGACATGGGGACAGAGCTGCCCCAGGACTTAAAGACCCAACTATTATTTCAGTGTGCCCAAGAGGTAGCACATAGAGTCAAAAGAGATTATTTGGTTTTTTTAAGATTTAATGTCTCTGGGTTTTTGACTTGCTAGAGATCTGCTGCTCCTTCTATTTCATCTATTTTTCCCCTTTGGAATAAGAATGTCTTATTCCTATACCACCATCTCATCATGGAAGTAGATAACTTGTATTGATTTTGCAGGCTCACAGATAAAACCCAGGACTGTGGACTTTTGAACTGGTACTGATGCAAGTTAAGACTCTGGGGCTATGGAGATAGAATGGATGTATCTGTATGTGAGAAAGACATGAGTTTTATGTGGCTAGGTGCAAAATGCTATTGTTTGAATATTTGTTTCCTCCAAAATTCATGTTGAAATGTAACCTCTAATTTTGCAGTATTGAGAAGCAGGGCTTTTAAGAGTTGAGTGGATCATGAAGGATCGGCCTTCATGATTGAATTAATTCATTCACAGATTATTCAGTTAATGGATTAGTGGATTTTCATGAGAGTGAGACTGATTGGTTTATAAGAAGAGGGAGTAGGCCAGGCATGGTGGCTTACACCTGTAAGCCCAGCACTTTGGGAGGCCAAAGCAGGCACATCTCTTGAGCTCAGGTATTTGAAATCAGCCTGGGAAACATGGCAAAAACCCCATATCTACAAAAAACACAAAGATTGGCCAGGCATGGTAGTGTGTACCTGTAGTCCCAACTACTCGGAAAGCTGAGGTGAGAGGATCACTTTAACCTAGGAGGTCAAGGCTGCAGTGATCTGTGATTGCATCACTGCACCCCAGTCTGAGTGACAGAGCAAGATCCTGCCTCAAAACATTAAAAAAATTTAAAACAACACAAAATAGAAGAGGAAGAGAGACCTGGACTAGCATGCTCTGTGCCTTCTCCACATGATGCCCTGCATGACCTTGGCACTCCAGAGAGTCCTTGCCAGCAGGAAGGTTCTCGCCAGATGCAGCCCCTTGGCCTTGGACTTCTTCATCTCTGCTTAACTGTAAGAAATAAATTTATTTTTTAAAACAAATTGTTCTGTTTTAGATATTCTACTATAAGCAATAGAAAATTCAATAAGGCAAAGAATTAATATCCAAAATATATAAGAATCTTATGTAATTTAACAGCAAATAATAATAACACTATATATAATGGAGCACAGGACCTAAAAGACATTTTTCAAAGAAGACATATAAATAGTCAATAGGTACATGAAAAGGTGCTCAACATCACTAATCATTATGGAAATGCAAATCAGAACTCAATGAAGTATCACTTCACACTTTTTAGGATGCTTATTATTTTAAAAAAGTCAAAATATAGTAAATGTTGGTGAGGATTAGAGAACAGGAAACTCATGTACATTGTTGGTGGGAATGTAAATTGGTGCAGCCATAATGGAAGATGGTATGGAGATTTATCAAAAAATTAAAAAGAGAATTATCATATGATTCAGCAAGCCTATTTCTGACTACATATTCAACAGAAACAAAATAACTAATGAAATAACTAATGTGAAGAGATACCTGCAGCCCCACATTCATTTCAGCATTATTCACAATAGTTAAGTATAGAAACAATCTAAAAGTCCATCAAATCAATGGATGAATGGAGAAAGAACTTGTGATACACGCACACACACACACACACAAACACACATAGAGGAATATTTCAGACTCTAAAAAAGAAGGAAATCCTGCCATTGCAATAATATAGAGGAAGCTGGAAGATATTATGCTAAGAGACATAAGCCAGAAATAGAAAAATGCTGTGTGATCTCCCCTACATGTGGAGTCTAAAAAATGGAACTCATAGAAACAGAGTGTGGTTACCAGAGGTCAGGACATGGGTGAGACAGGGAGAGGTTGGTCAGAGGGTACAAATTTGCAGTTGTAAGATGAATAATTTTTGTAGGATATATACTGTAACTCATAGTTACTATGGGTAATAACAATGTATTGTATACTTGAAACTTGCCAAGAGAGTAGAACTCAAAAATGGAAAGGTAAATATTTGAGATGATGAATAGGTTAATTACCTTGATTGGGGTAATGATTTCGCAATATATATTTATGTCAAAATGTCATCTTGTATGCCTTGAATACCTGTTTTTACAATTTTTATTTTTTAATAATACTTCAGTAAAGCTGAAAAACAAAAGAAGAAAATTTTGGCATATACTACAACAGGGATGAACCTTGAAAACTTTACACTAAATGAAATAAACCACTCATAAAAGGATAATCTTTTATGTAAATAAATAAATAAATGAAAATTGAAAATAAAAATTAAAAAAATCATTTCTCCAGCCCATTAGTCACACCATTTAGCACTTTATATTTTTTATCACAGACCACACTTCTTCTGACATATTATTTCTGTGTTTATTAAGTTTCTTTTCATGTGACTTCCTGATATCAGAGACTGTTATATCCCTAGAACCATTGTCTAGCATATCATAAATGATCAATAAATGTTTTTGAATACTCAGGTAAATGAAATAATCTTTCAGAATTTATTAAATGCCAGTCACTTTGCTATTTTAACATATATTCTCTCATTTTATCCTCTTGAAACTATAAAGTTTGTATTATTCCCATTATACTAATGGAAATGTGAGGATTGGCTAGTTCAATAGCTTTCCTAGGTTCATTCAATTGGTAAATGACAAAACTAGAATTTGTATTTAGCTCTATTTAACTCAAAAGCCCATAGTCTTAAGAACTATACTGCATTGCATTTTAATTTTACACTTTGTTATTAGAACTGTTTCTAGAACTAGAAATAATATAGAAAGAACGGGAAAATATATTCTAGGGTACAGATTTCCTCTCACTGGCCCTTCATTTTCTCTCTATAAAAGAAATACATGTTCTAGCACAGCTACATATTTTGGAAGTGTTCCTTGTTAAGTGACTTTAACCTACATATTTGTGAACTAGATATTACTCACCTAATTCCAAGTGAGTGTGTTATAAAACACAACAGATAATTTTGTGTAGCTGAATCAAGTTTTGACCAGGTCACATATAACCGGAGTTTTTTTTTTTTAAGGATTAATTTTCTCCTCAATTAACCTCACATTTGATTCAGTAAAGGAAATAGAAAGTTGTCTCCATCCCCCTTTATACCCAAGTAGACAATTTGAAGGATATTTTCCCAAATAATCTGCAAATTGCTGTGTCACTGTAGTGCAATATTTTGTTGTCCTCCTTGGCATAAGCCCAGGCTTCTTCCCTAAGCAGGTTAAATTCTCATAGCAACATTTCAGCATTTTCTGCTGATTTTTCTTTTGGCTTTCATATTTGTAAAGGTGCCAGGACATCCCTTTCAGCGTATGAGCCAGAACTGAACAATCTCCACAAACATGGGAAGACTCTCCTTGACACTAACACTGGGACTGACTTGGCAGAGAGAGATTATTACTTCCCTCAAGCATGGAAAAGTACATGAATCCCAATCCAACGTATAGGCTGCCTGTGTGTTTGGCCCCTTTTAGGTCATATAAACTACAGACTCTGTGATATTTTCATGCATTTGCTTATTTCTGTGAGCCAATTCGCTTGCTGGAATTCATGTCCCCCAAATGGAGCAAAGAGTTCATCTTAGATACCTGTTTCCTTATAACCTTTAATGTACATTGTATGTATTGTTTGCAACTATTGTTTTTCTCCTTCTGGAAGTAACTTTCTCCTCCCCAGAGCACGACTGTAGACATATTATAATAATATTCATAATTGACAATGGTAAACCAGTAAAATAAAGTTTAAATAAAGAATTAAACTAAGCAGAGTCTGTCTTCTATGTTCCTCTAGTGATTCATGTTGTATCTTTTGGATCATTCATCATCTTAAATTAAAACTACATTAGTGTCAGAAACATAGGAAGGGAAAAAAAGACGGTGAAAGGAGGTGGTGAGCGCAAACCAAGACAAATATATTTTTTACTGTACAATAGCACTGAAAACCGGCACCTCCACAGCCCTGTCTAAAACGTCCCTTCCGTTGGGACCACCCTTATGTGAAAGGGATAGTAGGTACTTCATTAGCATATGAAATGACCTGTTTCTTATGCAGCTTTGTAACTGAAAAGCAGAAAAGTTTGTTGCAGCCAGGTCAAAGACCCATCATCAGAAAGTTTTCATTTAGGAAAAAAATCAAACAAAGTAAATGTTTATCATGACATTGTAAACATTTCAAATCTACTGAAATATTTTATTGTAATCAAGGATTTTTAATATTCTTGGGTAAGGAAACTGGATGGCAGATACCGCATAAAGAACTCACTGACACAAGGAGGATGGAGTTTTTGTGAAAGAGTGTGATAATATGGGCAGCCTGAACCATCAATATGTCCAGACTAGAGAGTCTCCAACATTGGAATTTCATGCTCCTCTACATGGGATTCATTTAACTTCATCTGTAGGTGAAGCCAACAGACCCTAAAAGACATGGTCATGTCTTCTATAGTTTCTGCCATGTTTCCCAATTCTCTAGCCACACTGACATCTACCTCCTTAGGTTTGACCAAATTTCAAATTTGTCCCATTCTTATAGTATACTTAAAAAAATTTATGAGGTATTAAGAATACTTTATTTTTCGTAATTGGCAAAGTGTCACAAAGTGTTACAAACTGAGAATATCTACTGCTTCACTGATATTTTCCATTAAAAGATGGAAAGAACATAGTTCTGAAAACTGGAGCCCAAGCGTCTACCATCAGATTTCTCAAAAAGTAGTCAACGTGTTTTCCAGTGTCTCTTACAAACAATCCAGTGTTGTTATGTTGCTGCAAAAGGCGAGAAAATCCAAAAATCTGTGTGACTGGAGAAGTCAAGCCCAAAATAGCTACAAGGATAAAAAGATGATAAGATATCTAACTATCACCCCACCTATAAAGCCCTACCCACAGAGTGAGGTGAAATCTATCAAGTTCATCTCGCAGTATGGCATGTCTCAAGGAAGTGCTGTTACAGCAGAATGACTGAACAATACTGGAATGATGTGAGACAATGCAACAGTCAGTGAAAATAAATTAAGAATTCTGGAGCTCAAGAAGTAAAGGAAAACTATAGTTAGTAAAACGAATCTCAGATGAAAGCGCACTCAGAAAGACACTTATTTCTTGCTCCTGATCTCCAGGTAGAGTCTTGGGACAAGGTAAAAATTACAGCATAGCAAAAATGGGTTTTGAAGAATCTGAAATCACAGTGAACTTGTGCAATTCTTTGCAAGGTAATGGCAAGCCTCACCCAGTCTTGCAATGTTCTGTGCATGGTGTGACAGAGTAAAAAACGACTAGAATACAAGAGGGTAACAGTGGCCTTTTATAATTACCCCCATGCTCCTGATACTTGGATAGTAACTTTCATGTGCTTTCAAGAAGAGAACAGAAGTAACTGGAATAGTCAGACTTAGAATATCCTTGCAACTGGAAAAAGGGCAACAGAACACTCAAATGGATAGCCATGCAACATTTAACTCACCTAAAGGTAAGAGAGAAAGTAATTTATTTAGAGCTCTAAGTGGCTTGGCATGGATGAGTATACAAGGGAAGAGAAAACAAAACAAGCAAAAAACCAGGGAAAATTTTGTTCCAGGAGCCATTTAAGAATTTCAGGAGAAGAAAGAATGTAGAAGTCAGGAAACTATATATTGAAAAGCATCCCATAGATTAGTGTCACAGTAGTCACTGGTAAACTGAGTAACTGCAGGAATCGTGCTAATGGAGGCAGAGGCCAAATAGCAAGTTTCTGAAAATGAGAAAAGTATTGTTAAGTGAAAATAGTCAAGTAATGTGCTAAAGATAACTACAGATATTATCTGTGAGGAAAAACACAGAATGAATAATTGAGGGGGATATACGGTTGAAGGGAGGTGAGGTTGTTTTGAATCACTGAAGGGATATGAATATGATAAAATAACTATTGAAAGAAGTTAACAGAGTGATAATGTTTCAAAAACACCAATGAGAGAGAGAGAATAGTTGATGGAGTAAGTTAGGAGTAGGTGTACTTCAAGTTGTAAGAGAAAAGTTGTACCTTAGAAAAGGTGGCCAGTGGATATTTTTGGGAAATAGATTTCCCCTGGGTACTCAAGGATTTAACTATCAGCATAAATAATCAAAGATAATGGGAGGAGTTATGAAAGAACATTTATATGAAAATGCATTTTGGGTTATTTTTATGTAGTTCACTCTTTTCAATTTCATTCTGATTCAGCATGGCCTATTTCCATTTTTTGATAGCCTTGCCCTTCTAAAATATTTTGGATTTCTGTTCCCTTTCTCTGATTTTTCTTTTCATTTGCCTGATCTGAGATTCCCTCATACCTTCTGCTCACACCTGATGGTAATTTATAGTTCTGAAAAATACCACATTATGCTCAAGGTGGATGTGCATTTGCAACAAGTTAGAATATGACTTAACACATTTGAGAAACAAAAATCACTAGAGCAAAATGCTGTAACTCTGAACATTTATTTGGAGTGCAGACCATCAATTATATTACTTAAGTTATGAAATTCATGATACTGAAGTTTATGCTTGCTAATATGGGTCTCTAGAGTCAACTCTGTTTCTATCCCATTGGCATAAATATTACAAAAGTACTACAGCTTGGGAGACTTCCCCCACTTCCCCAAAATGAGCATGTATTTCATAATGACTTTGATGCTTAGATACTAAAAATTTATAAAGAAATTTCATCTAACATTGCTGCAACCCATAATTATTTATAGATTAGATTCAGAAAACAGGTTAGAGTGAATACCATAATAGTTATTTAGCATTTTAATTGTGACAAGGACAAAAGATTAAATGCCATGGTGACGAAGTGGCACCTATTTACTTAAGAGTGGTCTCTATTTACCACTCTAAATAGATACTACACCAAAGTGTTACTCCCATCACTATGAGTAAACTAAGGGGAAATATGTTTCTCCAAAAGAATTTTATAAATATTAGTCAATAAAAGCTATACAAAGTTGAAAAATGCAATGAGCCTATTGAATCTAACCTTGTATAGAGAAGTGTAGTAGGTACACCATTGAGAAAAGGCCACAAATACTTATTCAAGCTAGGGAAAAATTATTTCATTTGTATTCCAAATATTCAAAATAGAGCCAAGTGATAGGCAAGTGTTCTTGCTCTGTATTCATCCTATTAGAAAGTGTTTTACTAATATAGTATCTAAGTCTATGAAGATCACCAGAGAAATACAAAAACTAAAACAAAAAAACAGAACACTATTAATTGACTGCCTTTTCATTTTACCTATTTGAATTTTAGTTAAAACTATCAAGTCAGGGGTAATGGGATAACCTGTAATTGTCTTTTAACTACCATTCAGAGATCTAGTTAAGAAAATTGGATTTGGTTGAACAAATTAGAGATTTGGTTAAACAAATGTCACTTTTTAAGAGAATATTTAAAGTACCACAAAGAACCAAGTCAAAATTGAATGCAAATAATAGGTTGTTTTTCTTAAAAAGACACAATGAAAAGCGAAAGTGGGGAGATTAAGAAATATCCTAACTAAATTCCAAATTTTTCTTTTTTAAAAAAGATTTTCATGGCAATATATTTTCAAGTAAATAATATAATGAATACAGTTGTCTCCTTTATCTGAAGTTTCACTCTCCTGATTTCAGTTACCTGCAGTGAACCAGGATCTAAAAATATTAAATGAAAAATTACAGAAAAAAACAATTCATAAGTTTTACATTGTGCTACTCCAAGTAGTGTGACGAAATCTTGCACTTCTCTGTTCTGTCCCACTAAAAACATGAATCATCTCTTTGTCCAGTGTATCCACATTATATACACTACCTGCCATTTATTCATAGACATCATCTACTCCTGACATCCAACCATGGACATGGACATGGACATGGATCCATAATCTGGGATCACCCAAAGCAGATGATCCTCCCTCTGACCTGTCATTAGGACAACAGTAACAACACTATGTCACAACGTCTATGTCTCTCACCTCATTATATATACATTTAATCACCTCCTGTCATCATGAGAAGGATGAGTATAGTACAGTAAGATATTTTGAGAAAAAGAGTGAGATCATATTCACATATAAATTTTATTTCAGAGTATTGTTATAACTGTTGGATTTTATAATTAGTTATTTTTGTTAATCTCTTACTGTGCCTAATTTACAAATTAAACTTGATTGCAAATATTTGTGTATAGGAAAAAAGCATTTTAAGTAGGATTTGTTACTATCCATGGTTTCAGGAACCCACTGGGGATCTTGGAATGTATGCCTTATCAATAAGGGGAATACTACTATAAAGTTTATGTTCTTAAAGAGGTGTATTTGAGTGATGAACTACCCTCTAATTTATGTACTGAAGAAGTGTAGAGTACTGAATGACAGCAATACAAACATGAACATGTACACAATGCTTTTGAAAATACTCATTTTAGAATGTGCACCAGGTTGTTTATTGCTAACAGAATATACTTAAGGCAAGTTATAAAAGCACATGTAAACATGACTTTGTATTTGCTAAGATAATTCAATACAGACAGCATAACAAGACTATCAATAGCATTTATTTTCCATAAAACAGTAAAAAAGTATGCATTG
The DNA here is from genome assembly GCF_008728515.1 of Papio anubis. NCBI lineage: Eukaryota > Metazoa > Chordata > Mammalia > Primates > Cercopithecidae > Papio > Papio anubis. Next base: position 78,098,823 of record NC_044976.1, on the reverse strand, counting down.
TGAAATTAATTTCCATTGATTACCCCAGGCTAACTAGAAACTTTTCATTCTTCTAATTTTCAGTTTTCGAGCTAATAATGTACAAATTTCTTTTGCTTGGTTGATTTGTGTGTGTGTGTGTGTGTGTGTGTGTGTATGTGTATATACTTTCAAGCTGAAGAGCTCAGTCCCATATGTAAATACGTTTTCATGCTTTCATTCTCTTACTATGTATTGTATTTATACAAGTGCTTCCTTAGTTATTTATTTGTTAGAATACAGTCTACTCTCATTACTCACTTTAATCACACTCTATAAAGTCTCTGTGAAAACTAAATTAGTGAAAGCTGAGCTATTGTTCCTAGGGGAAATACAACTTAGGTTCCTGTGAGCCTCTGGGCATATTTTCATCAACTGGCCAACATATAACTTTGTTTTATGAGTGTTTCTGTTTTCTTTTTTTGTTTAGTTTTTGTTTTTGAGATGGAGTCTCACTCTGTCACCCAGGCTGGAGTGCAGTGGCCGGATCTCAGCTCACTGCAAGCTCCGCCTCCCGAGTTTACACCATTCTCCTGCCTCAGCCTCCCGAGTAGCTGGGACTACAGGCGCCCGCCACCATGCCTGGCTAGTTTTTTGTATTTTTTTAGTAGAGACGGGGTTTCACCGTGTCAGCCAGGATGGTCTCGATCTCCTGACCTTGTGATCCGCCTGTCTCTGCCTCCCAAAGTGCTGGGATTACAGACTTGAGATATCTTATGTAATATATGTTGTTGATACATTAAACTCACAGCCAACAGCATTGTAACTCTTCCTGAATGCAGCTTACCTAACATGAATTTTCTCTGTGAGGACCATCACCGCCTTCTTGCACTTAGAACACTAGACAGCATTTCAGCATGATGGGGGCCATTTTAAACAGAAAAATTAACAACAATAAGCACAAACAAATAAAAAATAAGTGACAAATAAAGAGACAAAGAAAAAGACACTCATTTACAGTATGACGGTTAGAACAAGAAAGCAAAATGTCTCCTTATTTGACCTCAGCTGGGAATATGCACATTGAATAACTCATTTTTCCCCTGCCCTGTGCAAGTCCACAAATGACTTACAATGTGCCTTGAGTTTTGATCTTGAGGTTACAAATGAATTTTAGCTAGTAGACAAATTTTGCAAATTTAGAATTTATGAGCAATGAGTAGGAACCTTTTATCAGCTTCCTCCCTACTAGAAGAAGTACAATTCTAAGCAAAAAGAGTTCATGAATTTTTCTTAATGTAGTTAAGAGTGAAGAAGTGTGAGTATAGGCAGCAGGACTGTCTGGGTTTAGACCAACACTTCTACTAAGGGAAGTGTGATTTTCCAAACCTTATGACTTACATGAAAATTCTACAAGCTCTTCTAAAAATTCTGAAACAGATAAATGGTGAAAGAAAGAAAGAAGAGATATGATAATGAATAAAAAACGAATGGAGAGTAATGGAGAAGACACATTTTTGAGTTTACAAGGGTTAAATGAAAATATTTTGTTAATGTAATATTTACTTATAAATTTAATATTTAATAAACAAATCTAATATTTATAACATAATATAATTATATTTTAAGTATATGTTAACTAATTATATTTAAAATATGACTAACGTGAATAAATGTAATATTTAATATATAAATTTAATGATTCTATTAATTTTAAAATATTAAATTTATCTTAAGGCGACATCTAATAACTATAAAATAGGAAAATTAAAGAAGGTCAAGTTTGAGTGTGGTGGCTCATACATGTAATCTCAATACTTTAAGAAGACTGCTTAACCCTGAGAGTTAAAGACCAGCCTAGGCAATATAGCGATATCTCATGTCTACAAAATTAAAAAATTAAAATAATTAGGTAGTGTGGGGCGGCATGCCTGTAGTCCCAACTTCTTGGGAGGATCACTTGAGCCTAGGAGGTCAAGGCTGCAGTCAGTCATGATCACATCACTGCACTCCACCCTGAGCAACAGAATGAGAGCTGGTCTCAGAAAAATTTAAAAAAAATATATATGTATTTTTTATGTAATATCTGCCAAATACATGAAGCTATGCAATTGTCTACCTGAACAAACACATTTGTCATGGTTCAACTAAATAAGAGCTAAGAAGCATGGTCATTATCCCAATATTGTAATCAGGTGAATAATACTCATATTTTTCTTTGTGATATTCATTTTTATTGTGATAAAAATACAGACTTTTTGTACCTTCACTCAACAAGGAGACTCATGACTTGTATTTTATAGTCTCCTAAATGCAATTGCAATTTTTTAGGAGACTCCTCTTCTCGTTGAAATTATGAAGGGGTAAGATTATTTTTTCCTTTTTTTCCTCTTTTTCCTTCCTTCTTTCCTCCCTCCTTCCCTTGCTTCTTTCCTTCCTTCTCTCACACACCTATCCTTTTCTCCTTTTTTGTTTTTGAACATCTCATTGGTGCATACAGAATTCTAAAACTTGTTTACTTTCTCTCTACCATATTTGAGCTGAGAAGAAACCACGACACTCTGCTATTTATATGAACACCAATTTATCTTACCAAGTCCTATTATTTCTGCTTTTAAAATTTTGTTTTAATTATTTTATTTTTATTATAAAAAAAATAGTTTAGGAATAAAAGATTGAGACAGAATCCACACAAAGTTTAAAGAACTACAATATAGTTGCTACTTATAGAATTGTCCAGAAGCTGTCTCTCCCCATTCACATCTCTTTCCTTCCTCTGCAGAGAACCATTAAACCCTGAGGTAATCATTTTCTTGTTCTTCTTTATAGTTTCTAACACCTATGCATACATCCCACTTTTTAAAATAGCATATAAATGAAATAATTCTGCATATATGCCATTGTTTTGCCTCTTCAACATTATATATTTGAGATTCATTCAGGTTAATACACGTTACTTTAATTCGGTAATTCTCACTGTTGGATTGACCATGAAATATTTATCTATCCTACTACTGACATACATTTTCCTTGTTTTCTTTTCTTTTTTTTTTTTTTTTTTTTTTTGCTGTTATGAACAATGCTGGTTTGGGGAGTGCTAAAAGAAATAGGAAACTGGAACCAACTGCTGGCAGAGGGATATGGACCATTGCTGATGTGATGCTGAAAAGAACAACAAACAGACAGCAGGGAGCAAAGCCTTTATTCCTACTTCCTCTCTGCCAGTCTTCCCCCGTGTTTCCATTGGCAAGACCTGTATCAAGAAGCCAGGTGATAAATGATAATGTAGTTTTCTTTGTCCCAGCCCCAAAATCACCAAGTTGATTAAAGAAAGGTAAATCTGTAGCTAAGGTAAATTTGTAGTTTAACAACCAACAGAATAGCTAAATAATTAATACAAAATTTAGAAGTCTGAAGAGGGAGTCAATAGGAGTTACAAGATTAAATGATTGACGGAACTGAATTGCTGCTGCAGGCTTCCTGAGATGCAAAAAAAAACTATGAGTCTGCTTGCTTTCTCAGCAAGGAAGTTTATGGTCAGGGGGAAGTGCTCAACCCTGGTCACTAGCTGCCTGAAAATAGACTCAGCATCATTAGGGGCCATAGTGGGAGTGAGATCAACTTTTATATCTGTATAAAAGTCTCACTCTCTGTCACTCAGGCTGGAGTGCAGTGGTGCGATCTTAGCTCACTGCAACCTCCGCCTCCTGCATCAAGTAATTTTCCTGCCTCAGTCTCTCAGGGATTACAGGTGCCTGCCACCACAGCCAGCTAATTTTATTTATTTATTTTTTTCTTGAGACTGAGTCTCACTCTGTCACCCAGGCTGGGGTGCAGTGGGAGGATCTACTTCAAGCGATTCTCCTGCTTCAGCCGCCTGTGCAGCTGGGATTACAGGCATGCGCCACCACGCTTGGCTAATTTTTGTATTTTTAGTAGAGACAGGGTTTTACCATGTTGGCCAGGTTAGTCTCAAACTCCTGACCTCAAGTGATCCACCCACCTTGACCTCCCAAAGTACTGGGATTGCAGGTGTGAGCCACCACATCCATCAGAGACCATCCTTTAAGACTACAGGCTGCATGGGAGTGGGGTGAGGCCAGTGACTGACAGCTTTCCCCTACTTTCCAGGCAACCTGTGTGACTCTCCTAGGAATATAACTCCATTGGCCTAAAAACCACACCCTTATTCCCCAAAGCAGCTGCAGCAAGCCCGACCCAAGCAGAGCCTGAGCTCAGACATGCCTATCCCTGCTTGCACCTGGTAGTCTTTCTCTGCCTGCCCTGCTAGTTGAAGACAACAGTCATAATCTCTTGGGAGCTCTATTGCCCTGCCCACCACTTGAGAAACCTGAATATTTAACCAGGCATCCCTAAGGCAAGTTTGCATCCTCCCTATAGTACCACAGCTGATGCACTCTTAAAAGTGCCACCTCCTAGCTGGAGGCCAATCAACACAAAACCAGTGCACTAAATAAAAATACAACCAAGGACCATCACAGAGTCCACTTCACTCCCCTGTTACTGCCACTGGGGCAGGTGCAGGTATCCATGGCTGAAAGACATGAAGACGGATCTCCTGCCATCACAGGACCCTTTGCCGACACTCCCCAGGACCAGCTCAGAGCCCAGTAGCTCCACTGGGTGGCTAGATACAGAAAAGCAAATCAGTCACTGCTGTTTGGCTCTCAGAAGCCCTATTCCTAGGGGAAGAGGGGAAACAGCACATCAAGGGAATACCCTGTGGCACAAAAGAATCTGAACAGCAGCCCTTGAGTCTCAGATCTTCCCTCTGACATAGTCTACCAAAAGAGAAGGAACCAGAAAAACAATTCTGTAATATGACAAAAAAGGTTCTGTAACACCTCCGAAAGGTCACACCAGCTCATCAGCAATGGATCTAAACCAAAACAAAATCTCTGAATTGCAAGAAGAAGAACTGAGAAGGTTGATTATTAAGCTAATCAAGGAGGCACCAGAGAAAAGTGAAGTTCAGTTTAAAAAAATCAAAAACATGATATAGGATATGAAAGGAAAAATCTTCAGTGAAATAGATAGCATAAATAAAAAACAATCACAACTTCTGGAAATCAAGGACAATTAGACAAACTCAAAATGCACTGCAAAGTCTCAGCAGTAGAACTGAACAAGCAGAATAAAAAAACTTCAGAGTTCAAAGACAAAGCATTTGAATTAACTCAATCTGTCAAAGACAAAGAAAAAATAATTTTTAAAAATGAACAAACCCTCCATGAAGTCTGAGACTATGTTAAACATGCAAACCTAAGAATAACTGGTGTTCTAAAGAAAGAAGATAAATCTAAACGTGTGGAAAACATATTTGAGGGAATAATAAAGAAAAATGTCCCCTCCTTGCTAGAGATCTAGACATCCAATACAAGAAGCTCAAAGAACACCTGGGCAAGTCATTGCAAAAAGGTTATCACCTAGGCACATAGTCACCAGGTTATTTAAAGTCACAATGAAGGAAAGAATCTTAACAGCTGTAAGGCAAAAGCATTAATAGTAGATTCTCAGCAGAAACCCTACAAGCTAGAAAAGATTGGCGTCCTATTTTCAGCTTCCTTAAGCTAAACAGTTATCAGCCAAGATTTTCTATCCAGTAAAACTAAGCTTCATAAATGAAGGGAAAAATAGTCTTTTTCAGACAAGCAAATGCTGAGAGAATTTGCCACTACCAAGCCAGCACTGCAAGAACTTCTAAAAGGAGCTCTAAATCTTGAAACAAATCTTTGAAATACATCAGAATAGAACCTCCTTAAAGCACAAGTCTCACAGGACCTATATAACAATAACACAATGAAAAACAAAAACAACAAGATATTCAGGCAACAGATAGCCCGATAAATAGTACTTCACATCTTAATACTAATGTTGAATGTAAATGGTCTAAATATCCCACTTAAAAGATACAGAATGGCAGAATGGATAAAAATTCACCAAGTTTTTGCTGTCTTCAGGAGAATTACTTAACACATAAGGACTCACACAAACTTAAGGTAAAGGGGTAAAAAAAGATATTCCATATATTCCATGCCAATGGACAACAAAAGTGAGCAGGAGTAACTATTCTTATCTCAGACAAAACTAACTTTAAAGCAACAGCAGTTTAAAAAGACAAAGAAACATATTATATAATGATAAAAGGACTAGGCCAACAGAAAAATGTCACAATCCTAAATATATACGCATCTAACACTGGAGCTCCTAAATTTATAAAACAACTACCAGTTGACCTAAGAAACAAGATAGATTGCAACACAATAATAGTGGGAGACTTAACACTCTACTAATAGCACTAGACAGGTCATCAAGATAAAAAGTCAACAAAGAAACAATAGGCTTAAAAAACACCCCAGAACAAATGGGATTAACAAATATTTACAGAACATTCTACCCAAAAACTTCAAAATATACATTCCATTCATCAGCACATGGAGCATTCTCCAAGACAGACTATATGATAGGCCACAAGTCTCCATAAATTTAAGGGAATCAAAATTATGCCAAGTACTCTCTTAGACCACAGTGGAATAAAATTGAAAACCAACTCCAAAAGGAACTCTCAAAACCATACATCCAAATACATGGAAATTAAATAACCTGCTCCTGAATGATCATTGGGTCAACAATGAAATCAAGATGGAAATTTAAAAATTCTTTGAACTGACAGATAATAGTGACACAACCTATCAAAACCTCTGTGATACAGTAAAAGTGGTGCTAAGAGGAAAGTTCATAGCATTAAATGCCTACATCAAAAGTTTGAAAGAGCACAAATAGAGCTACAGTCACACCTCACAGAAGTGGAGAAACAAGAACAATCTAAGCCCAAACCCAGCAGAAGAAAGAAATAACAAAGATCAGAGCAGAACTAAATGAAGTTTAAAAAACAATAACAAAAACAATACAAAAGATAAATGAAACAAAAAGCTGATTATTTGAAAAGATAAATAAAACTGATAGACCATTAGCAAGATTAAGAAGAGAGAAGATCCAAATAAGCTCAATTAGAAATGAAACAGGAGATATTACAACTGCTACCACAGAAACAGAAAAGTTTATTCAATGCTACTATGCACACCTTTATGCATATAAACAAGAAAACCTAGAGGAAATTGATAAATTCCTGGAAATATACAACCCTCTTAGATTAAACCGGGAAGGTATAGAAGCTCTGAACAGACCAATAGCAAGCAGCAAGGTTGAAATAATAATTTTAAAAATGGCTGAGAAAAAAGTCCAGGACCAGAAAAATTCAAAACCCAATTCTGTCAGACATTCAAAAAATTGGTACCAATCCTACTGACACTATTCCAAGGATAAATTATTCTATGAAGCCAGTATCACCCTAATACCAAAATGAGAAAATGATGTAACAAGAAACAAAAACTACAGACCAATATCCCTGATTCACACAGATGCAAAAATCCTCAACAAAATACTAGTCAACTGAACCCAACAGCATATCAAAAAGACAATTTGTCATAATCAACTGAGTTTCATACCAGGGATGCATGAATGGTTTAACATATGTAAGTCAGTAAATGTGATATACCACATAAATAGAATTAACAAAAATCACATAATTATCTCAATAGATGCAGAAAAAGCATTTGACAAAATACAGCATTCCTTTGTGATTAAAACCCTCAGCAAAATCAGCATAGAAAGGACATACCTTAAGGTAATAAAAATCATCTATGACAAACCCACAGCCAATATTATACTGAATAGGGAAAAGTTGAAAGCATTTTCCCTAAGAACTGGAACAAGACAAGCATACCCACTCTCACCACTTCTATTCAACATAGTACTGGAAGTCCTAGCCAGTGCAATCAGACAAGAGAAAGAAATAAAGGGCATCCAAATGGTAAAGAGGAAGTCAAACAGTCACTGTATGCTGATTATATGATTGTATACCTAGAAAACCCTAACAATTCCTCCAAAAAGCTCCTAGAACTGGTAAATGAATTCAGCAAAGTGTCAGGATACTAGATTTACCTACACAATTCAGTTATTCTGCTGTACACCAACAGCGGCCAAGCTAAGAATCAAATCAAGAACTCAATCCCCTTTACAATAGCTGCAAAAAAAAAAAAAAAAATACTTAGGAATATATTAGGAATATACATAACCAAGGAGGTGAAAGAGCTCTACAAAAAACAAAAACAAAAACAAAAAAAACTACTAAGCACTCCTATAAGAAATCCAGATACTCACACATGCATGCTTATAGCAGGACAATTTGCAACTGCAAAAATGTGGAACCAGCCCCAGTGCTAGTATACCACAAAGTACTACTCAGCCATAAAAAGGAACAAAATAATGGCATTTGCAGCAACCTGGATGGAATTTGAGATTATTATTCTAAGTGACATAACTCAGGAATGGGAAACCAAATACCACATGTTCTCACTCATTAGTGAGAGCTAAGCTATGAGGACGCAAAGGCATAAGAATGATACACTAGACTTTGGGGACTCAGGGCAAAGGGTGGGAGGGGGATGAGGGATAGAAGACTACACACTGGGTACAGTGTACACTCGAGTGATGGGTGCACCAAAATCTCAGAAATCACCACTCTAGAATTTATTCATGTAGTCAAACACCACCTGCTCCCTGAAAACCTATTGAAATAAAAAATAAATTTAAAAAAAGAATGAATGTTTGACACTAGAACTTACAAAAAGAAATAAAATATGAGAAAGAAGTCAACTAGTACAATGAGAAAGATTCTGTTTAAAAAAAAAAAAAGTGCTCAGGGTTGCAGAGGGATTTGAATCTGGGCCTATTTTAGTCAACAACCCATGTCTTCATTTCTGCACACCATGGAGAAACAAAGTGTTGAGGAAGTTTTTTCTATTTAGCTAGACAGTCACACCACATATTTTTGAAATAATGGAAAGACCAAATACCTTAAAATTAACAAAAAAGTTGCTTCTCAGAGATTTTCAGATGTAATTTTAAATACTTTAAAATAGCGTGGTTCTGTATTAGAAAAGAAAAATAACAGAAGTAGAAATGTTATTTTTGTTTGTAAAGAAGCAACAAAATTATAGCTCATATAGACAGTAGTATAAAGAGAAGTTTGATGTGGAAGATAAAACTAAGAAAAAATGAACTGACATTTATTTTCAACATGTGAGGAAAGAGGGCAGATGGGTAATAAATACTTAATGACTGGCAAAGCCTCAATTTTATAATCGGGTTTTTCTTAAAAAAGTAAATAATTAATATATCAGTAATATAGAGTGTGATGTTATGTCTTAATCCTTGTATCTTTTCTTTTCCTTTGAAGAATGAGAGAAGCTTTTTTTAATCCCTTCTTTTTTTATAAAGTCAATTACTGTATACACTATGCACCCTTAATATTTTTCATACTCTTAGTGCATGATTTTTTCATTCTTTCTTGGGGTTCAAATTCATCCTCCCTAAATTGCATTCTATAGGCTTGTAAGTGAAAATCTGTTATCAGTAAACTCGATTTTAGTTTGTTGGAAAATGAATGTCACCTACTGTCTTCAATTTATTTTACCAGATATACAATTCTAATTTAAAGTTATTTTTTCTTAAACTTTACACTTTTTTATTTCAGTTTCTATTTTTGCTATTGAGACATCTAGTATTTTTTAAGATTCTAATCTCATAAGTAATCTTTCTTTTTCTTCTTTGTTTTGGTATTTTATAGCATGATCATGCTATTGCTCAGGGTGAACTTGTAGTTTACCTTGTTTGGGGGTTGTAGTTTTTAATGAGACTCTAAAGTCATCAAGAGATTTAGAAAATTCTCAGTTAATACATTTTATAAAGCATTTTTTTTTTCATTTTTTTCATTCTTCATTTACTTTTATTCTGGGTCTCCATTTTACATATATGTTAGACTTCGTTTCTAACATATTAGTTTGAGTTCCAAATCTTCACTATGCTCTTCCTTTCTCTCTTTCTCTCTTTCTTTTTGAGACAGAGTCTCGCTCTGTGGCCATGCTGGAGTGCAATGGTGCGATCTCGGCTCACTGCAACCTCCACCTCCCTGGTTAAAGCAATTCTCCTGCCTCAGTCTCCAGAGCAGCTGGGATTATAGGTGCATGTGCTAATTTTTCTATTTTTAGTATTTCACCATGTTGGCCAGGATGATCTCGATGTCTTGACCTCGTCATCTGCCCACCTCAGCCTCCCAAAGTGCTGGGATTACAGGCATGAGCCACCACACCCGGCCTATGCTGTTTCTTAACTCTTGTTTATGGTGACTTATTTTCTTTTGTGTTTTGTAACTTTGGATTTTAGTATTTTAATTGTTAGGGCTTTATATATAGGAATCCTACAGAGGCAGCTTTTGCAAGACGAATTTTTGTTAATGCTAATGTTAAACCTTGACTGTGTAAGAGGTATAGATATATAGTCTTATGGTAAGTATTTTTCTTTGTATCTAGACTCAGTCCTGGGCAGAAAACTGACCTTGTCTGTGTTTCTCTCCTTTATTGAGTACATATAGGATGCATTAAACCGAGGACTTTGCTAAAAAGACTTATAGATACAAATCAACATTTGTATAATCAATGAGAAGAAATTAATTCTTTAAGTTATAAACATGTTCAGACCAAGACAAAAAAAAAGTTTATATTTATTTAGATATTTTTCTTTTTTATTAATATTAATTCAGATTTTTTCCTTTTGACTTTCTTAATGTGCTAATAAACTTTAATTTTTTGAGACTTAGAACTGAAACTGTATATAGTATTAATATGATCTTTAAAATAGTCAGATACAGCAGATACTTTACTCTCTACACACCCAGAACATATGAACCAACTAACTCACTGAAATGTGATATTTGTAAGAATATTTGAGAAAGTCTGTTTGTTGTTTCAGCCATGAAGTTTAACTGCAATGTAAAATAGAGACTCCTGGCAACATAATGACATATAGTTTTATACACTGAGAGCTCTGTCTCCCTTAAAGCACAGCAATTTTATTCAATTTCAAAAATGTTTTTCACAAGATCAGAAATGTTGTTACAATAATTTGCTTTGGTTTTCACAAGACTAGAAATATTTTTTCACACTTATCCTTTGTGCTACAGAGAAACCTGACTTAGATACCATGGCAACTTTCTACTTCCTTGAATAGTCTGTGAAAATAACTTTGAAGTTAATAGACCTTATGTAATTCCAAAGAAATAAAAGAAAATTGCTAAAGTAAGAGAAATGTGCTTATATTGTACCAAAGGCTAACAACAGCTTTGGATAATGTGTATTATTTTCAGAGAACTCAAGATTATGCAATTAGGAATTATGAATCCACAGGGGAACTATACGGTTCTCAACAGATAATACTTGCAAGATGCAGGTGTTTTTGTTTGTTTGTTTTTGTTTTTGTTTTTTAGCTGTTCATGCTGGCCCCCTTGGGTTACAAGTCCTAAATTTGATTTACTTTTGATCTTGCAACAATTTCTGTTGATCATAATGCCTTAAAAAACAAACATATACACCCTAAAATGACTGTCTAAAAAGCATGTATAATACTCATGGTGAATGCAGATAACAAAATTACTACATTCTTACAGTTATAGTATCATTTGACAGCTTTGATCACTTTATCTTCACATCACTTTTAAATGTCAAAGCCACCTTTGGAGGCCTCATCAGAACAAAAAACATTACCTAACTTGAAAACGAAATTTCTCAAACCTGTGTTCCTGTTTGGAGGAAGCAAAAGCCACTTTATTTAAAAATATATATATGTTGACAAAATCAAATGAATGAGAAGAGAATTTTTTTTCTACAAAAAGGTAACATATGATAATTTTCTCTTCTGATTATAAAATGTGTTATTTTCCTCAGTTAAGACTTGAGGCTGTGAAGCCAAAAGGACATGATTTGAATACTCACTCAACTACTTTTTAGCTGTGTTACCTCAAACAGGTGATTATACCTTTGTATTTGTATATTTATGTAAAACATGACATCACTACTCTTAGAAGGTATTAAGAGTTTAGTCAGATATTACTTGTAAAGTACTTGCCATATGATTAGTACTAAATTGATGTTGGTGATTATTAAACTATTGTTATTCAAATAGTGTGCTATTGACAGCAAGAGATCATTTATTCTTTAGGGTACTATGCAGGACAATTTGGTGGAAAGTGAACCATGCCAATGATTCCCAGGTGGGAACAGCCTCTTTCACCGTGGAAGAGCTACTAAAAGGTAGAGATTTGGTAAAAAGTGCCATTTACTGATTTAGCTCCTGTGTTCTAAGTGTTCTCAATTATTGTAATCTTGGCTTACACAAAATAAGGTTTTCCCATCAATACCATGGAGACTGTTCAATTACTGTTTTCCCTTCTGCGGGGTCCCTTATGTCTCACTGCCTTTGACCAATGCTCAGACCAGTTGTGAATTGTGCTTTCATTCCATCCCAAATAAAGCAATCCGTGATTGAATCTGCCTTCTTAATCAATGTCTTACATTTCATTTACGTGAATATGTTACCTTTAGTTTCATTCACTTTGAATTATATATATGTAAGCAATCCCAATGTGAATTGTTTTCTTTAAAAATTTTCTTTGTAGTTACTTTTGCATATTTGTAACATCGCTCAATAGATATTGATAAAAATTCCATCAAAATTGGATTAGATTCTCAGGAAAAATTGTAAGATTACAGACGTTAAAGATAATTTTGAAAAAAGGTGCAAAACTCTGTAATGAAATTGAGAAGAAAATGCTAATGGAGGTTTCAAAGAATTCTTATCCATAGTTCTTTCAAATATAGACAGTATAGTTTTCAACTTTATAAATCTGAATAACTATTAAGAAAATACCACCTGGCCGGGTGCAGTGGCTCATGCCTTAATCCCACCACTTTGGAAGGCCAAGGCAGGCCGATCATCTGAAGTCAGGAGTTTGAGACCAGCCTGGCCAACATAGTGAAACCCCGTCTATACTAAAAATACAAAAATTAGCCAGACATGATGGTGCACACCTCTAATCCCAGCTACTAGGGAGGCTGAGGCAGGAGAATTGCTTGAACGCAGGAGGCAGATATTGCAGTGACATTGCACCATTGCTCTCCAGCCTGCGAGACAGAGCAAGACTCCATCTAGAAAAAAAAAAAAAACCTGGAAGTACTTGAAAATGTTCTCTTTTTCAAGTGCATACCTCCATATAATAGAAATACATCATTTAACTGAGCATATATATGAAAATATAGCTTCAACATGTATTTAGCAAATATTCAATGAATATCCATTCTGTATTGGCCACTATCCTACATAGTGGAAATATGATGAACAATGCAGCACCTGACCAAGAAGTTTTTAGTCTGGTGAAAAAGAAAGATAAGGGGATAGATAGAAAAGAGTACAGAGGTGCTATAATGAGATATGCACAGAGTGGCTATTGTAACACCTACAAGGCACTCAAACCACTCTCAGGTATAGAAAAGCCTTGTCAAAAGACTGAATACGAATATTGCAGCTTGAAGGAACAACATGCAAAAGGACAGTAAGGCAGTGGATTAGGGAACTGAGATCCCAAAACTGAAAAGTGGAAGCAGCTCCTCATGAGAAGTGTGTATAGGCTAGATCAGGTGAGTGTGGAGAGGTGAACAAAGTCCAGATTGTGAAGGACTTCACAGACCAAGCAAATCAAGTTGGACTTTATCATGAACCATATAGGGAAATAGTAGAGAATTTTAAGAAGAGGGGGTAGCATGTCTAGATTACATTTCAGAAAGATCAATCTGGCAGAGGTTTAGAGAATAGATTTGCAGAAAGCCACACTTGCAGAGAAACAGACCCAGTGAGATGTGGGTGTGCACTGGGAAGCAGAGAGAGCTTCTGACGTGCGAAGCAGAACGACCGTGAGGAGAGAGAACAGCAAATAGTTTGAGAAAATCATAGGTAGAATCAAAAGAAGCTGAAGTCAAACTCTTCAGGTCACTTTTGGGTCTCTGTTATCTTCCTATTTCAAGTTGAGGTCATGCACATTTTGGTGGGTTTAGAGGAACTTTCAGTGCAAGGACTTCCTGCTTTGCTGTTAATGTGTCGCTTCCGGTCAAAAACACAAATATAAACCACAACCGAATAGGCATGTCCCTGCTTAACTGAACATGAAGTAGGTAAAAGATGAGCCAAGGATGATTTAATTGTTGAAAAATAATAGTCTCTTCTAGACATAACTTATTGAAAAGGAAGGAAAAATAACTTGAAATGTCTCAAAACTGACTATTTCACTTACAGATGAAATCATAGTTCAGTGCTGTCAGTGCTGTAATGTACAAATTGTCACTAAACTGACATCTTTTCAAGCAGTAAGTTCAGAATTATGGTGCAATAACTCTAAATCATTACTAACATTTGTGAGAATTTTACCATTTGCAAAATACTTCTTAATTCATTATCTCATCATAAGAAACTTTTCTTATGATATAATATATTCAATGTGATATTAACAATATATTTTATAAAGTTGAGATCACTCAGACTTTCTACTTATGGGATAGTAGAGCTGTTCTCTTTCCAAAACATATTCTCTGTTAAATGTAGTCAGCCACATCCTTATGGATAGTCATCTGTTTGAACATATTACTCTTTATTTAAAAGTCTCTTCATTGACTTTCCATAACAATCTGTATTGATTTTAAAGTTTTGTTACTCACTTATAAGACACTTAATAGCCACAGACCAATATGTGTGCCTGATCTATTGTCTCTAGATGCCCCTTGTTGCCCATTGAGGTCACAATGAGCAGGCTATTTAGTCTTTCCAAAGCATAAATTCAAATCCCTTGAAGCTGAGGCTTTTAGAAAATATGTTCCCTGATTGTGGAATGTAGCTGCAATTTTGATTCATTATATTCCATCTGTGTGCATGGAAAAAAATGGTTGTGTTTGGTTATATCTCAAAAATATAATTTTTAGCACTGATGTCTCCATTTCTTAGTCAGTAGATATGTAGCTTTAATAAAGTATACTGATATGCTTTATCCAATTTATTGAGATTATCACTGATCATTTTCTAGGTCCACCAAGGGATATAAAACTTCTTCTTAATAGGATTTCCTACTGAAGAAATAGAAGTGTTGTTCTAGCATTTGAGTTTAATTAGACCATATATGAAAACCAATTTTATAAACAGTGTACAGACTGTTTCCTTTATTCCCACATTCACTTGAAGTTCTCAAAAAAAGCATTGTGTATGTGGCAGTTAGGCTTAAAACTAAAAAAAAAATTAGAATCATGAAATACAATTTAAATTATGTACAATAATGCCATTGTTTCATCACAATTTACAAAATAAAATGAGGACAAATCTTTCTTACAGAATTCCAAATGATCTACATAGACACAACTCCCTACAGAAGATAGATCTAGATTCTCCTCCCCTTGAGTGTGGGGTGGAACAGTAACTTGCTTCCAAAGAATAAAGTATGGAAAGAGAAAGTGACTTACAGTGGAAGCACCTGACAGACAATAACTCCATCAGGGTTAACATCACCAGGGATTTGTCATGTTACTACCATATAATCTTTGATATGTTGGAATGAGAAAGCTACTTCTCGGTGGTGTTCTCAAAAACCCTTAACTTCAGTCTAAGCTAAGAAAAACATCAGGCAATTCAAAATTCAGGGATACTCTACATCACACCTTCTTCCTTTCAAAGTTGTCAAGGTTGTTTAAAAACAAAGACAGAGCTATTGTCTCAGACCCAGAGGAGACTATGGAACCCCGATGTCAATATCCTAAATGGAATCCTATATCAGAAAAATGATATTCACGGAGAAAGTGGTGAAATCTGCTGCTAATAGTCATTTACCAATGATTTTTTTTTTTATTTTGACAAATGTACCCTAGATAAGCAAGATGTTAATGTCACGGGGAAAGGGAAACTGAATGATAGGTAGATGAAAATGATCTATATTATCTTTGCAACTGTTCCATAAATCGACAAGTTTTCCAAAACTAAAAAAAAAAAAAAAAAGTTTAGCTTACAAATAAAATAAGTACTAAAAGGAATTATTTGAAATGGCACAAAGAAGTCACATTCTTATGGAAACGGTATTTTTTGCATTTGTCTATTTTTTTCACTATACTATACCTTGTTGTAGAAAATACAGTGAAAATATTGGATGATATCAAAAGTTTCTAGAAGCTGAAATAAATCTGAGATTCTACAAAATCTGTTCATTCTACAAACATTTATAAAGTACCTGCTATTCTTTTGTTGTTGTTGTTGTCGTTGATGTTGTTGAGATGGAGTTTCGCTCTTGTTGCCCAGACTGGGTGCAATGGCGCAATCTCGGCTCACTGCAGCCTCTGCCTCCTGGGTTCAAGCAATTCTCCTGCCTCAGTCTCCCAAGTAGCTGGGATTACAGGCATGCGCCACCATGTCTGGTTAATTTTTTGTATTTTCAGTAGAAATGGGGTTTCTCCACGTTGGTCAGGCTGGTCTCGAACTCCTGACCTCAGGTGATCCACCCGCCTCGGCCTCCCAAAGTGCTGGGATTACAGGCATGAGCCACTGCACCCGGCCTAGTACCTGCTATTCTTAAAAGGTTGCTAAATATAGCCACAATCACCATATATTTATCATACTCAGCTCAATATTTGTTCTACTTTACAGATCATATTAATGTTTTGAGCCTAAATTTAAATTAAAAGGTCAAGATGATCATTGCTTTTTAACCGTTTCCTTCATTGATATATCAAGAAATATTCCACAATCACCTTTTTATTTAACGAGTAATTTCAACCACAAAAAGTGAAGTCCTGTTATTGAAAGTTTTTATTATTTTTATTATTTTTACTTTATTGTTTTAGATGTTAATATGTTTTTCACTTGATCCTATATTTTAGAATTATTATATATTAAATATGGACAACAAATAAATAAAATATTATATAATATTCTGTTCTAGAGAAGACACTGGCCTGAAATGATTCAACATCCCCTCCACACTATCTTTGGAAAACTTTGACCATTCTGAGCTCTGTTTCATTGTCTAAAACAACAAGAAAAGAAGCCATCTTTAAGAGATCCTTTAGAATTCTAAATTTTCTAAATCTTGATAAAAGCATGAGGAAAGTTTTTTTTTTTTTTTGCAAAGAATAGTCTAAAAAATAATTCTTACCCTTTTCAATTTCATATTTTTGTGGAATGTTGGCCAAATAATATACCATTATAATCACAGCTATATATCAAAGCCAGCATAAATGCAGATTTCTAATGTGTATTTATTTTATTTGTATTACTTACATTAATATATCCAAATAATAAAGATTTGTTTGAAATGTATGAATGAGTGACAATTAACTAAGAGATAACCAACCTACTATAGTATACTAGACAGTTCAGTTTCACACTTATACAGCAAAATTTCAGTTTTCTTTTGGACAACATCCTCTTCTAATGCACTTCTATGTCAATATATAGCTTCAGTTCTTAGAGTGAACAACAGTGGGAAAATGTCACTCTCCAATCCCAAGTATTTCTTCCCAAAATGTGAGATTCCGATTCACTCTCAGTGACTTAGGAAATTTCATGAGGTGAAATTTTCTTGCACAATTTTCAGTATTTGTGTTTTGTATGTATTAAACATATCACACGATTTGTACATTTTTGTTATTTTATAATGCTGCATGTTTTTAGCATCAAGGGCTAATAGGATTAAGGAAAAATAGAGATAGGTAAATAAAATATAAGTATGAGAAATAAGGAATTGATGAAGAAAAAGATGCTCCTTGGAAAAAGGAGTGCAACATTAAATGAGATGTTTCCTTCTCAAAGCTAAATACTCTCATCCAATTGGGGCACAAGATGTGAAACAAATACCATGGATCACTGAAACATGGACTTGTGGTCTGCCAAGACCTTGGACCATACAGATACAGCAAGTCACTCAGTTCTTACTCTTTTTCAGAAAACCTTTCTCAGCAAGAGGCAGCTAGTTTTTTCTCGCAGCAAGCAAGACTCAGCATGTGAAGCTTTGAACAATCCAGCACCGCAGGGAATGTTTTGCAGAAACTGCATGACAAGATTGCCAAAAGGATTACCTCTTGATTTCCTTTGTCCTTGGTTTTATTTCATCTAATAATGGGGCAAAGACGGTGCCTTCCACAATGAAGGGAGAATTTATTCATGAGTCATATACAACAAAATTGTTTTTAAATCCTTGTTCCTCATAGTTCTCTAAGAAAACAACATTCTTCATTGAGTATAATATGTATGCTTTTCCTTTTAAAAAATGTTTATTATTATACTATAAATTGTAAGCATAGAATAATTTGTTCTTGCAACAGCTTGAAGGCAGACTCCTAAAAAGAAGTATTTTGTTTCTCTCTTTAATAAAAGGCATGAACAACTATCAAGAAAACAATGTAGGGTCAGTTTAAATAAAGACCAGGCCATTTAACTACAACAAAAAAAATTCTGTAAACAATATTGTACTATAAATTCCAAAACATGTTACTTTTTTAGGTTACTTTGAGATCTGACTCCCTGAAAAAACATGCTTAAATATAAATTATGATTATAACAACAAGGCTGTCCCGATTTTAGAAATATGGAGTTTAGTATCAGAACACCTGGTTTCATGTACCACTTTTGAATTTAGCATTTGTCAATCTGAATCTCAGTGACCTCACCTGTGTAATGGGAGATGATGATGCCTAGTCTGCTGAACTCACACGGTAATTTTGAAGGTACAGTAAAGGAAGGTTTACACATTTCATAGAATTCTAAAGACATAGTATACAGAAAAAAATCAAAAACTACTGAACAAAAAAATTTGTCATTGTAGTCTTTCAGTTTCGGTCTACCACAATTATTCTGATGCATCCAGAAATTTATACAGACAGGAAGCTATGAAAGCATACAGGAGTGTAATTTATGTTCTTTATAAAGATTATACTTTATGTTCTTTATAAAGTAACATTTGATCTTGAGACCTGAAAGGTGAGTAAGACGGAAAGATCAGCCATAAAGATAGCCTCCAAGTGGATGCATCACTAAGTGCAAAAGATGGGAGTAGCAAGGCAAAGCACAGGGGCTGAGGTAGAGAAACGACATAGGAGATTAATGTGATTAAATTCTGGAGAGGTAAGTAGGTTTCATCTCATGTTAGTCTATTTAATACAAGTTTTTGCCTAATGAATAATAATAAATCATTGAAGGGCTATTTAAAGCAGTAGAGTAATATAATCAGAAGCCAATTTTTAGATGAGTCTAGCAATAGTGTGAAGACTAGACTGGAAGAGAACATTGTAGACCATAAGGATGACTAATTTGGTTATTTCAAAATTCCAGGCCAGAAATGGTAACAGGACAACAGGCATGACAGTGAAGAAGGAGAGAAGTGAAAAATTTGGCAATATATCTTACAGATAGAACTGCCAACTCTTGGCGAAAGTTTAAATATGGTAAGAAAGAGAAAGGCCAGTAGTAACATCTCATTGCTGAGGTTCTCAGTGTGTGATGGTATTATTTATTGCTGTAGGGAATTCTGGAGGAGGACTATGTTTGGTGAGGACATGCCAGGTAAACAGATACCTAGGTCAAAAAAGACATCTATACTACAGATAGGAAATTATAAATTATTTTTGTAACAATGACAATGACATCATCAGTATAGATAAATTAACAGGGAAAGGGCACTAAAGGAAGAAAAAATATAGCATAGCACCTTGAGGAACTCCAAAATTAAGAATGTTCATGACAGGTGTGCCAATGAGATGCTTGCTACAAGTCACTATTGTCTTAGATATGGCAGATAAAAGCAATAATATTCAGACATTTTCCCACAAGTTCACAGTCTAGGAGAGAATGAAGGAAACTGATACTTAAGCATCAGTCAGTGCTAAAGGTTGCTATAAGAAGACAATGGATGGACACTTTTTTTCTAGAACTATGGATATGGTTAGAGAAGAGGGGAAAAATCAAGAGGAGATGATAGCTTGACTGAGTACAAAAGGACAATTTTATTATTTCCTTTCTTAATTTATTTGCCCATTCAATGAAAATTTTAGAGCTCTATAATATTCCAGGCACTACTCTAGTTGCTGAGGATAGACTGACTCAGATATCATGCTCATGTTCAAAAGGAGATTAATTTACCTCACGGGGGGACAGTATGTAAGTAAACAAGTAGACAAGATAATTGTATTGAGTCCTTATACAATAAAGACAATCAAACAGGATGATTACAATTGACATCAGTGACTTCAGTGGAAAAAGGCATGTCTCTCCACTGGACATCCCTTATGTTCAAGGGGCATCACTTATGTTCAAGGGGCATCTCCCTAGCATCTACTAATGAGTGAGATGCTAGGGAGATGCCCCTTGAACATAAGCTTGAATGACAGGAAGGAGCCAAAGAACAATTTGTAGGAGGGAGAGATAACAATAATCTCTCTCCCTCTCAAAATATCTAAGTTTGGAACTCAGTTTTTGATAAAAAGGAAGGGCAGTCCACAAGGTTATATGAACAAATGTAGGTAGAAAATAAAATTTGCACCAAATTGATGAAGTAGTCTTATCGAACTTCCTCAAGTGAAATACTAGGTAACAATCCAGCGTCATTGAGTGTGAAAGAGAGATGTTGATGTTCGAGGAGACATATGATACAAACTGCACATTTTGAAGAGTAGGGACATGAATAATCAGAAAAGCATAGTAAGTTTGACAGTATAGACTAATACATGATCTTTAATTAAAAGTAAGACAGGTCAGCACATCTGTGTTTTGTATTGTTCTGTTTCTCCTTCCAGGTCATTTAATTAGTTCTTTTCTCGTTTGAAATTTGCAAATAGTTGGGTTAGGGTTTGGGTTTGTAGTTTTGTCAGTTAAGTATGACACAAGAAATATGGGGCAGGAGTAATTATAAGAATAGATGCAGAAATGCAAACTAGGTAAGGAGGGAAGTAAGACGCTGAAGCAAATGAAGGGAGGAGTAAAGGGCTGGAGTACGTGATGAGCCTGAAAATATACTTAAGTAAGAATATTACATTATGAGATCTGTACATAAAGGGCCAAGAGTAGAATGCTTTACAATGTGATTTTGCATCCTGTGCAATTAATAGTGGTGGCAAGTTCCAAAGTTACACTGTTCAATAGCCTGTGGCTGTTTAAATTTAAATTTTAATTAATTAAAACGAAATAAAATTACAAATACAGTCCCTGAGTTGTACTAGCCACAATTCAAGTGCAGAAACAGCCAAATGTGGTTAATGATTATTTCACAGAGACAGAACAACTACATCAACACAGAAAGTTCTGTTGGACAGTGCTGGTCCACATTGCCATCCTGTGAATGGATGGAAGAGACAGAGAAAGCAATATTATAAATGAAAAGGACAAAAACAGACAAACGAACAAGAAACTGTGATGTTGATTGAGTCTTGAGTGGTGACATGAGGAGAGAGAGAAAAAATGTTGAGGGGCTAAATTTTAATGTAAGTGACAGCAACTGAAATTTGTCAGGAAAAATATACAATTATGCAACTTGAAAAGATCTGGGAGTTGTAAAAGGAAAAGAGGTGCATACAGGCAATCCAAGGGAATAGAGGAAAGAGGCAAAGGCATTCCAGGAAGACAGGGCATCATCTGTAGGCTCACCAAGGCCTAAGAGGAGTTATGGCCATTTTGAAAAATTGGAAGTAGTTTCAACCTAGGTAGTACCATTCAGGACATAGGCATGGGCAAAGACTTCATGTCTAAAAGACCAAAAGCAACGGCAGCAAAAGCCAAAATTGACAAATGGGATCTCATTAAACTAAAGACCTTCTGCACAGCAAAAGAAACTACCATCAGAGTGAACAGGCAACCTACAGAATGGGAGAAAATTTTTGCAATCTACTCAAATTTATTTTTATAGGCTACTTTGTTTGATTTGCTCATATTTGATACTTTTTATGTTCCTATCCTTTCCTCATCATTTTGATTATTGAAATTACACTGAAAACACAGTACAAATCGTACTTCTTCCTATTACTATTTTTTTTTCTCCAGAATATATTGTATAAAAAGGAATTATCACTTAAGTATTGATTGAATTTACACCGTAAACCTTCTGGCTCTGTTTCTTTTTTGTGAGTGTAGTTTTCATTACTATTTCAATATATTGTATTATAAATGGTGATTGAACCTTATGTTCTCCTCACCCAGGCCAAAACTTGGTTCTAAATATTCTATAAATTAAAATTTATTTTTTTTGACATAAATCATTTTAAAAGTGTGTTTGTGACTACCTAAATGTTTCAATCATTTTTAATGCTAGCTTTATATTACTGAGATCTAATTTTATTAAATTTGTGTTATCGACTATACTGTTAACTTTCTAAAATGTGTCCGGATTGTTGTTGTTGACCAATGTCACTTTCATGGTCCATATTTGAAAAAGATGTGTATTTTCTTTGCTCGGTGGCATGTATACATTTTACCAAGGGTCTGTTGTGACTAAACTGAAATTATCTTTATTTCATCATTTTCTTGAATTGTAAATTAGCATGGTACAAAATATTGGTTTGAAGATTATTTTTCTCAGAATTTTTCATTACCTGACTTCTATATTTTTAGTTAAGGTGTCTTAGAGTCAAATTGTGTCTATAAGGTCAAAGTGTCTGTAAGATCAAATTGTTTTCTTATACAAGTAATCTATCTTTAATTTATAATATTTTTAAAAGATATTTTCTGTGTATTTGGTGCTCTGACATTTTATCAGAATATGTATGGGTGATATCTTTGTATATCTTTCTGAGATTCACTGTGGTTACCAAATAGGTATTTGAGTATTTAAAGAATTCCCAAAGTACTAAGCAACTATATTTTCGAATATTGCTTCACTTCTATTGTTTTTATTTTCTACTCTTATGAAATCTCTTCCTATTATATATGTATTATATCTTCTCATTGCTATCTACATCTGTTAAACTTCTTTTTCTATTTTCTTTAAATTTTCTTTCAGTTACATTTGAAAATAATTTATTTAGATATGTCATCTAGTTTACTAGTTATCTCGTCATCTATTTTATTTATCTGGTCAATTTTATTTCAGTAATCACAATTTTTGTTTTGGAAAATCCTTTATCTCCCCTCCAACTATTCCTGGTCCTTTTGGATACCCATTTGATCCTTATTTTTATATGTAATGCCTTACATTTTTATTCATTTTTATCCTTGCTTATTTTATATTCTGGCTTTAACCTAACAATTCCAGTATCCCGGTATCTAAAGTTATCAAGCCTATGATAGTACTGCTTTTTGTTTCTTCAAATTCAATTTATGTTGACTCTATCCCTTGTCTATTTAGTTTTGTTAAAAAAAGTATTCATTTGTATTTCGGTTAACTTCTCAAGTGGAACATTTTAGAGATACCTTGCTTTACCTCTAGTTTATTTTGAGTTTCCTAGGTCACAGGTGAGGATTTTTTGACTCTATGTTTCATGAGAATGAGATTGGCAATTTCATTTCTTTTTAAAGATTTTGTTTGATAATATTTGTGGTTGCCATAATATTTTCATGAGTGAGGTCTCTTTTTTAGTTTGAGTCCTTATTATTTACCCATTTCTCATGTTCATTAAACAGTCATAGAAATATTCAAAAGTCTGTGATGATCAACAGATGCTAAGGAACACATTAATTTATTAGATATTTGTTGCATTCTTAATATTAGTGAACTTGTCATTGTTTTCGGTGATGGGAGTGTCATGATTGACAATACAATCATAATCTCAGTTTTAATAATCTTAGTAACTGAAATACACAGTAAACAAATAAAGATCATTATCTAATAAAATAGTAATAGCACAAAAGGGAAATACAAGGGTACAACAATAGAGCAACTTGCCCGAGGATGGGGAGGTGACTGATTA